>NW_004955471.1:194061-275146 GCF_000276665.1 Chinchilla lanigera
TTGGTTTTTTTCTTCGGTACCGGGAACTGAACTCACAACCTTGCGCTTGTCAGGCAGGCACTTTGCCGCTGAGCTAAATCCCCAAACCCTTGTTTGTTGTCTATCATAGAATGTTAAGGCATTTTAGAACACAAGCAAGTATAATTTTTATGTTAGCCGAGAACTAAAGCAATTCTTTTTATATATGAACACAGATCATGCTGTTAAGTCCTCCAAAAAAAGTTATTATATGTATGTTTCCCCTCTCCCATAGTGTGCAGCTATGTTGAGTCAAAGCATTACTAATTAGCTTTGGTAGGGCTTTTCCACAGTTGAGGAGTGAGCCCTTGGCTTTAGCATATTTAGTATACCTGACCCTGAGTGTAGTATGGTCCTATAATACAACTATTTTCTAGCATATTTAGAACAAAACCTGAAAACAAATTTTAGAAAGTAAGTGATCAGTTAAAAGTATCAAAATACAAGGTAATAATTATTTGCATTTAAAGAAAACATAACTGGACATTCCCATGTTAACACAACACTCTTCTGTAGGAGTTCTTCTGTGTTTGAAAATGTTATCGATTAAAATTAGGCACTGGGTTGGTGACAAAACATCCCTACAAAGCCGGGCATGGTGGCGCACACCTGTAATCATAGCACTCAGGAGGCTGAGGCAGGAGCATTGCTGTGAGTTCAAGGCCAGCCTGGGCTACAAAGTGAAGACCAAAAAAAATCCCTACATCCTGGAGGGACCCCTCCCATTTCCCTACTCATCCTACAGTCCTTTGAAAAAGGAAAATTATATTGTCTCTAATTTAGCTTCTGGAATTTTCAGTATTTTCCCTTTATTTCAAATAAGGCAGGTAGGTATTTCATTTCTATATAAAAAGTCTTCATGAGAAATGTCTCTATCTTCTACTGCATTGTTTTAGACTCATATTTCTAGAGATCAAATCAGGATTGAGTGAGGCTGAAGATATATATGTACTGTTTTTTAGAGAGGAATTTTGCATTATTTTTATATTATATGCTATTTTTAGATCTTCTATAAATATAAATCTGTAGGCACTAAAACTATGCTGGGAAAAACTATTATGTCTAAATATCTTAAAATATTTTCATACTAGAAATATTTACAGAATGTCTAGTGTTCGCAAGTCCCTGAGGAACTAGGATACAATAGAGAGGAAAGGCAGACTTGTTCCAGGCCTTGTCTATCCAGGAGAAAAACTTTTTATAGGTATTTAACCCCAACATGTCTATAATGTAGCTGACAAATGCTTGCAAGGAACATATAGTCTGGTTTGAACATATCTTAGAAGATCTATACTTTCCAAGCCAGGAGAGGGGCTAGGTTAGGAAAGCTTTCTCTGAGGAAAAGACTTTAAACTGATTGCTCAGAATAGGCAGATAGCCTTGGCTTGGAAGAGAGTTTTCCAGACCAAAGAACACTACTCCCCGTAAGTCCTCAGTCAGAGACAGCCTCTAAAAAACAGAGTGAAGACAGCCAAGAAGCCTGGAATGAGAAAGCTGTTAGCCTGGTGTAAGATTACAGAGGTGGGCAAAGGGCAGGTCATGCAGATCCTTGGAGATCTTCAAGTTTAGACTTTGCCTGAAAGCAAAGAATGGCCGTCTTATCCCCTGTGATCATCAGCTCACCTCAGTCACCCTATTCAGTACCTCCACACCCTACTTCCACCACGTCTTCTTACTTGAGCGTCTGATTTCTCCCTGTACATTCCTCTCACACCTGTCTAGCCTGTGGATGCCTGTTTGTTTCATAATCTGTCAGCTCACCTCGTTCCTTAATATCCACCCCCTCCCTCCAGCTTACATTCTGCAGTCCATATCTCCAATAACATATTTCCATTTCAAAAACCCCACTTCTGGACAAACCTGCCTCCATTGCCTTCTGTACTGAAGCAGCCACATGAATGGTATCATTACAGATTCATGTTCAGTGACCTCAGAGAGATGTTTAACTATCTACAGGCACAGATCTTGCACAGATCACCCAGTTAGTTCGCTGGGGCCTGACGCTTACACAATTTGAGAAGTCCTTTTAAAAAAGGAATACACAGGGCTGGGGGAATGGCTCAGTGGTAGAGCACTTGCCTAGAATATGTAAGGTCCTATGTTCACTCCACAGCACTGACTGAAAAAAAAAGAGAGAAAGAATATGTGATTGCAAATACAAGATTAGGATGAAAATTTAGAATGAGAAAATAAATCACCCACAAATTGCTGAAGACTTTGAGAGACAAATGCCTTTTTTCTAAGATCTGCAGGCAATTCACAGAATCCTTACATGCATAAGCTGCTGAGTATATCTCGGTGTTTCCCACTGTGTTGTTAGCCAGTTTTCCATTGGTGTGACAAAATATGTGAAATAAACAGATTAAAGGAGGAAAGATTTATTTTGGCTCCCGGTTTCAGTGGCTTCAGTCCATGGTTTGCTGGCTCCATTGCCTGTGCACCTGCCTGGGGCTGCTCCTTGCATATGGCAAGGCAGAAGCTTCGAGGTGGAAAGATGGGGTGCAGGAAACCTGCTTACCTCCTGGCAACCAGGTGAGAAGAGAAGGCAGAGAAGGTGAGAGAGCCGACAACCTGTGCTTCATGGATGTTTCTGTCATCCTACCAGATAGTTCAAGTAACATTAGTCTGTTCAAGCTGCTATAACAAAATATTACTTTAAACTGGGCCACTTATAGACAAGAGAATTTTATTGTTCACAGTTCTGGAAACCAAAAAGTCCTAGATCAAGGCACCAGAAGATGAGTATCTGTACAAGTCCTGTTCCTCATATATGGTACCTTCTGGCTGTTTCCTCATACAGCAGAAGGACAGAAGCTCACTTGGGCCACTTTTATAAAAACACAAATCGTACTGGGATGGTGGTGAACACTTGTTATCACAGCACTCTTGGACCTGAGTAAGGAAGACTGAGGTTTCAAGTCCAGCCTGGGAAACTTACAGAGATCTTTTCTCAAACAAAATGGGGGGAATTCAATTCCCAGGAGCTGAAGTGGGGGCATTAACTCCACTTATGAGAGCAGACCATTCATAACCTAACCACCTCCCCAGATCATCTTAATACCATCATCTTGGGGAATAGCTTTCAACATATGAATTTTAGAGAGTCCAAACATTCACACCTCAAAAACAAACAAACAAACAAAACAAAACAAAAAAAAACAAACATTCACACCTCAGTATCTGGCAACCCTACTTTTTCATCTGGAAAGTTTGCTTGTCTATTTTCAGCAATAACTTTTTTTTTTGTTTTCTTTTCTTTTTAATGTATTACCTCTATTGAGATATAATTCATATACCACAAAATTCATCTTTTTTAAATTAAAGAGTTCAATTCAGTGGTTTTTAGTACATTCATAAAAGTTTCTACTACAACACTCCAAAAAATTTTCATCACCTCCTAAAAAACCCCATTCTCATTAGCAATTGTGCCTCATTTCCTTTCATCCTATATTTCAGTCTCTTTGGATTTACCTCTTTCCAACATTTCATATAAACAGAATTATGCAATTTGTGACCTTTTATGGCTGGTTTCTTTCACCTAGCATGTTTTCAAAGTTTAGCCAGGTTGGGTCAGTTCTTCATTCCTTTTAATTGCTAAACAATATTCCATTGTAGTATATCCCACATTTTAAATTCATCAGCTGATGGATATTCTGTTTATTTCCATTTCTGGCTATTATGAATAGTGCTTGCAGTAACTCTTAAAACTTCTTTAGCAAATTTCTAAACACTTCCTGTATAATAATTAACTGTGTCAATTTGAATAAGAAATACCCAGTTAAATTGGCTCATCCAGTTCTGGATGTGGAAGACCCACCCTAAGGAAGACTGTCATGTGAATGATGCAAAAAGGAAAGTAAGAAATAAAGCTTGCTTCTGTTTCTTCAGAGGAGCTCATGCCTTCATCTTTACCTTGGACATTGTCTCCTGGCTCCCACCAAAACTCTTCAGCCTTCCAGTGCAGACCCTTCCAGACCTTCGAATGACTCCTTCAGCTCCCCCATGCAGAGACAGACCTTTTTCACTCTTCCACATCTGATTCTGTCAGCAGCCATTGCAAGCCAATCTTGTAAATTCTTATGTATTTGCATATCTTGCATTAAATCTGTTTCTCATTGATACACTTCCCCTTCCCATCAACTGGAGATCTTCTCTTGTTCATACCCTGACAAATAAAAGTACTTCAAAGAAATCTCCTTCAACCTCTACCCATCAAACATCAAACGTACCTACCATCTCAACCCTTCCTGTTCCACCTCCATCCTGTGGCAAATAGAAGAAATTTCCTTTGGCCCATCAAAGGCCAATCCCTTGGTGAATGCTTTAGATTTCACCCTATTACACCTTCTCAAAAATCTCACCAGATGAACAACTTCTCTGTAATTAATTACCCATAGTATATTACTTGCTATAGCCACTCACACATGTGTGTGTATGTATGTGTGTGTGTGTGTGTGTTGCAATAATATTCTAATTACAGAAACAAATGGTGATCCAGACTTGGCCAAAGGGCTATCATTCCCAAAGTTTGCTTTATACCACTATGATCTGATTGATGAGATCTGAGATAGATCAAAATTCTGATTGTTATTTTGTAGAGCCAAAACACACACATTAATGCACACACCATACAATTTTTCCACTGGAAGAAATCATTACTATGGTCCCTTTTTACTTTTTAATTAGTGAATTAATTAACTTTTTCAAATTTGAGGTCAGACCTTATTTAATTGTTGCCTTATTTTTTATTTTAAAGAGAATAGTTGGGTGTGGTGGTGCACACCTGTAATCCCAGAACTTTGGAGGCTGAGGAAGGAGGATCCTTGCAAGTTCAAGGCCAGCCTGGGCTACAGAGTGAGTTCAAGACCATCCTGAACTGCACAGTGAGACTCTGTCTCAAAAAGACAAAAAAAGATAAAAGAATAAAAAAATTACAAACCATATAGAATTTCACTCAACAAGATGATTGTTATTCAACTATAGTTGTTATATTGCATATTATTATCTTCAAATTAACTGCTCAGTTTACTAGATATAAGCATGCAAAATTGGTATAAATATTAAAAAGAAGAAAGAAATTAAGTATTAACTGTCCCTTTCAATAAACCAGTAGAAATCAACATGATAATTATCCCAGCTATCCTGTCTATGTACATACATATTTTTCCCCTTACTTATTTCTTTCTTTTTTCCTTTCCCTCACCTCAGTTGTTCCTTCCCTTAGAGCAGTTTCTTTCCCTTTCACAGTATGTATTATAACTTTAGGATTTTATTTACTCTCTCAGGTCCTTACATTAGGGAGACCATACAATGTTTGCATATATGAGTCTGATTTATTTCACTTATGGTATCATCTCTAGTTGCATCCATTTATCTATAAAAGCCTCAAGTTTATCTTTTTCTTAATAAATGAGTAATATGCCATTGTATAAAAATACCATATCTTTTTTATCCATTCCTCAGTGGATGGGCATTTGGGTTGTTTCCAAGATTTAGCAATGACAAATAGTGCTGCTATAAACATGAGTGTATATATATCACTGTGATATGATGTTTTTAGTTCTTCTGGGAAAAATAACCAGAAAGGGAATAGATGGATTGAATCAGACCACTAATCCTAGTTTTTTGAGGAATCTCCACACTGACTTCCATAGTAGTTGTACCATTCTGCACTCCTATCAACAATAGACAAGGGTTCCTTTTTCCTCACAACCACTCTAGCATTTGTTACTGGTTGACTTCTTGATGATAGACATTCTTTCTGGGGTAAGAGGGAAACTCAGTGTTGTTTTAATTTGCATTTCTGAATGAAAAATAACTACTCCTGCTTTTTTTTTTTTTTTGATTCCTGTCACATGAAGTATTAATTTCCTTCCCTTGACCTCCAGTCTATGAATTTCTTTCTGAATTAAATGTTTCTTGTATACAGCATATTGTTGGATTTTGTTTCTTCATCCACTCCACCCGTCTGTTGCTTTTGATTAGTGAATTGAGGCCATTTACATTGATAGTTATAACTGATATGTATTGGTTTATCTTTGTATGTTATTGTCCTACTATTGGTTTCCTGCTTTCCCCCTCTATTAATTGTTTGCTCTGCTTGTTGATTCCTTTCTATTGCTGTTGCTGAAGTTGTGGTCATTTTTATCTCTTTGTAGAATATCTTTCAGTACTCTTTATAGGGTTGGTTTGGTGGTCATGATTTTATTTAGTTGTTCTTATTTCTCCATTATTTTAAAAGATAACTTTGCAGGGCACATCAATCTGGGTTGGAAGCTGTTTTCTTTCAGGACCTGAAATACTTCACTCCAAGCTCTTCTTGACTTAATGTTTTGTGTTGAAAAATCTGCCATGATTCTGATTGGCTTTCCTTTTTAGGTGATCAGTTTTTTTTTTTTTTTCTCTAATAGATTTTATATTCTGTTCTTTTGCTGAATTTCTGAGATCTTGATTATTATGGTCTGGGTGTAGTTTTATTTTGATTATGGCTAGTTGGAGTTCTATATGCCTCACTTACTGTATGTCAGATTCTTTTTCTATGCTTGGCAAATTTTCTGCTACTACTTCTTCATGTAGTCTTTTTATGTCATTTGTGTTGACTCTTCCAGTTTTGTTAACACCTATCAGTCTTATATTGTTTTTCTTTGCATCACCGTGCAGCTGTTGAATTGTTATTTCCTGGTTTCTTGTTATTTTTAAGAGATCTTTCCCTTCATGATCGATAGCTGCAGTATTGTCCTCAACGTCTGAAAGTATACCTTCAGTTTCATTCAAGCAGTTTTGCCAGCTTTCAATAGAATATTCAATTTCCTGGATATCTGTTTGAATCTGTTTCATGCATTCTAATTCTTTCTTGTGTTGTTCATTCAATGTTCCCATCATTTTTCTATGCTCCTTTTTTAAAAAAATCTATATCTTCTTTAGACGTGCTGAGCAATTCTTTCATTACTATTGTCATTTCTTTTTTTTACCTGAGAGATTATTTCTGATCTAATTTCTTCTATAGCCTAATGAGTTGTCTCTTTACTTCAGTTGCTATCATTTCAGAAATTTCAGGTGTGTGACTTCCAAATGCTTCTATATCAATGTCTCCTGGATTTGTGGATGGGCTGGAGGTCTGAGGCTGCATTTTGCTCCTTTGTTTTGTCATTTTTGAAGCTCATGAAGTTCACCAGGGCTCAATGTTGCTTCCATGATGGTAGGGATGCGGGAGACTGGCTGACCTAGACTCTTGAGCTTCACCATGGCTCAGCATTGCTCCAAGTTTCCCAAACTTGTCCAGGTTCATTGTTGCTCCTGCTATGATGGGGGAAGTGTAGGGGGTGGCTCCCTGAGTTTCCAGAAGCTGTCCATGGCTCAGTGTCATTCCTGTGGCTGTGAGGGACCAGGGCGTGGTTCACTGAGGCTCCCAAAGCTGTCCAGGGCTCAGCATCACTCCTGCAAGAGTGTGAGTGGCTGGGGTGCAGTTCAGTGAGTCTTCTGAAGCTGTCTGGGGCTGTGCTGCTCCCATGGCAGTTGGGGAGCCGGGGTAGGCTCATGAAGACTCCTGAAGATCTCTGGGGCTCAGGGTCACTTCCACAATGGTTATTTATTACTCTTCAACAATTCTTATTTTTCAGTAGATTCAGAAGTAGAAGCTTTCAGAGAGGAGAGCCTGAGACAGTTTGTGTCTCTCGGCAGACTGTTCCTGCTGCCTCTATTTGGCTTCCTTCATTCTTCATTACTCTGGTGAACTTTGCAGTCCCTTCTTTATTTTGCTTGGTACACTGTTTTAACAGAGCCATGTAGCACCAGTATTTGTGTTGCAGGATGTGTGGAGTGACAAGATGCTAAATCTTGAGTGCTCTGGTCCCAGGTGTCTTAACTTCTTTACCTAAAGTCTTCCTGACAACATACTTGTGGATATCACCTTTAGAAAAGTTGACAAGTTTTCAGATTCTGCTTTGGCTTTTGGGCCCCAGCTAATAGGAGCAGTACTATCCATCGTTCCAGAAATGTCTTGTCTTTTTTACAGTAAAGAAGTTGAGAGGGCTTAGTTTGGCACCCACAATGCAACCCCAAGCAGGTCTGCACTGTCTTTCTCTACTTGTCTTTGGTCTATAACATCAATGCCCCTTACTCAGTAACAGGCAGACACAGCAATGGTTCAAGACACCTTGCCTCATGGGGAAAATCTTGTTTGTTATCCTCATTCCTGATTGGGAGCACATAACCCTTTCATTCTTCACCCAGAGCATTAGCAGCAACTTCTGTGGGTCTATATTTCTCATATAAGGTATGAAGTTTGCACTCACTGGCCATGTCAGTGAGTTCCTGACAGCCAATCACTGGAAAGGAAATACCCAACTTTACCTTGATGTAGCAGATTGCATTTAGCCAGCATAAAAAAGACCACTGCGGTACCTTTAAAATCAACTATTGTAAGCCTAATCTTCTAAGAAATTGATGATATATATTGGCAGGTTTTTTAACTCTTCCCTAACAATAGCATTATTCTTCTGAATGAACTACTGCCTAATTAAAATCAAAGTTGATTGTGTTATATCTGAGAAAGGGATTTTAGGCCATGGATTACAGTTTACTTCAGTTTTAACTGAAAATTGAGTTAAATTATCCATCACCTTTTAAACACAGATGATTTTTAAAACTAAGCAATGTGAAAACCTCTTTATGTTCTCTGTTCCTTTTTAGATTCTTTCATAGATAATCTTCTCTCATAAATAGATTTCTACTAGTAGTTATAGGCCAACCCTCTTGTTCCTTATCTTTCATTCACTCCTTAGCCTGCTTTTTCTGGCTACCATCTTTATTTTTCCTGATATTTACCAAGGTTCCCAGTGACACCCCCCCACATTACCAAATCAGACATGAATTTTTTCGTCTCCATATTTCTCAATTACTTGGTCCAAAACTCTCAGTACCCTTGGTTTCTGAGACATCACAGTTTTGAATCTTTCTATCTTCTAGCTTCCTTGGTTCTCTTTGCAAGCTCTTCTTTTACTGGCTCTAGGACCTCCTCGCTTCACATTCTGTACTTTCTCATTTGTGACAATACCAATTACAATTTATGTACAGACACTTCACTAATTTCCAACCCTGGCTCAGTTCTATTCTGAACAACCAACTTGTAAATCCAACTGTTTTCTCCATATGTCCACTTGGCTTCACAAAATAAACAAAATCAGAATCATGAATTTTTCCCAAGACCTCTACAAATGTGTGTCCTTCTCTAGTTTCTTTCTATCTCCCAGTAGCTCATTCTTTATTCCTTCCTCTCTCACCATTTGTCACCAACTCACATAAGTATAGGTGAGCTTGCCTATGAAATATTTTTCCATTTCATCCATTTCTATGTATTACCACCCTTTTCCAAGCTATTTCAGCTTTCATCTGGGTTTCTGGTCATATATGTATGTGCACAATCTTCCCCTAATCAATAGATTCTCCACTCTTTAGCCAAAGTAATGATTATAAAATACAAATGTGATCATTTCAATGGCTGCCCTCTAATCACAGGATACAAATGAACATCTTAAACATGGTTTATCAACATGCACATGGCCTCCCCCTCCATGGGTACCCAGCCTTACCTTGTCACTCTCCTGTCACCTTCTGTACCAAACCACTAACGTTTTCTTCCTGTTCTCACACACACAGGCCTTTCTTTTCACTACCAAGCTTCTGTTCTTGCTGTCCCTTGTGCTTGTAACACTGCCATCCTCCTTGCTTTTGTTGAGGGTGGTTCATTTCTGCCCGCCCTTCAGATCCTAGGTCACCCCTTGCTCCCAAGGGAAGCTTTTATTTCATACCTTTTGTTGAGTTCTATTCCCTACTCTTCTACTATCCTGGGCCAGTCTCCTTCAGAATATGTTTCACAGATGCCTCTTCTCTGTTAATAACATTATTCACTCACTTGATGATGGAGGGAAAGGACCATGTCTATTTCATTTATTTGATTTGCTGGCATCCTATCAGATTCCTGCCAGAGTGCCTGGCATATAATAAGCACTTAACATGTATTTGCTGCGTGAGTGAGCAATGGAACTTAGAGAAGGGCTTTGATCCAATGGCTGACTAACGAAGGTTTGTATCTGCTTGCTACCTACACAGCAGCCAGAGAGGGTGCTGGAGGCAAGGTGATTAGGTAGAAAGTGTCTTCAGAAGGACTCGATTCCAGAAGGTGAAAAACAGTGCTTTGTAAAAAAAATTTCCAGCTGGGTACGGTGGTACACACCACCAGCTACCAGAAAGCCTATGGCAGAAGGATCAGAAGTTGAAGGTCAGTCTGGACAACTTAGTCAGACCCTGCCTCAAGATAAAAAAATAAAATGGTTAGAGATATGGTTCAATGCTCCCTTAGTTCAATCTCTAGTACCAAAAAAAAAAAAAAAGAAAGTATTTTTGGAATAAGATTTTTTTGTAATGAGAAAACAATCTTTTGACAAGGGAGTAAAACATTGCCAGTTTTGGAATATATCAGTTACAATTAATAAGAAGTATAATAATTTTAAATATATTTTGATATCACTGTCTGAGTTGCATACTATGGTTTGTAGCTTAATATTTCAAGATTTTGGTCACTAACTAGGCTTAAAGAGAGTTTGAAAATGTAAACAAAGTCTCTTTGTTCTCTTGTTGCTTTTGCTGTTTTCTGCTTTTGTAAACTGTTGCCCTTCCACCATGCCACCCTACCTTGGAGCCAGCTGATTATGGACTGAAACCTCTACAAATTTTAAGCTAAACAAACCTTCCCCCCCTTAAAAAAAAGTCTCTTTGTGATTGCAATATGAAAATATTATGCATAATATTATTACAGTTATTTGATATAATAATTTCCTCTTTATTTTGATTCAAACTGCATTTTCTCTATTTTGGGTGAGTATTAACATTCTATTAAATCAAAACATGCATAACTCAGTTTTCTTCTAAACTTAAAATTATTAAATGACCACTTCAGATAGACATGATTTATTAAATTGCAGTCCATGCTATATGTACAGGGAACCAAGAAATAGACCCACACATATATGGTCCTTAAACTGATGACAGGGGTGACACTGAAATACAGTGGAGAAATGACAGACTTTCAGAGAGTAGTGCTGGGTTAAATGGATGTTCACATGGCAAGAAGTGAGTTTTAACTCCCATCTCACAACATTCACAAAAACCAATGTCAGATAGATTGTAGGCTTCAGAGTTAAAGTGACAACTTAGTTCAATAGTAGAGTATGCCAAGCATGTATGAGACCCTAGATTCCCAGCACCATACACACAAATAATAAATAAAAGGGCACTAACCTTAATGTAAAAAAGTGATAGAGTTCAGTAACATGAAAATTGAGACCATCTCTTCATCAAAAATTATGTTTAATAGAGTTCAAAAACAAATGGAAGAAGTTATCTTAATACATATGTATTAAAATCTATTCTTTATAAAATGGAAGATGGTATTTTAATATAAATGTTGTTAAAGGGCTCGTAATTGGGTTATACGAATCATCCCCAGAATTAAGATATGGGCAATCTAAGTCTTCTGCTTCCAACCAAGATAGAATAGATGAGACTAGATTTACCTGGCTTACTTAAACAACTTTTAAAGAAAGGATCAAATGTATGAAACAATAACTTACATGAAATTGGACACCAGGCAATGAATGACAGTGATACCTGGAGACAGGAAAAAAACCACGGAAAGCCCAACTATTCTCCCAGCTTACTGAATAGAAGACTTTCTAGGCCACAGCATAGGGAATTTGAAGCTCTCTCTCTCTCTCTCTCTCTCTCTTTCTGTCTCTCTCTCTGAGTTGAGAAAATGGAATGGGGATTTGGGGAAGATAAATTAGAGGTTGCAGGATAGATTAACACACAGGAAAGAGCCACAGAGGGCTCCTGAGATCCCCCTCACATGGTCCTTCTCCAACCTTCAGGTGAATACTGATCAGCAGATGCAGATGAAGAAACAACCTGATGATGGGGGAAGAAACATTGGAAAGGATGAGAGGGGCCAGAATCATCAGGAGTCACATAGGTTAGAAATAGTTCTTCTTCTCCCCCAGCCAGAGCAGAAAACATCATCCGAGTAAGTAACAGTGCACTGTGAAGTACTCTGACAGACTTTGTCTCAGTAGTGGTATAAAAGTAGCCCTAGACTAAACGCTACTGTGGTCTTGCCTAAGAAAACTTAACAGTAAGACCACATAGATTTAACCTATTCTCATGTAACCACAGTATGACCTAAAGCAAAACTCAATACATTTACAGGAAAACAAAACAACATATTTATAGGAAAACCCAACAACATAAAGTTTACAATGTCTAACATCCAATCAAAATACAAACAAGGTAAATATGAGCTAAAATGAGGAGAAAAAAAATCAATTAATTAAAGCCATCCCATAATAACACAGATGATAGAATTAGAAAAAAACGTTAGAACAGTTATAATGACGCTATTTCCTGAGCTGGGGGAATGTCATTGTTGTATGATGTATGTGTGAGGACCTAAATTTGATCCTCAGCACCACAAATAAGCTATCACTCTTTAGCATGTGTTTAAGAAACTAAAGGAATGATTTAGCATGTGAAGTAGAAATATGGACGATAATTAGAAAACCCTAAATCAAATTTCTAGAGATGAAAACTACAGTGCCTGACATGAAAAATATACTGCATAGAATTAAACATTTAGATATCACAAGTTACTAAATTTGAATAGGCAGCATTACGAAACAGAGAAGAAAAAAAGAATGGAAAAAGGGAAGAGTATAAATGGAAAAAGACCACTTCTAGCAGCTTAAAATATATGCAATTGCACTTTCCAAAGAGGAAACGATGTGTTAAAATATTTAAAGAGATTAGAGAAAAAAGAGGAATCAAGATATATTATGTAAATGTACAAATTTCTTCTGGTAAGTGTGATCATTATGTATATCTAAAATGTCCCAATAAAAGTAATTTTTTAAAAAAGAAAAAAAAATATTTAAAGACCTAATGACCCCAAATTCCCCATTTAAGACAAATATATATACAAGAGACATTGCTGAGAAAAATTAAAGGTATAGATAGCTAAGATATACTGAGTTGGTGAATCAAAAAGAGAATATCATTAAGTTGCCAATTTTCCCTTTGATTGATCAATAAATTCAAGACATTCCGAGTCAATACCACACCATCACAGAAACTTTTTCTTCCCCCAAGTTAACAAGGGTGTTCTCGAATTCGTGTAGAACTGCAGAGGACCTCGAATAACTAAAATAACTATGAAAAAGACCAGAGTTAAAGCACTTGCACTGCCTGACTTTGATACTTACGATGAAGTCACAATGATGAAGGCAGTATAGTATTGGCACCAATATTGACAAACAGATGAATGGAACAGAAAAGAGCCCAGAAATAGACTCACACAAATATAGTCAATTGATTTTTGACAAAGATGCATGCGTAGTTTAAAGAAGAAAAGACACTCTTTTCAATAATTGATCCTGAAAGAAATATCCAAGTACAAAAACAAACCAACCAAACCTTTGATCCATACCTTGAAGCATATGCACAAATGTGCTCACAATAGATCACAGACCTAAGTGTAAAACCTACCTGATTTAAAAAAAAAAAAAACTAGGAGAAAGTACAGGAAAAAATCTGTTTGAGGTTGAATTAGGCAAAGATCTCCTAGATATGATACTTGAAGCATGACTCACAACAGAAGAAATGAAATTAGACTCTTTCAAAATTAAGACTCTTTTACCTTGAAAAGATGCTGTTGAGGAAAGGGAAAGACAGTTCACAAACTGGGAGGAAATAGTTGCAAAACGCATTGGATAGAAGAGCATTTGTAGCCAGGGATGGTGGCACACACCTGCAGTTCCAGCACTCAGGGAGATTGAGGAAGGAGGACTGCAAGTCAAAGGCCAGCCTGCGCTACTTGGGGGAGACCTTGTCTCAAAATTAAAAAGGGCCACAGATGTAGCTCCATGTTTATAAAGGCCCTAGGTTCAATCCTTAGTGAGTCCAGGGAACCATATCCAGAATATATAAGGAACTATAACTTTGTAACAGGAAAACAAAAGAATCAATGAAAAAATACGAATGTAGAGAGACACAGCTCAGAGCTAGTGCACTTGCCTTGAAGCATTAACAAGGGCTTCAGGTCAGTCACCAGGCTGGGGATGGCAAATGAACTGTAGAGGGAAGTATCCCAAGCGGGAGGGAGAGGGATTGAGGAAGGGATGGGAGGGGCTGGGGCAGTTAGGGTGGAGCATCAACTTGATTGGCTTTGGGGTCCACCTTGAGGATTGGTGGAGCACACTTCCTGGTGTGTCTGAGGGTCCTAGAGGCGTGGCCTTTGGGTCATATCCTGTCCCTTGTCTGCCATTTTCTCTGTAGAGCTGCTTCTTTCCCCTGATTTTCCCGTCCATGAGCTTCCTCAACCGTGAGCTCAGCAGCTTTACAGTTCCCATAAGGTTATTTCAGCCTGCTTAGAGCAAGCCTGTTGTGGATTGAATCCTCCAAAACTATAAGCCATATTAGACGTGTCTTTAAATAGCGGGTGTTGGATATTATATCTCAGCAACTAGAAAGCTGACTAAGGCAGTAGCAGATTTACACAAATTTTAACTGAAAAAGAAAAGGGATAATTGGGCCAATTAGGTGAGGCATGGTGGTGCAAGCCTGTAATCCCACCACTCAGGAGGCCGAAGCAGGAGGATCGACAGAAGTTGGAGGCCAGCCTAGGTTACACAGTGAGTTCAAGGCCAGCCTGGAATACTGAGACTCTGTCTCAAAAAATTAAATTAAATTAACCAAAACAAAACAAAAAAATACAGATAATGAATATGTCAAAAGATGTGCTCAAAAATCACTATTCATTAGGAAAATGCAGATTAAAACCACAATGACATATTATTACACATGTATTAGAATTCCTAAAAATATCGATAATATCAAATGTTAGTGAGACGAGCAATCAAAACTCTCATACACTTCTTTTGATAATATAAAATGAAAGGCATTAGAGCAATTTCTTTTCTTTTCTCTTTTTGAGAGAGGGTCTCTCTGTGCTGGTCAAGCTGTCCTTGAACTCACTATCCAGCCCAGACTGGCCTTGAAACCTCAGGGATCTTCCTGCCTCAGCCTTCCAGATGCTGGAGTTATAGGCTTACAGACATGTGCTACCATGCCCAATTTAGGCAGTTTCTTCTGAAGTTAAACATACACCTAATATATGACCTGGAAATTGCACTCCGAAATATTTAACGAAGATAATGCCCACACAAATGTTTATAGCAACTTCAGTTTAAGTAGCTCCAATTGGTCTATGGCCATATCACTCAGAGCATGTCTGATTTTGTCTGATCTCTAAAGTTAAGCAGGGTTGAGCCTGGTGAGTACTAGGACGAAAGTAACCCCAAACTGGAAACAAGGTAAATATCCATTAACAGGTTAAGAGATAAACTGCAGTGTATCTATATAATGGGATACTGCTCAGTCATGAAAAGGAATGAGCTAGTGATACAAGTAAGGACATGCATGAATCTCCACATTATTATGCTGAATGAAAGAATCTGGACAAAAATGTGGTACGGTTCTATTTGTACAGATTTTAGAAAATATAAACTAATCGATGACAGAAGGTAGACCAGTGGTCATCTGGGGTTAGGAGGGATGGATATGTTCACTGTCTTTGTTGTGGCAATGGTTTCCATGGTGTGTACTTAGCCAAAATTTATCAAATCCAGGTACTTTAAATGTACTCCATTGCATGTCAGTTGTACCTTAATAAGATTACTTTTTTTAAAAAAAGAGTCAGCCCAACAAAAAGGACAAACAATTTAAATGAGAATTTAGGCATAGCTGATTTGTGGAAGCCAGGAGACTGATTACCTTGATCATGTGGAAGTGGAGGAAAGTGAGACTTCTTCCTTTGGGGTGATAATGGTGGTGTCTGGATCCGAGGGCTGGTTACATGGACATTTTACTTTGGAGAATTCATCCAGCTGAACATGTATTATTTATACACATTTCTGTGTTTACGCTGTGCTTCAATTTTTAAAGCTTATTTATAATAAGAAACAATTCAGTGTACATCTGTCATCATGGTGCAGAATTTTGCAATATGTTGCTAGCGCTGTTCCAGGTTAAAGTCTCTGCCACTCCTATTCTGGGAGATGAATCCTTTCACTGTGCTTTTCTAGGTGGTAGAAAAATTTCCTCAGAACTTTCTCAGAAAGCTGTTTATTATTTTTATAAGTGAGGGATGTGCCTATTTTAGCTTCAAAGAAATCGGCAACCTCTTCCAGACAGGAAATTGCTTGGGAAAAGCAATTAGATTGTTCAGAATGTTAATGCAGTTAGATTCCAGTGGGGCGGTGCCTTGGCGTGCTAGTCTGTGTGCTGGCTCAGTCTATACGCGACTTCCCTGAGAACCGCCTGCCTTCCCAAGCCCACCAGGGAGGAATCTTCGGTCATGGTTTCATTCTCTGATGCTGTTGTCTTTGGTGGCAGCTGACAGTACCACTTGAGCTATGGGAAAACAATTGAGAAACTTTGCTAAGCCAATTAGATTTGTTCTTGTAGAATTTGGGATTGAACGGACTTTAGTTAGCTGCTGAGATCTGGGATATCTCGTCCCTCTCCGGTAAGGAGCAGTAGGCGGCTGCTGAGAGAAAGAGATAAATCCTCGAGGGACTGAGGCCATTCCGGTTGTAGTCTCTCAAGGGACCACGTTAAAGTTCTTACCATTACAGTCTATGGGATTTCATGCGTTAACTGTAAACTTTTCTTCTGATTTAGTGTAACCTGGGTATTTTCTTTTCATTGCAAGCAGTGCTTTCTCAAACCTGATAAGTAATAAATCAAAGGAAAGCCAGATGAAAGGGCACATGCTTATAATCCCTGCTCCCTGAGAGCTCAAGGCAGGAAAACGGCTTGAGCGCAGGAGGTGAAGGCCAGCCTTGGCAATATCAGGAGACCCTGTTCAAAAGAAAAATAAAAACAAATTGAAGAACCTGGGCTATGGGAGCAGGTGGGAAGAGTTCTATCATTGGAGAACGTTAGATTGGCAATAGAAGTTTAAAATTGTCCAAGCCAGACTTCTGTCTTATTTTGGGAATTCCTTTGCTGTGGAATTATCTCCTTTGCGTGACCGCTTCAAGTCTTCTCGCCCCCTCTCTTTTGTTTCCTTTACTTTTCCTTCGCACCCGCCCTTCTGTGCTCCCAACAAATGGCCCTTGAGTGTTTCACTGCTAGCTAGGCAGCATTCTGAGTGCTTGGTATTAAGCTAATCAGACAAAAGCTAAAAAAACAAAAACAAAACAAAACAAAACAAAAAAAACAGAAAAGACGAGTTCTCCATTTCCTGAAGCCTACAATCCAGTGAGGAGAAACATAACAGGAACATAAGAAAGCAATTTGCATTAATGTCTCGGAAAGTGAGAAGTCCTGTGGGAAAAAGAAAAAGAGTACAGAGTGTGAGGAATGGCTGTGGTGACGGTGCTAGAACCCAGAAGTTTAGCCGTGCCTGAGCGTGGCTGTCCTCCTCGGGTGGGGAGTGCTGCCTGGTCACTGTCCCCAGACTCTGTCCCAGTTGGTGAGAGGAAGATGTAAGGAAACATGCGGAACATAGACATGAGCTCAAGAGTCAAGCCTGGTTTATGGAAAACAAATGTGAGAGGGATCGCTGGTGGGAGGACCATGCTGCCGCTCTCTTACAGACTCAGGGGTTTTATAGGGTTAAGAAAGGGGCAGATGCTGAGAAGGGGAGCTGGATCGGGGCTGAATGGTTGTCCTTCAAGTGGGCAGCCTGCAGTTTGTGTACTGTCTATGAGGAAAGCTAGAGGAGAGAGAATGGCTGGCCTTTAAGGGAGCAGCTTGTGCAGCTTGTGCAGGTACTGACCCTCGGGCAGGCAGCTTGTGAGTGGGGGAAACTGAAACTGCAGAAGCGCCAGAACTAAGGGGTGTTTTTGAATGCCACCTTGTTTGCATGGCCCTGATCTGATTCCTTCAGACGGAAGAGGGGAGCTGCAGCTTAAAACAGCGCAAGGCTCAATGGGAAAGTGTTGTTTAGATACGCTTATGGAGGTGAAGGAATTTCAGGAACACATAGGACTCAGAGCGAGCTGAGGGAGAGTTGTAGAAGATGAAACTGGAGGCCTAATAGGGACCAGATCATGCAGAACCTTATAGGCCAATACAAGGAGTCTGGCTGTTGTTCTGAGTGAGTTCTGGAGCCTGTGCAGGACCTGGAGCAGAGAAATATACTTTGACTTATGTGTTAGCACAACTGGCTTCTGTTGTGAGGAATGATTAGGTGAAGGGATGATACCATTATTGTTAAGCGTTCACTGAGTCAAAATCTGTGTTCTTGTCGACTTCAACTGTTGTTTTAAATACTGTCTGGAGAAACCGAAATTTTCATCTCCTTTAAAAATGCTATATTGATTATAAAAGTGATCGTGTTCTAGTAGAAAAAATAAACACATACGACCAAAGTAGGAGTCATTTACTATACTGCATCTAGAGAGAACCATGGTTTTCATCGTTATTAGCATTCTGTAATTTTTTAACCATGCAAGCATTACATATTTTACTCCCCTTCTCCAACAGTTCTTCAGCTCTTTTCTCTCATGAGTATTTCATTCTCTAGGTCATTTTTTTTTTTTTTTAATTCTAGGATCAAGGGACACACTCCAAGGTTCTAGGAATCACTTGAAAGCACAAATGAAATTTTGCGCATGTGTTTTTGTGAAGCCTAAGTTTCTCCAGGTTGTTCAAGGGGTGTTTTATACCCAAGAAGATGAAGTAACTGCTGTAAAAAGTTATGGGGTATGTGCCTGCCACACAACAATCTCCTTATCTCCTTTTAATTCATAGAGGACGGTTTCAACAGCCATGTTTGTCTAGGATACTGCAGCCAGTTGGCCAACGTGATGGAGAGATGATAGTCACTCAACCCATGCTATGCCAAGCAGAATCCTTCCTATTGGCAACTTGGAACTAGTTGAGGAAAAAGCAGTTTCTAGAAAGTGGGTTAAGGTGTGGAGAAGGCTGTCTCACACGAAGAAGAATGAGGAAGAGGGGAAAGAAGAGAGCCAATATTGCCAGTTTTCCCAACGACATTCCACTTCCCGGCTCAAGCCCTTATTCAGTTCACACAGCTGTATTCCTAACCTTGGATTCAGTGAGACACTCCTGTTTCCAGGGGTGATACTCAAAATATTTAAAGCCCATACTCTATGGGAACCAAAGAATCGGAGTAGATGCCGGAGATAAACAACTAGCTCAGGCATATTGTCTCACTGGCAGCCTTGTCTGTGTCATTAGGGTTCATACCCCCCACCTTTGCCTAAGCCAAATGATTTACCTGTTGAAACAGAAGACTTTTTAACTGATACAGAGTCATTGTTCTGGCTAAACAACTGTCTGGAAATTCCTTATGTCCTGGAAAGCCCAGACCTCTCTATCCCAGCACGTTTCCTTCAAGTTGTCTGTGTCTAGTAATGGTCCTTTTGTTGGATGGAGTTAACACATGAGTAGTCAGAGAGTGCCTGACCAGTTCAAAATCTGTGTGTTAGGATTATTGCCTTGTGTGATTTGGACACAATCCTAGTAATGCTGCCCACAAGAAAATTAACCTTTAGAGCAACTAAGTCACATCACACTAAACTTATCATCAATAAAATGCACACGTGTTTTTATATAAAAGAGCCAAGCCATTTTTTTCTATTATTATGTTTGTGAAATGGTGTTTGGAATACAAACTCAGGGCTTGTTAAATTTCACTTTGTTATTCTTGAACCAACCTTCCAAGCTCCTAAAAGGCTTTTGAAGTTTCCCATCATATTAGCCATCATTTCTACCTTTCTGTCATCCATAGACTTGAAAACTGTGCTCTGTTACCCTCTTGCATGATTAGACTTGTTTGAAACGAAGTGTGGGGTTATGATCAGTCAGTGACTAGAACCTCAGTTGGGTATCAGATCTTGCCCAATATCTGAAAAGCTGGATTGTGGTCAGACAGTGGATCTGGCAACAGGTATTCCTGGCACTGAGATGGGTTTAAGGAGCTGTCAGAAGCCAGTAAACATGTACAAAGCTGAATGGTAAAGTGGATAATATAACCAGCATTGGGGTAATCACAAATACGTTTTAGTAAGTGCAGAGTTAATAATGGGGAGTCCAGGGATACTGATAGAATACTCACCCCAGAATGGCTCTTGTCTGTTTGAGTAAGTGACCTCTGTTGTTTCATTGGCTTTATTGACATGGTCTCTGTGAAGAAGCCTTCCTCAAACTATGGGTCACCCCTTCCCTTGCCCTGCTCAGACAAAGCCTCCAAAGACCTGGATATCATGAGACCTATCAATTATAAAGCCAAACTCAAGAAGCACAAGAACAAATGAGATGCCAATCTATAGGAGTGAGAAACTGAAGTGTAGACTGAGAATCTGCATAAATGCCTGTGGGACATCCTGACCGTGTTTGCCGCAATAGGGACCATTTCACCTAAGACTTCCAAACCCTCCTCTTAGCTTAAAAGTGTGTTTTCCTAAACCCAAACTCTCATATGGTCATTGTAAAAGTAATTTTTCGCAAATAATGATTAAGTGGTTTAGTCACACAGTTCACTGGAGGTTTTTTTTAAAAATATTTTTGTGAAAATTTAGAATCAGAGATTTCCTCATTTGAAAAAAAACACCCTTGGCCAGGTATATCGCTCAGTGGTGTAGCACCTGCCTGGCAAGCATGAGGTCCTGAGTTTGATTCCCAGTACCCACAAAAAAACTTAATATATTTATTTATATATATTACGTTAAATAATTTTTAAAAAATCTTTACATCTTTGAGTTCCATGGTAAATGATAATCTCCAGAAGATTAATTGCATGAGCAAACATTGAAGCTAGCCATAAGCAAAGCATAAAATAAAAACCAGTTGTTATTTTACAATTGTGAGCAACTGAGAGGTCAGTGAAAAGTTAGCACATTTAAAACTTGTGTATATATATGATTTCTAAAACTGCCATGACTTTCTAGTTAAGGTTTTTATTAGCCTATTAGTTCAGACTTTAAGAGGTTTCTTCATTTTTTTTTACACAACATGCCATTTGTTAGTGGCATGTAAAATTGTTATTATCTATTTATGATTTCTAGGCTTTCTTTATAAAAATTTTTCTCCTGAATTCTCAGGGTCAGTGTATAGTAACACAGACTTCAGGGCATCACTGGCTTGGCTTAGAGGAATATATTTCTCTTGGAGATCCACTTTTAGACCTGGAATTTCCTTCCGGGAAGCATGATTTATTAAATTATTCATTAACTGTTTTATTTTGTTTTGCTTTGTTTTGTTTTGTGAAAGATATTACCCTGGACACCATGTGAGAAAATACCAAGGGAAAATAAAATCCCTTCCACCAAGAATCTTAGACTAGTAGGCTAAACCTTGAGGCTGTCTAAATTCTAGAGAGTATAAATAGTACCAAGATGTTGGGAAAAGACCTATTTGTTCCTTGAATGATTTGTGAGGCACCCACTGCTCCAAAGTCCATGTGAAAAGTGCTACCAAAATGTCCTCCATTATGGAAGAGTCTGCATGACCCCTTTAGGTTCAGCAAATCTCTCAGACACTCTCATACTGTGTCTGGAAGACTTAGAAATTATTCTTACCAAGCTAAGGTTAAGAATGTTTGTGATGTTTGTGTCTTTATCTGCTCAGATACACCTTGCAGACTAATTGTCTCGGATCTGTCTCCCTGGATCTCTGTTTGTAAGCATCATAAAGATGCCTGCTGCTTTTGCTCCTTGTATCTCTTAGACAGAGGTCTGGACCCTTGCTCAGGAGTCCACCCAGAAAAAGTTGAGAAACTCTGGTATTTACTGATGTCTCTTGGTTCAGTAATTCTCCTTCCTATTTCTCTCTCCACCTAGTCTAGGAGAATTTTTTATGAGTCTGCCTTTTTTGTCCAATTTTTTTATATCTAGAAATTCAGACTTCTAGGACACAAATGTGGGGCTTGTTTTTTTTGTTTTGTTTTTGTTTTTGTTTTTGTTTTTGTTTTTCTTTTTTTGTTTTGGTCTGCATTCTTTTCTGTGGCCAGAGCTCGGGTCTGATTATGTGCTTAAATGAAGCAGGGAGAGAAAAAAGAAAACCTAGAGAGAAATCAGCGACTAATGGTTGACGAAGTTTTATACTAACTCAAGTACAAGAAGACTATAGACAAATGAACTATTATTTGTACAGACGTTTAGTGGTTTGCAAAGTATTCAGTGGAGGGAAAAACTAGTGCTTGCTGTATAGGCAGGGCAGGCTCCCTAAAGGGGGTTGGATCTAAGCTGGATTTTGATGGGTAGTTATATTTTGGTCAGAAAAGAGGCCAGAATCTAACATTTCTGGTTTGAAAATAATATCCTCAAAGCTCCAATGCAGAAAAGGGAGACTAGAACCATTGATTAAGAAGGCCAGAAAGATTCTGGAAATCCTTGAATCCCACATAAAGAGAACTGTCATAACAGGTAGAATAATATTTTCTATTATGGGTTAGGCTAACATAAATATACATGTGCAAGGCTTCCAGGAAGATGGTGGAGTGGTAAGCACTAATAAATCAACCTTTGCAAGATTTGGAATCCAGACACTGAACAATAATAACTTGGAGAAGAAAAGAAAGACAGAGGCAGATCTCTGGGACCTAAGAAGGCCCTGAAGGAAAAATTAGAGCCTATAGAGAAATTGAAGAGTCAGACCACAATGCAGAAGAAAGAAAGGGCCATCTGCAGTTTCTTCCCAACTCCTGGCTTGTGTCAAGAGAAAGGAAGATCAAATCTATAGAGACACAGTGAAATCAGGTGACTTCAGAGGCCTTAAGGGAGAAACATACCAGTGGAATAGAGCAGTAGATGCTGTCCACTACATCAGCTGGTGAGGACTCTAGTCCAAGCATCTGCTGTATCGTTTGGATTGAGTGCCTGATTGGGTACCATTTTAGGTAGGGGCCAACTGAACCTATAAATTAGATCAGCTGTGGGTTGGCTTCATCTCAGGGCTTCCGGTATTAAATTCCACAAGAGGAGTCCATTGTCAGGGAGTCATAATCCGGCTTGCAAGAGATATGCAGAGTATTATACGTTAACTGACTCAGTTCCCGCTACCATGACCAGAGACCACATTCAACCTGAATTTCTGTGGACTTGAAAATCTCAATCTGGCATGTCAATGGGGATGGTTTCAATTAACCAATCAAAAGAAACAGATTAGAAAGATGGATTAAGATCCAACAATATGCTGCATACAAGAAATACATTTAACTCAAAAAGAAATTCAAACCAGGTATGGTGGCACATGCCTGTAATCCCAGAACTCCAGAGGCTGAGGAAGGAGGATTGCCACAAGTTAAAGGCCAGCCTGGACCATATAGTTAGTTCAAGGGCAGCCTGAACTATACAGCAAGAACCTTTCTCAAAAAAACAAAACAAACAAACAAATTCATAGACTGCAAATGAAAGGTTGAAAAACAATACTCCATGAAATAGGAACGCAGAAAAAAGAAGTAGATGCTATTCTGTTTGCAGACAAAGTAGATTTCCAACCAACAATGATCAGAGGAGACAAAGAAGTTCACTACATACTTGTTAAAGGAACAACCCAAAAGGAAAAGATAACAATCATAAGTACATGTGCACCAAATAGTAGTGCACCACCCTTTATAAAATAAGCACAAATGGATATGAAAATTCAGATAAGCACTAATACAATTGTAGTGAGGAACTCAATACCCCACTGACACAAATAGGCAGATCAACCAGACAAAAAATCAACAAAGAAATATCAGAGCTGAACTATACCTTTGAACAAATGGACTTAGTAGGTATCTGTGGAATGTTCCACCCAACAACAGAATACACTTTCTTCTCAGCAATACATGGGACTTTCTCCAAAATAGGTCACATACTAGCTCATAGAACATGCTTAAGCAAATGCAAAGGAATTGACATTATCCCATGGGAATCATCAAATCATAGTGCAATGAAATTGGAAATAAATAACAAAAGAAACCACAAAAACTACATAAAAAAATGAAAAAGACCAGAGAAGAAATTAATGCAACTGAGAATAAGAAAGCAATACAAAGAATCAATTAATCAAGGAGTTTGTTCTTTGAAAGATTAAACAAAATAGACAAACCCTTAGCCAACTTTACCAAAGGAAAGAAAGAAAGTAAGAAACAAAGAAAGGACAAAAGAAAGGAAGGAAGGAAGAAAGAAGGAAAGAACTCAAATCCACACAATTATAAATGAAAAGGACAAAATCAGAACATATCCTGAAGAAATCAGGAAGATTGGTACCTATTTTGAGAAGCTATAGTGTAATAAGATGGAAAACTCAGATGACACAGACATATTCCTAGACACATATGAATTATCAAAGGTGAATCAAGAAGATATAAAAATTCTAAAGAATCTAATATCAGTCAATAAAATTGAAGAAGTAATGAAAAACTAAAAACAAAGAAAAGCCCAGGTCCTGATGGATTTTCTAACACATTCTCCAACAACTTTAAAGATTTAATGCCATTACTCTTCTAACTCTTTAATGAAATTGAAAGAGAAGCAATACTCCTAAACTCATTCCTGGAAACAAGTATTAACCTAATACCAAGCCCAGAGAAGGATCCAACCAAAAAGACAACTACAGGCCAATCTCTTTAGTGAACATAGATGTAAAAATCCTGAACAAGATACTGGCAAAGAGAGTGTAAGTAAATCATCAAAAAGGTTATACACCTCAACCAAGTAGGATTCATCACAGGGATGCAGGGATGACTCGAAATACGCAAATCAGTAAATGTAATACACCACATCAACAGAACCAAGGACAAAAACTACATGATCATCTCAATAGATACAGAAAAAGCATTTAACAAAGTTTAACACCCATTCATGATACAAACCACAAAGAAAATTGTAATAAAAGTTTTTTTACCTAAATATGATAAGAGCCATCTATGACAGTCAACATCATACTAAATTGTCAAAAACTGAAAGCTCTCACTCTAAAGTTAAGAACAATGCTGGGCATGGTGGTGCACTCCTGTAATCCCAGCGCTTGGGAGACTGAACCAGGAGGATTGTTGTGAGTTCAAGACCAGCCTGGGCTACACAGTGAGCTCAAGACCAGCCTAAACTGCATAGTGATACCCTGTCTCAAAAAGACAAAAATAAATAAATAAATAAATAAATAAATAAATAAATAAAATAACATTAGGAACAAGACAAGGATGCCCACCATTACCACTCCTGTACAATATATCTCTGAAAACATTAGCCAGAGCAATTAGACAAAAAAAAAATATGAATAGGGAAGGAAGAAGTTAAATAATTATTATTTACATATGGCATGATGCTGTATATAAAAGACTGCAAAAACTCCACCAAAAGATCCTAGAATGAATAACCAAATTCAGTAGCATAGCAGGATACAAATTCAATGGAGTGTTTCTCTGTCATAAAGGATAAGCTTGAGACATTTCTAACTAAACTGATGCACCTTGAGACCATACTCTTAAGTGAAATAAATCGGACACACATATTTAAATACTGCATTTTTCTCAATCTGAGAAACCAAAAGTGTAAATAATGATCAAAATGTATGCTAGATATTGAGAAATGAGAAGAAAATGTTCAAATGAGAAGGAAAAACAAGAGAAGGAGGATGGGGAAGGTAGGAAACATGAATAGAGAAAAAAGAGAATAGAACGGAAAAATAGAAACAAAGCTTTAGAAAATAAGGAGGGGGAGGAGGGCTGAAGGGAGGGAGGGGTGTGGGGAAAGAGAGAAGCAAGATATATCATGTACAAGTACAGAGTCCCTAAGATGAATGTTATCATTATGGATATCTAAAACATACCAATAAAAGGTCAACCCTCAAAAATAATAGCATTCCTGTCCACAAATAACAAACTCAGTGGAAGAGAAATCAGGGAAATAATACCTTTCACAATGGTATCAAGAAAAATGAAATATTTAGGAATCAATTTAATGAAGGAACTGAAAGACCTTTATGTTAAAAACTACAGTATTCTGAAAAAAGGAGATCAAAGAAGATATCTGAGAATGGGGAGACATTTCCTGCTCTGGAATAGGTAGATCCAATGACCATACTTCCAAAAGTCTTATACAAATTTAATGCAATCCCAATTAAAATACCAATAGCATACTTCACAGAGCAATCCTAAAATTCATATGGAACCAGAAGAGACCTAGAACAGCAAAAGCACTTCTGGGCAGGGGCTATCACAATTCCCAATTTGAAGTTATACAACAAGGCTATGGTGATAAAAACAGCATGGTACTGGCAAAGAAGCAAGTCCAAAGATCAGTGGAACAGAATAAAAGATGCAGAAACACCTCCAAGCATACTCAGCTACCTTATCTTTGACAATGGGGCCAAACAGCTTCACTTGAAGAAAGATGGCCTCTTCAATAAATTGTGGTGGAAGAACTGGCTTTCCATGTTCTGAACACTGAACCATATCACTCATTATGCACTAAACTAAAATCAAAATGGATTAAAGATCTAAATACAGGAACAGAAAGCCAGGTTCAGTGGTGCATACCCGTTCTTCCAGCACTTAGGAGGCTGAGTTAGAAATGTTGCCAAAAGTTCAAGGCCAGTCTCAACTACATAGTGAGTTCAAAGCCAGCCTGAATTACATGGTGAAATGCTGTCTCTAAATAAATAAATAAATAAATAAATAAACAAATAAACAAATAAATAAATAAAATCTGCTAGAAGATAGAGTAAGTAAAACTTTCAAAGGCATGGGTATAGGCAAAGATTTTATGAATAAAACTCTGATCACATAGGAAATACTACAAAGACTCAACAACTACAATCACATCAAATTAAAAAGCTTTTGCACATTGAACGAAACCACCAACAGAGTGAAAAGATGGTGCACAAAATAGGAAAATTTTTTTACAAAGGACAAAGGACTAACATCTAGAACATATAAAAAATTTTTAAAATCAGACCACTCAAATGTAAACACTCAATTAAAAAATGAGCACCTGAAATGAAGAGATGCTTCTCAGATGAAATACAAATAGCAAATAAATATATTTAAAAGTTCAACATTATTGGTCATTTGAGAAATTCAAATTAAAATGACACTGAGATTTCATCTCATTCCAGAAAAAAATGACACATAACAAATGCTGGAGAGGCTGTGGGGGAAAATGGAACACTTCCCACTGTTGAGAAGTGTAAATTGCTACAACCAATATGGAAATAAATATGAAAATTCCTCTAAAAGCTAAAGCTAGAGGTTCCATTTGATGCAGTTATGCCTTTCTAAGATTCTTCCCAAAAGAGTTAAAAGCATCATACCACAGAGATATATGCACACCTACGTTTACAGCAACATAATTTGTAAAAGCTAAATCTTGGAAACAACCAAAATCCTCATAAAAAGATGAATGGATAAAGAAAATGTGCTATTTATATACAGTGGAGCACTACTCTGCCACAAAAAGAATAAACTTGAGGCATTTTAAGGTGAATGGATGCATTTCAAGACCATCATGTTAACTGAAATAAATCAGACACACAAGTTTAAATATTGCATTGTTTCGCTTGTGTGAGAAACTCAAAGGGTAAATAAGGTGCAAAACAGAGCATAGATATTGGGAAACAGGAAGAATGTGTTCAAATGGGAAAGGGAACAAGGGAGAGGAAAGGAAGGGAAAGGAATTTTTAAAATATTAGGGGAAAATATAAATGGGGAGGAGAAGAAGGATTGAAGGGAGGGAAAGGGAATGGTAAAAAAAAAAAAAAAAGAAATAAGACATATTATACTCAGGTATAAATCCCCTAGGATGAATGTGATCATTATGTATAACAAATATGTACTAATGAAATTTTTTTTAAAATACACACATGTGGGGCCAGGGATATAGCTCCGTGGCACAGCACTTGCCTAGCAAGTGCAAGGACCTGCGTTCAATTCCTGGTACCAAAAAAAAAAAAAAATACACTCGTGCATACTACTATGGTCAAATTAATTAAAAAATTCATTTCATTTCAATTTTTTCAAATGTTTCTCAAGAGCTAGGATATGCTAGATCTTTTGTTTGAATTTCAGCAACAAATAAGAGATATAATTCCTACTCTAGCGGAGGATGGAGCTATTATTATTGGGCTTGAGTTCAGTCCTAACCGATGGCTTCCTACAGATTTTATTTAACAAAAGGGTTCCAGCAATGAATGCTATGACAGGAAAAGTCCAGGGGGTGTGTAGGACCCTGTAACCAGGTGATACAACCTGGTCTATGATTAACAGTATAGGAGAGAGAATTTTTACTGGGGACCTGAGAGTAAATTGGACTCAGCTAGATGAAGAGTAAAAGAAGAGAGTGTAAAACACAGTGAGTGGAGTATGCTGTCAAAAGACAAAATTAGCTTTTATTTGGAAATCTAGAACTGGGAAGCAACACATTCCATAGAATAGAGCGTTCTGATGAGTCAACCAGAGGACTTTGATTAGGTACACAGAAAAGGGCTGAGAAAAACACAAATAGAGAACAAAAAGTGGATTGGTCATCTCTCAGTTACATTTTTTGTAAGGACTGAAGCTCCTTACATGGAACTCCCTTCTTATGTCAGCTAAAACTGGTGTATTTGAGGATCTGACTATTATCCCTGATTTCTCAGATCAGATGAAGAACTTTAGTTGCAGCTTGGTGACATAGAAATTCAGCATAATTGACTACATTTCAGAATGGTCTATTAGGCTTAGAACAGGTACTTTCTGTGAGTTTTATTCAACAATTCAAAGGAAGTGAGTATTATAGACAGCTAAGTTATTTATAAATATTATAAGCAGTCAGACAGGGCTGGGCCCACACAAGAGTCGGTGCAGAAAGTAAGAACATATTACAGCTGTTGCTGGAGGTGCATTCATTGAAGGTCAGGCCTCAGGACAAAGAGAAATGGCTACACCCACATACCTACCCTAGGGACAACAGCAGTGATGATATTCTAAATAGGCCTTGGATGGACGACCAAAACCTCCCTAGCCCATTCTTCCAGGAAAGTCTTTTCTTGGCCTTTCTTTTTTCATTTTCTTTTCTTTTTTTTTCTTTTATAAAGTAAAATTTTATTTTAAAACTCCAGAATCTTATTTTGAAAGCTAGGAAGCTTTCATTTAGGCATGTTGAGGAAAGTGTATGACCATTCCCCCCGATTATGTTACCAAGAAATGCTATATATTTAGCACTCCTTTACAAGTAAAGACAGCCTATAAAAATAGTAGAATATTCACTGTAGATATCATAATAGGCAGAAATAATTAAATTCTGCTGAAAGTGATAAATAAAATTTATGTAAAGCTTTGTATCTTTGCTTACCTGTCTTGCCTTAACATACGCTATGATGGTTAATTTTATTTTTTGTATTTTTAATTTTAAAGAGAAAAAAACTATAACAAAATAACAACACTCAAGACAAAAACAAAACAAAATAAAAACAATAAAAATGATACAGGATTTCAAAAGAGGATGATAGGAGTTAACAATGGTTGTTGTAGTATATATTGTTATCTTCAATGAAGTTGCGCAGTTAGCAGATGTAAGAATGCAAGATTGATCAAACATTGAAAACAATAATAAGTAATAAAAAAATACATTAGAAATGATACAGAATTTTGTTAAACAAGATGATAGGAATTCAACAATGGTTGTTATATTACATATTGTTTTCTCAAATTAGTTATTCCAATTAACACATATAAGCATGCAAAATTAGTCATTTGAGAAATGCAAATTAAAACAACTCTGAGATCCATCTCACCCAAGAAAGAACAGCTATCATCAAGAAATTAACCAATAAAAAATGCTGGAGGAGTTGTGGGGAAAAAGAAACCATTCTCCCATGTTGGTGGAAGTGTAAACTGGTGCAGCCACTGTGAAAATCAGTATGGAGATTCCTAGTATACTAGGATTAGAAGTCCTATTCAATGCAGGTATTCCCCTCCTGGGTATTTTTCCAGAAGAACTAAAAACATCATACCACAGCGACATATGTGCACCCATGTTTATAGCAGCAAAATTTGTCAAAGCTAAATCTTAAAACAACCAAAATGCCCATCAAACAAGGAATGGATTAAAAAGGTGTGGTACTTTTATACCATAGAGTATTACTCAGCTGTAAGGAAAGATAAACTCAAGGCTTTCACAGATTAATGGATGCAACTAGAGACCATATTCATAAGTGAAATAAATCAGGCTCACATGTGTAAAAACTGTATTGTTTCCTAGTGTAAGAACCTGAAAGAATAAATAACATCTGAAAGGTACAATAGATACTGTGAAAGGGAAAGAAGCTGTTCAAACAGAAAAGAATAACTGGAATGAGGGAAAAGAGAAAAAAAAGAAAAAAGAAAAGGAAAAAATATGTATGTATACATACACAAGATAGCTAAGATAATTGTACTACTAATTTCTATTGGTTTATTGAAAGGAACAGTTAATGTGTAATTGTTTGATCAATCTTCTATGCTTGTATCCAGTTGTCTGAGTAACCACTCTGAAGATAACAATATGTAATTTAACAACCATTGTTAATTTCCTGTCACCTTGTTTTGAAATTCGGTATCATTTTTGTTTTTATGTTGGTTTGTTTATTTATGTCTTCGTTTTGTTTAAAATGAAACAAAACAGGGGCTGGGGATTTAGCTCAGCAGCACAGCGCCTGCCTGGCAAGTGCAAGGTTGTGAGTTCGATTCGCAGTACTGGGGAAAAACAAAACAAAACAAAACAAAACAAAACAAAACAAAACAAAACACCAAAGAAACCCCACAAAATGTCTTTGTTTCTTTAAAATGAAAAAAAGAAAGAAAAAATGTATATCTGTACAGAAGAATATCTGGGATAAGGGTATTTCTGATGTGTATCAGTTTATTGAAAGGAACAGTTAATACTTATATTTTATTTTCTTGACCAGAAAGTCCTTATTCAGTCCCTGTATGTCTGCTACATGACTTACTTTCCCATTTGATCCTCCTTTAATCAATATTCCCTAAGCAATTTTACTTGTAATCTTATTCATTAACTATAGTTTTGTCCCACCTTATACCCACCTCACCTTGTGGTTTTATTCTATAAAACTCCCTTGAGAAGCAGATTCCCTGGGCCACCCATGTTGGACCCATTTCTGTCCCTCTTAGACAGAAGCTTTCTTTCTTTCAATAAATACTTGTACTGTTAACCCCTGTTGTTCCTAGAATTCATTCTTTGATTTTAGAGAACACAAACTTGTATATCAGACATCTAGTGGGGTGAGAATTATATTTCCGTTATATTATTTGGATTATTTGTAGATCCTATTTTATCCTTATATCATACTCTCTATATCATTTGGAGGTTTCACTGAGATAACTGGACAGAAGTAAGAACTTGCTCTTGTTTCATGGATTCTGGATTGTGAATCACTTAGATAATCAAAAATTGTCATCCTTGTTTGTCAATTATGTATGCTTTAAATTTTTTATTCTTTGAGCTGGGGATGTGGCTCAGTGGTAGAGCTCTTGCCTTACATGCACAAGGTCCTGGGTATCCCCAGCTCAACAAAAAAATGTAAATAAATAATAGTATGTCTTTGTCAGTTGCCTATGTCTTGAATTTTATGCTTTGTCTTTGTCAGTTGCTTAGGCCTTGTGTCTTCCTTGCATTGTCTTTTGTTAATGGTGGTAAATTTATATGTTTCATTTGGATTAGTTGTTGAATTTACTGGTGTTCCTTGTTTGGCTTGTTAGACAACAGTGCTAGGAAGAGTAATGTGAGAGCATCCCCTAGTGGACTTTGATATAAAATGCCATAAAATGGGTCTTTTTATGAAATCTAGCTCATATTTTCTACAAGTCTATTAATTTCATGGGACCCCTTCTCCCAGTTAGAAGACAATAATAGGCCAGTGGCTGTTCTTAAAGCTTGGGGGATAAGTTTGATTAAGACGAACTGGTCCTGATCATGTCTCTGTACTCTATGGGAAATGTTGAGCCTGTTGTACCTCAGTTTCCTTTTTTGGTCTGGTCTTCGCTGGTGAGGAAGCAATCTTAGCTGTTGAGGTTCCTCATTGTCTTTCCAGCTGAGAATGATAACACACAGGTAAATTGTCTCAGTAATTCACCATGAGCATGAGAAGATCTCTTTTTCTAGTTTCATTTATGATCTTTCCCAGCCACTCTATACTTTTCTTTACTGGAGGCATGCAATGTTGGAGAGAAACCTTTCCCTCCTGTCTAACAACTAAGAACCTTATAGTTGAGCCCATAGAAAATGAGTGCTTGCTAACCCTGAAGACAGTGAAGTCATCTGAAATGAGGAACAAGTATCCCATCTCTGAGGCAGATAAGACATCAGATTTTGCCTGTCTGGGAGAATACACATGAAAGGGTGTCCTTGCATAAGTGTTTAGATCTCAGCAACAGTCTCCCTTGGGAGAGGGAGACCCCATGGAAAGAGCCAGTTTCTGAGTGAGATTAGAAGGAGCTGTTTCCTAAACACAATATTTAAGGGACCAAAACACATTTAGTTTAAGGGAGGATCTCCAACTTCCTGGCTCTCTCTCTCTCTCTCTCTCTCTCCTAAGTATCTTCTTATCATTCATGTGTGTAGGGGAGGAAAGTACCTTTTTTGATTAAGTTATGGACTTTGAAACTTTTCTGTAAACTTGTAAAATGCTATATAGTGATTTTTCAGTGGAAATTTAGACAGGGTAGGCTTTTACTTATCCCTTATAGAACTCAAACAAGCACTTGATGGAGTCAAATTTCTGGTTGCTTGGAGCTAGTGGAAGCTGAGAGGAGAACAGAAGGGTCATGGCCGGGGCTACTCTCGGGCAGATACCCAAAGTTTCCTCAGTGGAAACTGGGTCCTAACAGCCTGACTAGGTAACCAGCAGAAAAATCTCCATTTATCTATCATACTTTTCATTGTACTAGTAAGTTAGAAACTATCCCTAAGTTTGTCTCCAACTCACTGAGGTTTAACTTTAGAACTATCTTGTTAGACTGCCCCTCCCAAGAAATCAGGCTGAGGCAGCTTGCGACGACTGCTTGCCTTTCATGGAGGAAAACATCTATCAGGGAAGTGATATCCATTTGTGCCTTGCATATGCTAAGAGTAAGAAAGAGATTTTAGTCAGCCTTGCTCTTCTTTCATGGGTGCGTAGAAAACTGATTAATGTGCCTTTACTAACATGTGAATTGTGATTACTAGGTGATAGGTGCTTCAGAGACATAGAAATTTTAGAATGGATTTAAAGAAGTTTAGCCATGTCTTGCTGATAAAAACAGGCTAGTAGGTAGATAATAGGAATGTCTTAGAGGCTTGTCCACCCTAGGGCAAAGGGCAAGATTTCTCTGAGCCACACTTTTACCTGATTCTATCTATTTCTAGAGGTGATCTCCCTTGTAGGCTGAGAAGCAGTCCAACTACTTTCAAATCACTCTTTGATGTTTGCCCTCACTGTCTTCCAAAGAACTGGAAAGCAGTGGTTTAGAGTTCTTGATAATTGGTATGCTCGCAATGTGCCCTTTGTTAAACTGTTATAGCTGGGATCAATTGTAGCTTGTACTTTTAGAAACATCTGCTACAGTTAGGAGTATGAGTGTCTGGGGAAGATAGGGTTGTGAGCTGGTAAAAGATGGTTAGCTCTATAAGGCCTATCTTCTGGTCTTTTTCCAGAAGGTAGTCACCTGGAGTAGTTACCTTGGGGATGCCTTGAGGATGTAGAAATCAAGTAGAAATTTAAGAGGGCATCAATTTCTTTCTCTTTCTTCAGATGGGATACTTGATATCAAAATCTCTTATTCTTTTGGAATGTATTTTCAAGTACTGGAAAATATTTAACACTCACATATTGAAAAAAATATCTGTTTAGTATTTTTATGCAGCCACACATGGCCTGCCTACTCCCAGGAGCCAAAATGGAATGCAGAGGGAAGTACTGATTATGATGCTATTTCACAACTAGAATCATACTACAAAGAAAGAGGAAAATGGTCAGAAATGCCTCATGTTCAGGTTTTCTTTGCTTTAAGAAATAATCCTCACTTGTATTCAAATGTAAATCTAAGCAACAGGACAACCAGACCCCTTTGGTTCTTAAGGCATCCACTATATCTGACCCCAAAGATGAGGTTTCCAAGGCAACTTTGGCTTTGGTCAAAGCCTTGCCCACTATGACTGTCTGAGGCTTCCCCTACTTGCCTTTTGAATCCTGACGTTGGAGCTTCTAGGCCAGTCATAATTAAAGCCTTCATGGTGCTGTACCTATCCTTAGCTGATTTTCTTCAAGCTACTCAAGGACAACATATCTTAGAGGAAGTAAATAGGGAGTTTGGAACCACTTGAGTTCATATGTCCTTTTCTCTGAGTGACCTAAAGCAGATCAAGCAAGATCTAGGATAGTTTTCAGATGATCCTGATAGGTACACTGAGATCTTTAGAGGACTTATTCAGACTTAGGAAGTAGACTGGAAAGATGTAATGTTATGCTTAAATTGAACATTGACTTCTAATGAGAAACAATGGGTATAGACTTTAATCTGTGAACTGCTTATGTGTATTACAGATACCTGGGGATACACAGATTCAGAGTGGGTTTAAAAAGATCCTAGTCACTGTTGCTATGGAGGGCAGTTACCTACGTGACTAAATGGGGAACCCAAAATGTCCTGAAGACCTCTTTGTCTGAGGGTTGAAATTTCTTCTGTTTCTATCTGTCTCTGGATGTGATATATCTCTTTTGAAGGGGATTTTAGAACTTTTTGATTTAGAGCCATTTATTAGAAAGTAAGCTCTAAACAGTAACATTGGAGTATAGTACTTGCACTTTTCTCTCATTGTCTTTTAAAAAGCAGCGCCACTCAGGTTCTTTGATTATTGGTTTAATTTTCTGGTTGGCAGTGTAGTTGGAACTAATTATAACTTTTGTTTCTGGAGGGGTGTTTCAGTAAGGTTTAGAGATCTACCCTGTGAAAGATCTTGATCTTAATTGTATTTCTATACCTGACATGGTTAGGATTTAGTTCTTGTGCCATACTTGAAGTCACTCTTCTGTTCCTTCTCCATTGCCCTGCTCCTGAGAAATAGCACAGTTTGCAAAAGTGTTTGGTCCAAGACAGTTCTTTCCTCTGTGGCTGCTGGATTTTAGAATCAAGTTTCCAGAATGGTGAGTTTTCCCTCCCTGGAACCCTTCCAGATTGAAGCCGATCTTCAAGTATCTCTAGATCATATTTTTCACAAAGCTGGTCTGTATTTAATCCTGAAACTCTCAGAGAACAAATGTAAAAGTTTTAGTCTAAGTTAATCTGCTTTTCAGTCCTCAGGTAGAACTAGGGACTAGCTCCTCTTCTCTCCCCTCTCAAGAATGATGGTGACTGATTTTTATAGCACAGGGCAGACTGAATGATTTTTACAACATAGTTAAGTTCATTGATAGAACAAAACATTCCTAAGGAACCTTATGAGGTTAATAACAGTTTTAAATGAGAACAGTTATTAAATAATAAGCACAGCTCCAGTCTCCTGAAGATGGCTTTTCTCATCATGATTTCTCACCAGAACATCTTGCCAGACCAGCCATTATTCTCAGAGATATGCTAATTGAGGCTCTACACGGGAAGGCCTATGGCTAAGTATGGTCTAAGGGTCACAGACAAAATGGGAAAATCTGTCATAGGTAGACATCTATAGCACAGCATATTAAAGCCTTGGTGGGCTGTCATCCTCTACTGTTTGGAATACATTCTTAGCCCAAAGAGTGCCACCTGGTCTCTTTCTACAGCTAAACCTGGCCCATTTTTAACTAGACATAGTTAAAATTACCTTTAACAGTGAGCCCCTATAGAGGAACGATTACATGTGGCTATCAAAACAGCAGTTTTGGCTATTATCTGTGACTATCCAACAACTATGGCTATCAAAACAACAATGAGAAAACTATATAGCTGGATATTCCAATCAGATAAACTGTTAGCACAGAGCCTGTTTTGAAAACTGTCTTTGCTTTCACAAGTGTAAAAGCTTTTACACTTCTGATTCATAATACAAGAGATCTCTATTAATTGACCTAAAAATGTTTGGAGAAGTCTTTTTATAATTACAAACTTAAAAACTGGAAAAGAGGTATTATAATTAAATTTGGCCAAATACATCTGAATGCACAATTTTCTTATGTGTGCCTGTCTGTTCAATTTGTGATTGGTTACAATACTTATAGCTGTTTTGTTTGAGATCAATAATTTTCTATTCATTTTGGCTTCTTAAAATATTCACCTATAACTTAAGTTAGCTTATAGATAAATGTCATTAGAGTTAAGGACACGCTTCCACACAGGTTCCAGGTGATCAAAATAATGCCAAAACTGGTTTTACAAATGCAAGGCATATTGTTGTCTGTGTACAGTAACTTGGAAGTCTTTCATTGGTCAAGGATAAAGTATTAATTGTCATGATCTTGTTCTCATAGGTCATCTAAAATTTGTTAGGTTAATTAAGTAGCGATCCCTTATGCTTAAGGAAACTATTGCACAGGACTTTCTTTAGTGAATAAAGGAGCAACTGCCTGGAAATATTTTATTCCAGTCTCTGTTTACTAATGGAACCTCAACAATTTTCATAATTTTATGGGACACATACCCCAATTAATGCTGCTGGACATATTTTTGTAATATGTTTACAATGGCTATCATCAAAAAGTTAAGCTTTCTATGAATAAAACAATTAGGTTTTCTTGTTAAAAGGTGCTCTTGGTACAAAATTATGTTAAGAGACAATGGTTTCCATATAGCTATAACATTCATCATTGCTAATCTCATGATGTACTAAAAGTATTCATGCTTTTCAGTGTACAAGTCTGCTGAAATGTAAAACTCAGATTGTTTATGGGGAATAACCTTTCTTTAGATTCAGATATCTGCCTTTTTCTTATGCTCCAGCTACTTGTGATAATAGGTATATGTCAAACCAGCATGAAATCACCAGTCAAATGATAGTTTTCTTTTTAAAAAAGCTTGTTCTATGTGTATGTTATTATGTGTCACTACATTTAGAGATGCTCAGGCACTGAACAGTCCAGACAATGTTATATACTTCTTCAATGACATTCCATTAAAGGTTAACAAATTCAGTGAGAGCTTCTTTGTGTAGTAGACATTACTGATTAAAAAGGCCATTCTACATTAAAATAGACATTTAAATGTGTTTCAAAGATAATATCATGATTGTTATTCTTACAGATTGTGTATGGCTCTTGATGTCAAGTTTTTCTGTAAAATTTTTGTAATTGTCATCTGTTAACATTCTACAGGGACTCAACTACCAAAACAACCACAACTGGTAAGAAATAACAATCCTGGCTATACTTTATACTTCAAAGTGCTTGATATTCAAATGAGATTATAATAGTTAAGTTCATTGCTTCCACTGCAGTACTGATGAACTGATCTTTTCTTCTAGTTATTCAACAACTGAAGTTTAGAGAGCAGAACTAGAAAGGTAACTGGGCTAAAAGGACAGTTGATATTTCAGCCCTAGTCCTCCAAGGTCAACAATGGCCCAGGGTATGAGGGAACCTTTTCTACAGAATCCTACAATTTTAGTGAGTCACCCAACCTCCTGATAAGGGAGCTTACTGGACCACAGAGGACAAGAATCAACAAATATACAGTGTGCCAAAGGAGCATCACCAAAGAGGGAAGATTCTCCCATGCTTTCACAGAAAACAAAATAGCCAAGCAAGATTGTTACCCATCCTGACAGCTGACACTGACAGACGAGTTGAGAGTCTCTGTACATGCTCCCAAAAGTAATGTTCATGGAGACTTAACTGGCCTTGATAGACAGCAAGATGTTAATGTTTGTTAACACAGGCCTCATTTTAACTTGGTTTTAAACACCCAGAAGAAAAGTATAACCAAAAGCTGTATAAAAACAATACCACAGTATTAAAAGCTAATTATGAAAAGGGGCTCCAATTACTGACCCTTTCTGGCAGTTTCCAGCTGTACTTGTAGCTGAGCACTGTTATGGTTCAGTGAGGGTAAAAAGCTACGATGGAAACTATAAAAACTGACCAAGAGTCTTTAAATTCTTTAGCTAGTTATCCTTTGAAATCACCAAGCTTTCCATCTTCTTACAGCTAAAACTAGGACTTATGACAAAAATGTTATACTTATAGATAACTTCCATCAGTAGAGGGGTTCTAAGAGCCAGTGGGTTACAATTGCTATTTCAGTCTCTTTAAGAACAGTTTCTGATGTGGCTGTTTTCCAAATCTGCCTTCCCAGTCTGGTGCTCATGCTTTGGTTATACATGCTTTAATTTCTTGGAAAAGTTGTTCATTTTGCCTAGAACCTGCCAAATTCCAAAGACAAGTGTGCCAGACTGATTTTACCAGGATCCACTAGATAGACCTTGTGAAGGGAGATCATAACTACTAAACTGCAACATGACTTCTACCCAAGGTCCCTCAGATTAGCTCTCTGAGAAGGCCTCTGACTGCAGTCACCCCTACACCAGCCCTTTTCAGCTCAAAGCAACTAGATAGAAACGACTCCCATTCTCCCTTAACCACAGTTTGAGATACCTCTTCAGAGGGGAGGATGTTATAGGTAGTTACTTAGAAATCTTATAGGCAGTTAGGGCTGGGGCCTTGAGAGAGTCAGTGCAGAAGATGAGAACATATTGCAACTGTGGTTGGAGGTGCATTCATTGAAGATCAGGCCTCAGGACAAAGAGACATGACTATACCCCCATACTTACCCTAGGGATGAACAGCAGTGATTGATATTCTAAATAGGCATCAATCACCTTGGGTGGATGACCAAAACCTCCCTAGCCCATTCTTGCCCAGAAAGTCCTTGTTCATTCCATGTATGTTTGCTATATGACTTGCTTCCCCATTTGATCTCCATTTAATTAACATTACCTGAACAATTTTACTTGTAATCTTATTAGTTAACTATTGTTTTGTCCCACCTTATGCTCACCTCATCTTATGGTTTTATTCTATAAAACTTACTTGAGAAGTGTGTTCCCCAGGAAACCTACACAGGATCTCCTTCTATCCCTCTTACAGAAGCTTTCTTTCTCTCCATAAAGACTTCCTACACTTAACATGTTATTCCTAAAATTTGTTCTTTAATTGTAGAGAACATGAACTCAGTATATCAGTCATCTAGCAGGTCAGGAGTAATATTATTTGGATTATTTTGAGGTCCTATGTCATCCTTATATCATATTCCCTATACCAGAAGGACAGGTGGCCTAGAACATTTGAAGAACAGAAAAGATTTCTTTGTGACTAGAAAGTAGTATAACTGAGGTTTTGCTAGCTGTGGTGATGCATTCCTATACTCCCAGCTACTCAAAAGGTTGAGGCAGGAGGATTTCATGTTCAAGGCTAGCCTGGGCAACTTTTTTTTTTTTTGGTGGTACAGGGAATCGAACTCATGACCTCATTCTTGCAAGGTGGGCACTGTGCCACTGAGCTATATCCCCAGCCCTAGCCTGGGCAACTTGGCAAGACTCTTTTTATTATTAAAAAAAAAAAAAGAAAAAGAAACACACAAAGCGGGAAAAAATTTAGCCCATTTTTCCTCAGACAAAGTATTTATATCTAGAACATATAAAGAATTGAAAAAAGTCAGGCCCCCAAGATTCAAAGACTCAATGAAAAAATGGGCATCTGAGATGAATACATACTTCTCAGATGAATTCAAATGGCAAATGAATATATGAAAAAATGTTCGACATCATTGCATTTGAGAGATGCAAATTAACACAACACTGAAATACTATTTCACCCCATAAAGCATACCTATCATCAAGAAATCAACCAATAACAATTGCTGGTAGGGCTGTCAGGAAAAAGGAACCCTTCTTCACTGTTGGTGGGAGTATAGACTGGTACAACCACTGTGGAAATCGGTGTGCAGATTCCTCAAAAACTAGGATTAGAGGCTCCATTTGACTCAGCTATTCCCTTTCTGGGTATTTTCCCAGGAAAATTCAAAACATCATACCACAGAGATATATGTGCATTCATGTTTATAGCAATGCAATTTGTCATAGCTAAATCTTGGAAACAACCAAAATGCCCATCAAACAAGAAATGGATTAAAAAGATGTGGTACTTTTATAAAATGGAGTATTACTCAAATATAAAGAAAGATAAACTCAAGGCTTTCATAGGCAAATGGTTGCAACTTGAGGCCATACTTATAAGTGAAATAAATCAGACTTGCATGTAAAAACATCATATTATCTCCTAGTGTAAGAAACTGAAAGAGTAAATGAGATCCAAAATGTACAATAGATATTATGAAATGGGAAAAACTGCTCAAAAGGAAAGAACAACTTGGAAGGGGGAAAGGAGAAAAGAAGGAAGGGAAAAGAAAAGAAAAAAAAATATGTCCAAGATAGCTAAAATAATTGTACTACTCATTTCCATTAATTCATTGAAAAGAAATGTCTGTGCTCACATTATTTGATCAATTGTATGCCTATATCTTGTAATCTGAGCAAATACTCTGAAGATAACAATATGCAATATATTAACTATTGTTAATCTCCTATATCTTGCTTTGAAATTTTGTGTCATTGTTTTTATTATTTTCTCTCTTTAAAATAAAAGAAGACTTTTAGGCTACAGAAAGAAACTGGATCAGTTTGGGGATTCTGGACCTTAAGAATTTGCCTAGCTAGATGATTTCTACATTTTTAAATTATCCTTGCTATGATCTGGGGGATGGATTAGAAGAAAGGCAGGCTGAAAACAGGAAAATCCAAATAGATGGCTGTGTAAGAAAGACTATAGTGATTTAAATTAGGGTGGTACTAAGTAATGTAGCGATGACCAGAAATATGTGTGTGTGTGGGTGTGTGACTGGTATGTCAGATAGTTTCCAATATGTGTAATTGGGTGAAAGATAAGATTTACTGAAACAAAGAATATGTTTTAAACATGCTAAACTAAATTAGCCCAAATTATTTACTGCAGAGTTTCAAGAAAGAGATATAAAAGCGTGCTGTGTTGACCATATAAAAGCATGCTAAAGGTAGTTGACCATTAAGTCTTTGTTTTCTCAGAAGACTGAACAGAACTACAGCACATTGAGGCCATGTCATTACAGTCATTGTCAGCAGCAACCAGAATGGTGCCTGAGGCAGTAGTCTTCTGAAAAGAGAAGATGCTGAGGAAACTGGCTGGAGAAAGAACTCCTGGGTCTTGGCCAAGACAGTGACCTTCTTGGGCCCCAGTCTTTTTGTATCTCAATGGGTCAGGCTTGTGTTATAATAAAGTAGCAGACTGGATGGCTCAGAACAGTAGAAATGCATTGTCTTACAGTTCTGAAGCCTGAGATATCAAGGAGTCAGTGGGGATAGTCTCCCTGTGAAGACTCTAGGGAGGATCTTTCGTAGCTAGTGGCTTCAGGAATTCTTTGCTTTATAGATGGTTGTCTTTTCCCTGTGTCTTTTTACTTTGTCTTCCCTCCATGTGTCTGTCTCTGTGTCTCACTTTTTATTGGATTAGGGCCCAACTTAATGACTTCATTCTAACTTGACTTCCTCCAAATAAGGTCACATTCTGAGGGCTGGGTGTTAGAAGTTCAGAACACCTTTCTTAAGAGACACAGTTCAACCCTTACTAGGACAAAAGCCAGATTATAGAAACAGGTGTAGAATATGCAGAGGGTAGCATGAAGTTAAAAAGCGAGGAATTCTTAAAAATGTGTAAAAGGGGCCCCTGCTTTGCAAATGCTGCTACTGTAGGAGTTCAAGCCAAGTTTGCCTAAATTTCCAAGCATCAGGGAAGCTTTGGTATGAGGTCTGGGTGCAGAAGCACAGGAAGAGGCAAGGGCACTGGCTCCCAGAGGGGAACACGCTCTTTGATGGAATTGTAAGAATCCTCACCCACTGGAGTGGATTCAGGGTCCACTGGGCACCCATGTGACAACACAATTGCCTAGTATTGATATGCAAAGGCTTTTCCAGCTGCCACCAAGAAAAGTTAACCTAAGGTATAAGCTTGCATCCTGGTACAGCTGAACCACTAAAGAGGAAGGAAGGAGACCTAGATGATGTGTATGGACTTAACACAAGTAGAAGGGCATCTTAGAAAAAAAAAAAAAAAAAAAAAACAGTTGGCACGTGGTTGATTTTTCTCAGTACTACCAAAGGTAGAAGATGGTGATTCTAGATCTACAGTCTCATTAATTAACTCCAAGTGGACCAGTAGTTTTTTTCAGCACCCCTGCTGAGTGTTCACTCTTTGCCTCTGTGGATCCCAGTGACACTCAGATGTGGTACAGATCCCTTCTTGTGTGGCTCAGTTCTGGCCACTTGCCAGAGCAATTCTGACTCAAGGTGCCAGAGCAGTTCTGACTTAAGGTGCCTTCAACTCAAGTTGAAGGTCAGGCCTCAGGACAAAGAGAAATGACTACACCCACATACTTCTCCTAAGGATGACCGGCAGAGATAGATATTCTAAATAGGCATCAGTCACCTTGGATGAAGGACCAAAACCTCTCCATCCTCTCCTCTCCAGGAAAAGTCATTGTTTCTTATTTGCTATGGGACCTGCTATATATAACCCATTTAATTAACATTACCTAAGCGATTATACTCATAATCTTATTGGTTGACCATAGTTTTTTCCCTCATGCCCACTCACTTCTCACTGGATCAATGTTATCTTAGCAACTATACTTGTAATCTTGTTAGCTGATTGTAGTCTTGTCCCATCTTATCCTGCCTTACCTTGTGGCTTTGCTCTATAAAACTCCCTTGAGAAGCAGTGTCCCCAGGACCACCTACTCACGACCTTCTTCTGTCTCAGAAGCTTTCTTTCTCTCAATAAATATTTCCTACTCTAACTTCCATTATTCCTAGAATTTATTCTTCAGTTTTAGAGGACATGAACTCAGCATATCAGACACCTAGCAGGTCAGGAGTTATATTTCCCTTATGTTATTTGGATTATTTGGAGGTCTTATATAATACTCCCTATAATACCTTTACCCTAGTCATACAGGTTCTTGCATCAATTTTTTAATTCATATTCTTGCACACACACATATATTAATTCTGGGACCTTTCTTTGCTCTGAGAATGGAAATTGCCATGTTTTTATATTTGTCTGCTTATCATTAAAGGGTATGGAAGGAGACATAGATGATATGTGTGGACTTCACACACACCACCTCAATGGGTTGGCCCAATTTAAGGACCAGCAAGGGCTTTTTGTGAAAGGATACATGGTAAACATTTTGTCTTTGCAGACCACATGATCTCCAGTGCAGTTGGAGATCTGCAATTATAGTACACAAGAAATGATAGAAGACATGTAAAATGATGGATATTTCTGTGTATTAATAAATCTTTATTCATAAAGTAAACAACAGGCTAGATTTTAATTTTCTTTTCTTTTCTTTTCTTTTTTTTTTTTTTGGTACTGGGAATTAAACTCACAACCTCTCACTTGCCAGGCAGGCACTGTGCCGCTGAGCTATATCACCTGTAGATTTTCTATATCCCTGATATAAACTATAACTCTCCTCTGTTGCTCATTTTATCCTCCGCTTCCTCCACAACTCCCCTCACATTGCTGGGAGTAAAGCACCATACTTTAATATGAAATCCCAAGCTAGGACACTAATCACCACTGGATAAACCAATAAAAATTAGTCTGTATGCCTGATTAACAAGACTAAGCTTCAATGTCCATGAGGGCTTCTTGGAAAACAATTTAAAAGACTAGATACCAAACGGCTAATACATTCATCAGATGCCATTTAGGCAGTTTCTACTATTTTCTCTCTAAAACAGAGGACCTTGCCTCAACCCTGTGATACAATCTGGGTGTTAGCCATCATTAGCTACCTTATGCAATACTATTCCTTGCTTAAGAACCCTGACTTTTTATTTGCTGTGGCAGCATGGTGAGTAGAGAAGATACAACCCTTGCAAGGGCAGGGGATGAGATCTGTCTGCAATGCATATTGGTTAATGTCTTGGACCAAGGGCAGGGAATGAGATTTGCCTGGAATGCATATTGGTTAATGTCTGAGACTGAGTTCTGGGCAGTGGTATTTGGGGGAAATTTCCTTGTGGCTTCTAGTAAAGATTTTTTTTCTCCATATAAGAAAGAAAGATGTGAGGAGAGACACAGACTTCCCTGAAATTGACTGTCATGTTTGAACAATATTTTTATACAGTATGGGATACCATACCCATTCCTGCCTTGGAACTCTGAAGAGAGATGCAATTAATACTTTAATATTGGTGGAAGGAAAGGATGATGTTATGGCTTTGATCTGAAAGTTTCCTCAATGTTTTTATATTGAAGACTCAGTCTCTAGCCTATAGTGCTACTAGGAGGTGGTAGAAATGTGGGCCCAATTGTAGAGAAGTTCTGTCACTGGGGGCTGCCTTTGAGAAAGGTATTGGGACCCTGGTCCCTTCCTTTCCCGTTCGCTTCCTGGTCGCCACAATGTGAGCAGCTTTGCTCTATCATGTGCTTCCCACCACGATCTTCCGCCTTGCCACAGGCTCCAGAGCAACAAGGCCGGCCAACCATTGCCTGAAACTTCTGAACTAAATGAGACAAAAGAAATCTTTTCTCTGCTTGTTTTTGTCTTTTTGAGATATGGTTTCACTATGCAGTTCAGGCTGGCCTTGAACTCACTTTGTAGCGCAGCCTAGCCTTAAACTCACAGAGATCCTCATGACTCAGCCTCCCGAGTGCCAAGTGCTAGGATCACAAACATATGTCACCACCCCCGGATCTTTTCTCTTTGAAGTTGATTTTCTCAGGCATTTGTCACAGCAATAGAAAGCCATCACAAATGGAAAGAGTATTTGATTATGGGGAGCTGTCTCATCCTCTCTTAGGTGTAGAGTATATGTTGCATCTTATTCCTTTAAAACCTGAATAATTCAACATTCTGAAACACATGTGGCCTCAAGGGTTTTGAATAATGGATCCTGGAATTGTACTATAATTTGTATCATACACTGGAAAATAAAATCCCATTTCTAGAGTGAAGAGTATCCCCATGCTCCAGGAAAGCACATTTTCCATATAATAACACAGACTTCCTCTAGCTGGTAACTCCCCAGAGCCTCTGCCTTACTGAGTGGAAGTCTACAAAGGAAAGAAATGGCTGGTGCTACCCATGAGAATTCAGAGGTAGCCTCTTCCTCGGTCTGCATCTGATTTTATGAAAAACACCCCCTGCAAGGAGACAAGTAGTCCGAAGTCTTTTTCCTTCTCCCACATACCACAGTGAGCTGCAGGAAAAGCAATGTGGGGACAGAGATGTTAGTTCTACTCTGCCCTGACCCCCTGTGCAATTGAAATATGCAATGATAATGTGTGATTTATCATTTCCCAATTGAAACTTCTCATTTCTCCAACTTTCTCCATCTTGCAATAAAAAATCAGTACATTTGCTTGGCTGATAAAATCTGTCTTAATAAGGCCTGTATACTTTGGGTGGCCTACAAGGAGGCTTAAGGACCGTAAGTTGCATCTTGGAAAGGCAGGCTTTTTGGAAATGTGTCTGCATCAGGACTCTGGGGGATTCAAATGCAGAGGGATTTGCAAGGTTTGCATTTTTCATTCATTAAGGCAGGATTGCTGCCAAACTTCTCTTCCTGTTAGTCATACAGGGAGGAGGGCTCAACACAGTGGGCCCGTCATAAATTACCGTGTGGCTCAGAGCAGCCCAAGTGTAATACCAAGGGAAATATAGATCTTGGCGCGAGTCTTACAAACAATTTGTGAGAAATCCATCAGTATTGAAAAATCACATGTTTACAGAGGGATGAAAGACTAAGCCTATCTTTAAATTCAGCAGGCCAAGAATTAAGCTTGTCTTTTATCTAAGCCAGTGTGAGAATCCCAGAATTAGATGACTGTAAATAATCTATTTTTGTAACATCTCGTAGAAGAGTTAATACCGCTAAATGGTACTTTAGTCTTGAGCTGTGCTTCTTAATCTTTTTTCTTTCGAATTCTTTTTAGGGTCTGAAGAAAGCTCTGGATCTTCTGACCAGAAATTGCCCACAAACTCAAACACAGTTGTGTATATGATTTCTGGAGGCTTGTGGCAACTCTGAGGCTCATCCACAATTCCCAGGTAAGAATTCTTGCTCTTCACACTAGAGAAGCTCCTTGATAGTAATGATTATCTAATCGTTAGCTCTAATTATATCTAATCTGCATAACAGCCCTCCCATTTCTGCCATACACGGCATTGCATACTCAGCAATTCTAGGGTTTTCTGACATGAACTTCCCGTAATAAAGTTTCTATTTTTATAATGTTCTTTTAAAAGTCCAAGATGTTTATTTGATCACAAATGCCAAATCTTTTCTTTACATAAGCTCTGCAGTATATCATTATATACCCTTGATGCAGGAAAAAGAAAGACATTTCCTCCTCTCTAGCTCCAGAATCACCCTGAACCAAATTTATACTTAGGTGAAACTGAATGTGTAATTGACTACTGAGAATGGCCCACTCACTGTCTAGCTTCTGCTTCATGTGAAATCTTAAAGGTCCTCAGTGTTACTTACTCCATCTTCCCAGAGCTACAGGGCAAAAGGTCCCTGCAAACATTTCACTGAGCAGTTCCAAGGAGCACCACTCACACATAAAAGCATATGGCTTTGCATCTTTACCCAATGTGGGTTGTAACTGCCACTGAGTCCTTACTGTGCTGAATTATCTTCCGCATATCCAGCAGCTTAGATGTTGCTTCTGTTATTCACTTGAGGACATGAAGGCCAAGAAAGCTAAGGTAATATGCTCATAGTCATAAACTTACTAAGTGACAGAGTCACAATTTGAACCCAGACTGTTTTGACCTTAAAACCCTGCACATAGCTATAACATTGACCCTCTCAACCTTGGATTGCAAACCTGTCAAATAAGACATTAGGGAAGTGGACAGAGACGAGATCTGTTATTCTCCCTTCCTAGGAGACCTGTCTGGGAGCTCCAGGGAGCTGGCCCTTCCATATCAGCTTGTGCGTTCCCACAGGAGGCACCTATGGGTGCAGCTTTTACTATCAAAAGGAATTAAGGATAAACTTAATTTATCCTTAATTCCTGGAGTCTGGAGGTGGTGCTGTACTACAAGGCCAGCCAGGAGCAATTAGCTGAGCTAGGAAAAGAGGAACAGAAGAGAGAGGAGGTAGAAGAAACAACAAAGGAAGAAACAAAGGGAGAGCCCTGGCGTGAACTAGTTGCTGAGCCGGCAGACCCTAAGGAAGTTAAGTCAACACAAGATCAGGAGGAAAAAATACGGAGAATGCAAAGAATGGGAGGATGAGGAAGAAGACAGTGAAGAATGGGGAAGGGAGAGATTTCTTCCCCTGAAGCTGCCAAGGAAAACCCCCTGAAAATTTCTGAGAGCAAGAAGAGTATGTCTGGGATGTGGAAGCCGATGATATTCTTGGCTCTTGCAGCTGTGGCTCTGTATGTGCCACCCAACATGCGACCACAGGAGACAGAGTCCTGGGCCAGCTGAGCGGGCAGATGCCCAGCAGCTACCACCCTCACCTTCGGGCAGGACACACTGTGCCAGAGCCTCCCCCATGTACCCCCTGTGACCTGGTCTCCTTAGCCTCAGTCACTCAGGCTAGAAAGGCTCGTGAAAGCTGCTGGCTCTCGCTGGCTCCCATTTCCTGCCTTGTGTAAGAACCTGGGTTCCTTGTAATTAAATATCAACCAAATTAAAAAAAAGTAGAGAAAAAATGCTAGTTTGAAACACAGTGAGTCCCCAGGGAACACTGTGATGTAGATGAGCATCGTCTTAGGTTTCCCCCTCTCTGCTTCTCTTTCATCCTTTTCACACCGGGGCAGCAGTCCCGTCTTCATAGGCAAAAGTGCAGTGATCTGGAGAGTTCAGGTGTCTTCTCACTGGTCTGTAAGAAAGCAGAAGTAGCTTACTGTACCAGCTTCCTCTGCCAAGCACCAAAGAGAGGGACGTGGGGAACGGGTATTGAGGCTGAGGCATTTGGAACCTGATAAAGATACGTACTGCATGCTGGAGGTGGGGTGCTAGCAGAAAAAGAATGTCTTCTCTTTCCTGGGATCTGGTTCATCCAGCGGATGCCCCAGGGGACTCGTGGTCAGAGAAGAATCTGTGCTTTAGGCTGAGAGCATGTAGGTCTGCCAGCTTGGATCCTTGAGCATTTAAACAATTCTTTCAAAAAATGTTTTATTTTATTTTATTTTTATTCATTTTGGGGGGCAGGGTCTCGCTGTGTAGTGCAGGCTAGCCTTGAACTCGCTTATGGAGCGAAGGCTGGCCTTAAACTAGCAGCCATCCTCCTGCCTCAGCTTCCCGAGGGCTGGAATTACAGGCATGGGCCACGAGGCCTCATTTTTTGAAATTTATTTTTTTATTTATTTACTTGATGTGGGGCTGGGGCTTGAACCCAGGAATTTGCTGCTAAGTATGTGATCTGCTGACCCGGTTGACTTTCTAACAAGTCTGAGAAAACCAAAGGACAACGACAGAAGTCCAGGCCATGTAGTGGAAAAGTTAAAGAAGCAGAAACAGGTTCTGTTCAGTATTATACTTGGTAGCTAGAGCTTGGATAATGAAAATAGATCACTGAGATTACCCTTGAGTTTATGTCCTTGCAAAGGGGGGCCTTAAAAGAGTTACCTGAGTGGAACCATGGTTGGCAGAGGGCACCAGATGGAGGGACAGGAAGCAGGAGGGTGTCTTGGAGTATGCTGCCTGGCAACGTCTAGGACAAAAGCACAGGAACCAAGGACAAGCCTTTCCTTAACCTCACATCACCTCTGAAGAGGAGCCAAGGCCTCCTGGAAGCTGCTGTGGCCCTGCGCAGACTGCGCAGTAGCCTTCTCCTCAGCGGATCGGGCCATCTGAGAGCACAGGAGGCGGAGCCCCAGCCCTAGTGGGGCAGCGGTGGTATAGAAAGCAATCTTTAGCAGCTATACTTAGGGGAAGCTGTGTGGTGAGAAAAATACCCCTAACACAGCACAGACTACTAAAGTACTTAGATTGAAACACCGCCATGGGTAACTGGGTAATGTTAGAAAATTTAGCGTGGAGACTTTCCTATTGCTACCTAAAGCCACATTTTGTTTAAGATTCAAAAATGAGACTGTTCTACACCTTTGCTCAGCGGGGACTGTGAAGCCCCAGGACACTGGACCTTTTTGCTGGAGGTCTACACGTGTGAAAAATGTCACAAACTAAAGATAATTTGGAGGGAGGATGAGATAGAGAGCTTTATGACAGAGACTGACCTACAAGGCCACTGAGCAAGTCAGGATAGCGGATGAACAGTCCTGACTGTCTTCTATTGCTTGTTTTTTTTTGCACTTGAGCGATAGTCCACTCGCTCTTGTCCCTCTGGATGGAGATTCTCTTTTCTGGGCAGGATCATAGCTCACTGAAAGGAAAGTGTGGCAAGAAGTCACTGAAGCTCATATTCAGAACAAGGTGAAGAGTCCCGGGAGAGGCTGGAAGTTTACAAAATGCCTTTAGTTGCCTTTTCAGAAGAGAATATTCTGGAATTATTTCTCTTCTCTACCCTTTTACGGTTTTCCTCCCACAGCCACTGAAAAACACACTTATTGAACATCAGCCTTCAAATGCTGTGCCAATGCTCATGAAACGTACAAGCATGGGCAGACCCTGGTTCCTTTCCTGGTAGGAGTTCTACTAGGGGGAATAGGACAAGTGCAGAACATTGATCTCTGTGACACAAGCTCCATCGGGTACGTACACAAGGAGAAATGTGACACTGCTGGGGAGAACCAAGAACGACGCCCTGAAGAAAGTAATGTTTGAATGAGCCTTGAGAAATGAGTAACATGCAACGAGTGGAAGGAAGAGCAATGGTCAGGTCAACATCGGCCAGGATGAGTATTTACCTTGAGCAGAGGCCTAGGGTCTGAAGGGCCAGGGGTGTGACAGAGACACAGCTAACTGGCTAGTGGGATTGAAGCAATCGTAGGCCTTCTGGAGCAGTGACTGGCATTTTAATCATCTCTTCTGACAGCATTGATATGGTCTATCTGCTACAACAGTATCATTTGGAACAGTGACCGGGAAAATATAGATCAAGTGATAAAGGTCGGGGGAGGGCTTTCTGGTCCTTGCCTGCTTTTCTCGTCTTCCCACTATTCATAATTTCCAGCTCCTTCTGCTTCCAACTGTTACAGGAAGCAAGTGTGGCCTTCCACACCAGTAGGGATTCTTTGTTCATTCTGCTCAGATCAAATAGCATTGAGGTTTTAAAAACACAGTCCATTTTTCCTTAATGATGAGGAAAGGGCACTTTATGTAACTTCTCCTGGAGGCATAAATATCACATTTAACGTGAGTTTCTCCATATTGCATTGGTGTAGCTAGCTATAACATACTCTAGTGCTAAAAGTATACAAGATCTACCACCAGTTCAACAATCCTAAGTAAGGAACACGTCTAAACAAAGAACATTTTGATTAATGCACATTAAAAAATTGAAATAGTTTTCTGATTATGGGGTTGAGTGACATATTTTTAGGGAAATTACACCATCCAATTCTCCCTGAATTTGGAAAAGTCATGTGGGTCTTTGAACTCTGTAGGTTTTCTTGGTCTTATTCCACTCTTATGTAGATTATTCATGGAAATATTGAATCTCTTTAATTTGGAAGAAACTACAGCAGCAGAAAGGCTCAGCAAGTCAAACCTGGTAGAGGTGGAAAACTTCCTTACTGCTCTGTGACAGATTAGAAAATGAGAGGGAAAAGTGATAGAGGCGAAGGAATAAATCTAGAAAGCCCTCCCAGCCCTTCACATTATCTACTTAGCTTTTGAAATTTATGGTAAGCTATTCCTTTGAAATATAGAAATCTCTTTGAGTGGTCGAACCCATTTGCCATTTAGGGAGTGCAAATTAATTTACTTAGGTAACATTTCACTCTCTTTTCACAAACGGAGCCCAGGTAAATAGAAGCTTTGGAAGTATTAATAAAGGATTGGAGGAGAGGTGGGAAGAGGTGTTTGTCTCCAGGGATGTACTGAGATAGATGTTTTCTTTTGCAAAGCAGAAGAAGACCCTGGTACAATTATGTGATCTTGGGGACACTGGATGGGAGACTGCACCAGGATTCTGGAAAACTCAGGAGCAGAAGGAAGTCTCTGACAGAGGGGAGAGTGCAGTCCCTGGGTGGAAGATGGGTAGGAAAGGAGGCTGGGAATGGGATGTTTGCAAACTCGATATCACCTACTTCACAATTTGTTCAAGATCTGTTGTTGGGAATCCCTCCCTGATACACTGAGAAAAGCTACAAGCTCCTTAGTCTCCATTTAGCATCTGAATGGCTTTAAATAAATTAAAAGTGTAGAACTTGAATTTCTCCTCTTTCTGTAGTAAGAGGAAGCTGGTGGAGAAGCTGATTACTCTGGAGTGCAGCAGGCTCTGTCTCTCTCCTGGTTCTGCCGCCAGTGTGCTATGTGATTCCGGGCATTTGATGTCCCTGAGCACCCCTCTTTCCCCACACGTTATGAAGGGGCAATAATCCCTGTCTTTCATGGTTAATGCAAAAACTAAATAAAATAATGTAGTTTAACAAGCTCAGAAGGATACTTTCAGTAAGCACTACATTCCAAAATGTTTCATCCCATTTTGGAATTCCGAAGGGACAGGCTCACAGTACAGAAGAGGATACTGGGGTCATCTTGACAGGGCTCTCCACGTCTGCTCAGCTGCAGCTCACCCTTCCAGGGCTTTGCAACTGACTCATTCTTTCAGGGAACCCGAGAGCTGAAGAAGAAATGGGCTTTGGTTTGCTGCCAACTAGAGCACAGCCTTTCCAGAGCTGTCCCCAGCCCGAGGCGTTTCCCTGGAACTAGACCAGCCTTGAATGGAACTGACCTGGCTCCCTGAGTTTGGCTTGCTGTGGACTTTCCAAAGAACCCTGCCAGGGTCCTGCCAGGAGTGAGAGGCTGTTCCCTTTTCCCTCAAAGCTGTTTATGTTAATCAATCAAGGCATGTTAGAGCAGGAATTTTTCATGTAAGGGACATTTCCCACACGCATTCCAGCCTGTAACGTGTCTTCCAAGCTAAAAATATTCTATGTGTTCCCACCCCTAAAGCTTTATAAATTACCATTCCAATTAGTAGCAGTAATGATTTGTACACATTCCTTAATTGAATGTCATATGAGGTTAAGAAAATCAATCTTTCTCCCAGAATCACCTAATGCATTATAGAGTTAATTCTAGCCTCCCTAATTTGCAGGGTTAAAAGCACTTCCAAAGACTGTAGGTTTAAAGACAAAAATAATTGGGAGTCACTTTGTGTTAGTATATTGATTACTTTCATACATGAATCCCTGGGATGGTCAAAAATTTCTGTAACTATTTTTTAGTAGATGCATCAATTCCTTTGTTTAATGGTAAATTTTTACAAAGCGCAGTTCATTACTAATGCACAGGACTGTAAATACATGTAAATTTAACCCTACTCCTCCACAAAAAGGAAGATTAATAATTATGTCATCAAAACAGAGATTAGAGTGTCTGGGGAAGGAGTAAGGAGGTTCTTTTTTATTTTCCTTACTGCTTGGAAAATAGTTTGGAGAGGAATGAACCATTTTCCTCTTCAAATTACTCTTTTGTTTCTTTCATTTTGCTTCCCTGCGGCCGGTGTAATGAGAGACAGGCCTGAGGTAGCCTATCAATTGGAAGAGGCCCTTGCACCTCTGAAATCTCTAGGAAGATCCAAGTGGGACTCTTGGAAAAGGAGACTATTAGAGTTTAGATCTAAAATGTCCCCCAAAAGTCTCATGTGGTCAGAGGTGGGACTTTCGGAAGGTGATAGGATCTTGCGGGGGTTATACTTACAGTAGATTAATCCACTGATCACTTCATAACTGAATGTACTGTTAGGGTGAGTCTGATCAGAGGAAATGGTTCACTCGGGTCTTGACTCACAAGGGTGGATTCTTGTTCCCATCTCCTCCCTTGCTTCCTGCCACTTCCTGGCCACCATGGGGCGAGCAGCTTCCCTCTGCCAAGCCCTTCGACCAGACCCTTTCTGCCTTGGAGCCAGATGACCACTCAAGAGCTGAACCCTCTAAATCAGAAGCCAAGATAAAGCTTTCCTCTTCTGAATTGCAGGGTGTGGGTATTTTGTCCCTGTGCCTGGAGAGTAATACAGAGGCGCTGGCCTGCTGCTCTTCCCTTAGGTAAAAGGGTTTGTCCTTGGAGATTGTCTTCTCCTCCTGGAAAGGCAGGATCCTGAGCGCAAGTTCTGAATGTGAATCTCCAACAGTGACTCTCCCAGTGTGATCAGTAGACCAGCAGCGCCTGTAAGAATGCAAATTCCATGCTCTGTCCCAGATGGACTGAGTCGAAAACTCTGTAGTTCAGTTTTAACAAGGCTCTAAAGTGACATTAACGCAGACTGCCCTATAAAAGCTTAGCTAAGTGTTAGGGTAGAGGGTGTGTCTTACCCAGAGGAGACATGTAGGATCAGAGACTTGGTGGGTAGTGAAGCATATATGCTGTTTGGTAACTGCAGAGGAGTGTCCGCCTGAGGTAGAAAGACTGACTCAGTTTGCTTCTTCAAGACACAATTTAGACACTGGCCCTTTCTTCTGAATAGATGTCTGTATTAGTATCTGGCAGTCTGACTCCTAATGCTGGCTTAATCACTCTTTGTGGAAAGATCTTATGTAAAGCATTTTTCAGGGATCAGATGGGATGTGCTTCTAACCGTGTCCAGTCTTGGTTTTACATCTGGGCTGGTCTTTGAGTGTGAGACCACTTTCTACTTCTCCGGGGCATCCAATGCCTTCCTGTTGCTACTACTGGACTGAGGACTATTTTAAGTGCCTTGCAGGACTTCTCCCCTCCCCACCCCAAGTTAACTGGTTATCATACCTGCTTGCTCTTGCATTTAACTGGTTTTTGTTGGCCGAGTGAAAGCACGAAACTTTTGAGTACTGACTACAATGGTGAAGGATTTTGAGCACTGGATCCATTTAAGTTTCTGGGATTTTGTTGTTTGTTTTTTGTTTTTTGGAGACAAGGTCTCACTATGTGGTTCAAGCTGGCTTTGAGCTCACAGTGATTCTCTTGCCTCTGCTTCCAGAGTGCTGGGATTACAGGGGTGCACCACCATGCCCGGCTCCATTCAGGTTTCTAAGACTTGCGACGTTTTCCAACATCTAATATTTATGAATGGCTCAGGAGGATCGTATGATCACACCAACAGCTTTTTGTTGTAGATGTTACAGTTCTTTGTAATAGATATTGGTGCAGCAGGAAGACTGCAGGTTTGTGAGAAAGTTCTAGGTTTAAATCAGGTTCCAGCACTTAGTAGGCCTGCAGGCTTCAGCAAGTTGCTTAGTTTTAGTTTTCTCAATTTGAGAAAGGAATAATCATTTCTACTGTCTAAATTAGAGATAATGGAATTAATGCTTAATGGTAACTTATGATTTATATTAATTAAAATTATAGATCTAAGCTTGGATCTGAAGTGGAAAAGTCTCTTTCTGTTTGACTTGTATAGAATCATATACTTTGGTGGTGTTTTCGCACTTTGGATTTGTTTGCAATGCTACTATGAGTATTGTTCTTTGGTTAATGAACGTATACACAAACAGGGGCCTCAAAGTTTCTGGATACAGGGAAAAGAAAAGAATGAAATACAGTATTTATCGTTGGGAGCTGATGAAGTGTAAGGCTGGAAAACCGAGCCAAGATCTCAACTGTTTTTATCATGCTATTAAAGACAAGGAGCACTTTTGCTGCGTTTCACTCTCTTGTTTGTTTTACTGGGAGTGGAGTGCCTTATGAAAGTTAAATGAGGTTGAGGTGCCTCGGTTCTAGCACCTACTAGCTGTATTGCCTGGGGCAAGTTGCTTATCCTCTAAGACTCATTTTCATCATCTTTAAAAATAGGCTAACTTGCAGCATTCAGTGATGTTGTAGGGTTAGAAACTCAGGGAACCCCAATTATCAGCCTTAATGGAAGAGAGCAATAGATAATTTCAAAAAAAGATGAATTTCTTTTGGGCTTTGGAGGCTCTTATGGCTTTTTCCCGAGAGATCTATCTCTCTCTTTTTTTTTTTTTTTTTTTTTTCATGAGTCAAGGTGAAAGACCCTTGATTATAGGAATTACTCTCTTGTACTGGGAGAATACAGCTATAAGGCAGGACGTAGTCAAGGAGATGTACAAGCCTTCTGCAGGTAACTGAGAGCTCCCTGTGAAGTGTTGGTCAACTCAAATTCATAGGCTACTTTAGGAAGGGATCACTAAATCACTGGCCTGGAATATTTTTCTTGATGCTGTGTCTCCAGATGTTCTGTCCCACCGCAGCAATATTTTCAGTCTGTAAAGCATAAACCTAGATTATTTCAACCGAGATGTTGTCCTATCATCTGCCAAAAAAGAGAATGTTTTCATTTCTTAAGAAGAGCTAATTCTTCCCCTTCCTTCATACCCTAGAATACATATCTAACTTGACCTTTTCTTTGTGCCACAAGAGAGGTACAGCTGGGTTCCAAGCTCAGACACAAAGTCAGAAAAACCCCTGCAGTTTTCAGGGCCTCGTTCTGCTTCAGCATCGCAATCCACCAATCTAAAGAAATAGTAGGTTCTGTAAGCACCCTCACTCTATTTTTTGTCTCAGATTTTATGTTAACTTTGTCACATTTTCTTAGCAATCGTGTTGAGAGTAACTTGTATTTGTTCTATTTTTGTTTTTGAAACACACAATTTTATTTTTGAATCAATTCTTTGGTGGTTGTTTTTTTTTTTTTTTAAATCAATTCCTATATTTTAGCAGACACCATGTTAACTTGTTTTTTCATACTTCTTTATCTTTTTACGTAAAAAAGAGTTTATGGTAAAATGAAAGCATGATGATGTACAAGGAGTGATAAAATTATACTGTGAATGCTGAAGCTTTAAAAATTTATTACAGTAAAAGACACATTGCCATTAATCCCCCTCAGAATACTCTCTCACTTCAAGCACATTTATCCCATAATAGCCACTTTCTCCTCTTTTTTTTTGAGACAGGGTCTCACTATGTGGCTCAGGCTGGTCCTGAGCTCACTTTGTAGCCCAGGCTGGTCTTGAACTTGCAACAATCCTCCTGCCTCAGCCTCCCGAGTGCTGGGATTACAGATATGCACCACCGCGCCCAGCAGTTGCCACTTTCTCAAGCAGTTCTGGGAATCCTCTTTCATGCATGTTTTCATGAGGTGTGGTCATAAATATGGTGAATGCTATTGCTAAGTGCCACGCAATGGGAGGCAGGTTCCTAAAATCATTATGGTATCTCCTCCTTTACCGTATTCACTGGACCTGGCACCATGTGACTTCTGCCTGTCCTTCAAAGTCAAAATTACCAGGAAAGGTAAGCGTTTTTTAATTGATTCATGACAGCTAGTCAGCCAAGACAACAGAGTTAAGACACTCACAAAAGAAGAAGAACTGTTGTAGAACTGTTTCAGAAAATGGCAAGAAACATGGTATAAGTGTTTGAAGAGGAGGGAGAAGGGGGAGAGGGGGAATGGGAGTACTTTGAGGATGACTAACAATATATCTTTTACCATAATACATTCTTGGGGGGTACCAGGAATTGAACTCAGGACCTTGAGCTTGCCGGGCAGGTGCTTGTGTCGCTGAGCTATATCCCCAGCCTGTCATAGTACGTTTTAAAAATTTAAACATTCAGTGTAGGTTTTGATCATATCTTGAAAGGAGTATGCATGCTTTTGAGTTTGGTAGGTTCACCAGAGTCTGAATGCTAGCTGTGTGACTTGAGACAAGTCACTTAACCCCTCTGGGTTTCAATTTATTCATCTCTAGAAGGAGAATAAAAATAATTATTTCAAGAAATTATTGTATATGCTCATGTACAATATGCTAATATATAATAAATTAGCATATTGTATATGATTATATGATTATTGTAATATATTAAAAGATTTTGTAGCCAGGCATGGTGGTGCATACCCATAATTTCAGCACTTGGGAGGCTGAGGCAGGAGGATTGCCGTGAGTTTCAGGCCAATGTAGGCTACTGTGTTAGTTACTTTTCTCTTGTTTCTGAGACAGAACACTCAAAATTAAGGAAGGAAAGGTTTATTGAGCTCACACTTTGTGGCGGTTTCAGTCCATAATCAGCTGACTCCAAAGCAGGATGGCATGGCACAGGAGAAACACTTCAAGTTGGCAGAAGACCGCAAAAGCAACAAGAGCCAAAGGGGGAGAGTGAGCCTCTTTTCTTACACTGTAAGCAGGCTATCCAACCTGGGACGGGTGTAGCACTCACACCATCTCCCTGCCCTCCTCTGGCACAGGCTCAGGATGTTTTCAAAGTGAGGACCCTGACCCCCTGCCGAGTCACTTAGTTAAACTTCTAAACTTCTCAAGTTGACACAATGAAGAACATCCTAGAGTGGGAAAGGCACGTCCTCTACACCCCAGGATGTGGAACTGCCGAGTTACTTAGTTAAGTTTCTAGACTTCTCAAGTTGACACAGTGTATCAACCACTACAGCCACACAGCAAGTTCACGGCCAACCTGAGCTCCATAAGGAGACTCTGTCTCAAAAAACCAAAAAAAAAAAAAAAAAAAAGGACTTTGTGTAAGGTAGACATTCAACAAAATGTAGCTGTAATTGATTCATAATACTAGAAGCCATAGGTTTATCTAAAGGCTTAACAAAAGTAATGCTTTTCACAATTTCCCTTTGAGATGCTATTGAACTCATTCTGTGTATAAAGCAATGCAGACCTGGAGAAGTTAAGTAATGTGCTCGAAGATATGCAACTGGAAAATGGAAGAAACCAGTTTAGCCCTGATTTTTTAACCCTAAATTTAGGGTACCTTTCCACTAATTTTTTGCAGTATCCTGAAGTCAAAAATTGTGAATGCCAAAAATACATGCTTCACCTGTTCCTCTTTAGTCACTGATTGCCTTCTACCTCAGAATGGTCTATGCATATGTATTAGTTTTCCTCTTAGCCTGTGCAAAAACAAAACAAAACAAAACAAAACAAAACAAAAAAACAAAAAATGTATTGCACCTGTCTGTGTATCCCCACACTGCTGGAGGGGGTTCTTTGCTTAAGTCAACCTGTACCTGTGAGTCACTCGGAGGGAGCAACAAGTTCACATGCTAATGCAAAGAACTGGGAGGAGACAGGCATCTTACAATTTATCAAGAAATAAGCACTGACATAGCAAAACAGTGTATGCAAATGTAATGCTGTTTAAATAAATATGTTAGCAGAATGTGCGTGTTGTAACCATTTCTAAGAAATGCTGTGCAAGAAAAACAATGTAGTCGAAGGACTTATGAGATGACAAAATTAAAAGGTGTTCATCTACTTGTTTAAATTGTTTTGTGCCATCACATCCTATCCTACCAAGCACTGCTGTGCTTCATAAAGACTTTAAGCTAGCAGTGATCCTGCATGAGTAATCACAGAGTCTCTTCAGTCCATTTCATGCTATATGGACTTGCTCCCTTTGAGAGAGACTTTGGGGTGAGAATTCACTGAATGATTCCCAGGAGAATAACATGAATCAGATAGACTCAACACAGCCAAGCCTTCTGTGTAGCATATAGGAAAACTTATACTGATACCTAAGTCCTGGTAGTTGTATTTCCCAAACTAACCAACCTCAGGAATAAACTAGGGACCTAGTGGTCTGAGGGGTGAGTTCCACTGAGGTAAGAAGCAGTGGCGGTCCAGGTTATAAGCTTGGGTCTTGGGAGTCATTGTTTTCTCCTGCCAAGGTTATAATTGCTTTGGGCTGGGGTACTATTGGCCAAGTCTGCTAACTGCTTTGTGCCTTCGTGTGTTCATGTAGAACATTGTTTCTCAGCTGGAGGCTCTTTTGCCCTTCGGAGGATACCTGGAAATCTTGGAGACATTTTCGGTTGTCACAAAAAGGAGAAGAGACAGGGGAGCCGATGCTACCAGCATCTCATGGGTAGAAGTCAGAGATGCTGTTAAATATTTTGCATACCACAAGGCAGTTCTCATGACAAATATTTGTCCAACTCAACAGTGCAGAGACATCTTGATTTAAGGAGAAAATGGTAACATCCTGAACCAACCCCCTCCGATGAAATGTTAGATAATTTTACTTTTGCAGAATATTTTAGAGATCACTGCTTAAAGTGTGCAAGTTAAAAAAAAAAAAAAAAAAGACTCATGTTGCCACAAGTCCTCACTTCAGTGACGCTGGCTGACAGGATCTGACTCAGCTTCTTCTCACATTTTGAAGGGTTACCTTTGCTCTTATTGGAGATTGTCATCTTTTAAAAGCTTCTTCCAAAAGGAGTTTGCATTTTACAGGTTTGGTCCTATATCACCTGGTTATCTAAATTCTTTCTGGCCTATAATCAAGAATCTTAAAGAGAACTTTCCAAACTGGTCTTGGTTCTGGACTGAAGCATATTTATTTTTCTGAGGCCAAGGAACCAAATGAACCTTTAAAATGATTGCACCATCCGCTGACTTGACAGCTCACCAGCATGCAAAAACGGGCAGCTGGTAAGAACAACCAGAGATTTTCAATGGGTCTTCTCTCTTCCTCCTGAGAAATTCTCCACAGTAGCCCCTTGGGATCACTTAGAAAATGACAAAGAAGAAAAAATCTCCAAAGTAGACACTCTCAAGAATCGTGTTTATTTATTTCTTTTGGAACCATATAGGGAAAAAAAAGAAAAAAAAAGAAAACAGCCACATAGAAGAGACAGTTTAAAACCAAGCCTGCTTCTGATTTAAATCCTCTCCCTGCAGCTAACCTGTCAAAATTCAGTGGCATCATACCAAGGTGGTCTAAAAACCTGAATGGTTTCTAAAACGTGAGTGGTGTGTTTAGACTGCTGGGAATATTTTCCTTATGAAAAGATGACGGAGGCAGAAGATTGGGAAAGAAGTATCAAGCCATGGAATTCAGGCAGAGAAATAGAACTTCTACCTATGGAAATTTATTTTGGCCCGGGAACCTCTACCTCACTATCCTTGGAAGAGCATTCTTCCCAGCCTGTTAACAATATTTTACGTTAGTTCAATGAATTCCTTCAGCGGATGGTCAAAGTCGTCAAAGCACGACAAGCTGGAGGGCACGGCTGGGGGCTGCTTGAGACGGAAAGCGAGCGCTAGAGAGACAAACTTCGCATAATTTTGTGAACTGCGGACCCACAGCCTCCACGTTGGTATCTCAGGGACTGACGGTCTCTAGAATTTTCTGCCTTTCACTGTTTGAAGGGATTATGAGAATATGGTTGGCTCATAGTGACAACGTTAGCATTATGAATAATGCTTGGGGGCTAGACCTGGGATGCTGGCAACTGACTGTTGGCTTCCCAGAACATTTTACATAACGCTGGCTGGCGTGCCAGGTCAGCAGAGTGACTGTCAAAGGAAACGCAGGCAGCAGAAATCCATTGGAAGTAGACGTTAGAAGCTAGGTTTTTAAAAAGATTTTGCAATAGTGTCTTTGTTTCTTCTTCTTCTTCTTCTTTTTTTTTTTTTTTTTGCAGTGTGGTTTGGTGAATTTTACTTTGTCATTCTTAATTCACAGAATCATATAGCTTGAAAAATACTCTTTTTGTTGCTATTTAAGTGATCTCTCTCTCTCTCTCTCTCTCTCTCTCTCTCGACTTCTTATGTTTGCTATAATCAGAGTGGAAATCCATGACTTAGCAAAAAAACTAGTAATCATATCTCTGTTCTTGTTCAGGTTTCTTTCTCTATATTGCTTAAATGGAGAAATGGATTCAGTAAAAGAGAAACATAACATGTTCTGATTGGTAGAACATTCAGGAAGGAATGATATTTCCTGTGTAGGCTTGAGGTATAAGTAGGGAGATATAACTTTTATAGGGAAGAATGAAGAAATGCTCAAGAACATTGATTATTTCTATAGTAGCGGTTAAAAAAAAAAAAGCCTGTTAAGGCTGGGGGCTTTTAGAATGATATTTTAAAAATAGCTACCTCCAAATTAAAAGGCAAGGTAGTACACAGCAGTAGCTAGCAAGTGTTATTTTAAAGGACTATATAGTAAATATTTTAGGCTTGAGGGTCATTTGTTCTCCATGGTAACTACTTGACTCTCATGCAGTATGACAGCAGCAGTAGTGAATACAAATGGGCTATATCCCAATAAGTTTATTTATGGGCACTGAACTTTGACCTGCATGTGATTTTCACATCACAAAATAGTAGTCTTCTTTTCATTTCTATCATTTAAAAATGTAAAAATCTGCCAGGTTTAGTGACATATGTCCGTAATCCCAGTACTCAGAAGGCTAAGGCAGGAAGATTGTGAGTTCAGGGCCAGCCTGGACTACGTAGCAAGACTCTGTCTAAAAAAAAGGTAAAAACTATTTGTAGCTCATAGACCATTTTTAGCTCACGGCATAATAGATTTGCCATGTGGGCCAAAGCTTACTGACTTCTGGTATCCACTTATCAGTCCAATTATTTAAATACAGGATGACCAAACATTGCATTTTTGTCAATTTATAAGCTATTATAATAGGAAATATAAAATGACAACTTTATCAAATGTATTTAATACATGAATTGACTGGTTGAAATGACACCCGCCCAAGTGATGCTCAGGATGGGACATAAACAGATGCGCTGTTGGAATGAGCCTTGGGATAAACTGTTAAGTGGAGCTAGAAAAAATCGCTGTGATTTTGGAAGCAGACTGACTTGTGCTAAAATCCTGGCCCCAGCCACTATTAACAAACTGCTTGATTTGGCTAGGGACAGATCACTTTGCTAAGCTTCAGTTCCTTCTCAGAAAATGAAGATAGTGTAAATTCTCATTCATGGTTATTATGGTGGTTATAAAAGACAACGTAAGTAAAGTGCCTAGTACTCTGTGCTCCCTTAACAAGATGTCATGGCTTGTGTCTAGATGTCCCCCCAAAGCCTCATGCAGTCATAGGTGGGGCTTTTCAGTGGGGCTGAATCTAGAGTATGTGACGCTGGGATTGATTCATGGGGCAATGCTAGGATTAAGGATATGAGTGCTACCCACCTGCCCTGGGATGAATAGCCTGAATAAGGGATAAGGAAAGAAAGAGCCTTGTCCTTTGTCACTTGCTTGTTTTTGCTTCTTCTGCTGCCATGAACTGTTTGTCCTCTGTGATGCCCCTCTGCCAGGCCATGCTGACTTGCAGCCAGCCAGCTATAAACTGAAACCTCTATAAACTATGAGCTAAATAAACCTTTCCTCTTTTAACTTTGGGTTTGAGGTATTTTGCCTCAGCAATGAGAAAAGTAACTAAGACAAAGATGGTAGTAAAAACTATTTAATTGACTACTAGTATTACATTTCATTGTCTTCACTTTTGCAGCGGGAAGGTGTCATTATAAATTTATTTTGAAAGTCACGTGAAAATCACATTTTTAAAAATCTGCCCTTAGCTCTATTCAATAAGGATTCTTTTATCCAAATACATTTCTATAATCTCTTGTAGGAGTCTACACATCCAGACTCAAAACAAACCCAACTCTCTATTCTTTTCTACACAAACAGATCCATTAACATTTAAAACATGTTTATCTTGAACCTTACCTTGCTCCAGAGAAAAGCTTGTCAGGGTCAAATTACGATTTATACCTGAGAACTGCTATGTTCCTGGTTGTTGGCCCCTTTCACCAGTGCTGGCAGCACAACAAAGAGTCTCTGGCTTCACTTAAAGGGCCTTGTATCTGGGACAGGACAGAAGATTGCAGGAATAGTGTCAGTGTGGCTTTGGCTAGGTCATTCATGTACGCGAGCACCTAGAAGAAAAAGTATGCTTAGAGTAAGTCTTCATATCTAATCCTTCAAGGTACAGCGTTCTGCAGACCCCATGATTTGTGAAAATAGCCTTCCAAGAGAAGTTTCAGCCTCAAAATCTCTACTCACTTGGACCCAGATGCTTAGCTGGGCTTTCCATTTGAAAGAAATACCTGTGTTTCTCTATCTCTTATTGTGACTGTACCAGATCAAATTTTGCAGAAAAATTTGGTCCATGGGGCCAGGACTAGGATAAAGTGACTAAGGCATTTACCTTGGGTGCAAAATTTAAGGATTGGCAAAACAGGCAAATAAACTCAGTAATCAACTTAGCATTTTAGTGGAATATTTTTAAAAAACCAAAGTTAATGCATGAAAATCTATAATGAAACAAAATTTTAAATAAAGACAGGATCAGTTACAGAGGTGGCCAAGCCATTGCTGATCCAAGGCAAAAGGAAAAAATCACCAGTTCTGACTGAATGGATCTTGTACTTCATGATCACCTCGCCTTTGGAGGGTGCATATAAATTATTACTATAATTAAAAACATTGACTTAGAACCTGAGTTAGATCTGTTGCACTATGAATATTTCTTTACTGCTTACCCTTCCCACCTTCTCTTTCTTTGACTGTTGTATTCTGTCTTCTTTCTTCTGTTATCACTCACTCACTTTTTGTTTTACTTTTTTTGGCACATCAGCCGTGACCCAGTCTTCAGTTAGATTTTGCAAGGAAAACAATCAAAGAGCTCTTTTATTTACAATCACAGAGTGTCTTTCTATAAGTCAGTACTATAAGGTACAAATGCCTTTGTTGATGGTGGTTTATATCCTCTCGCCTTGAGGTCAACATAGTGATCTCTTTAGCAATTCTCATGGTTCCCTTGGCTGTGGAATCTTCAAGCTGGGAAACATTTTGCGCTCTGTGAAAGCTGATAAAGCATAATTAGGTCCAGGAATTTTCCTTGAACTTCTCAGTGGCAATCTGAGAGTAAATGCTGGTGGATGCAGCGTACTACTCCTCCGTGACTCCCACCAGTCACCAGCACATTCTTTGGAGACAAGGGTTTGAAGACCACATGTTTGAAGTGAACACGCTGGGATCAGCAGGGAGATGAATGTGGCAGCATCTGGCATTTGTAATCTGAACAAAAGCTCCCTTCCCCTTTGTTAATCTTTATCCCAGATGGGAGCATGGCTTGGTACCAAGAAAGTTTTCAGTTTTTCTCCCAGGGAGAGCTAAGCCAGAAGCATAGAACACCACTGGGAATAAGGGTCAGCACTTTCATCTGTCCCTTGCAGTGTCTCCAGAACCAAAAGGACATAACCTCTGGTGAACAATTTTTTAATGGCAAGAAATTATATTAACTGATTACATCGAACTCTGTGGTTCTATAGTAGATAGTCAAGCAGAGCCAGGATGTGGGAGATTTTTTATGATTTTCCAATGTTTAAAAATGGGTTTGGCTTCTTTGTTACCAGTCTGTATATATGTTATAGTTCCTTTAGTGCAGATTTTAAGCTAAAACAGTTAAATAAACACGTCACATGTTTACTCACATATTGTCCAAACACACACCAAGTGTTTTTGTGGTTGGTTTGAAGTTTTGATTTTGGTTTTCTGTGTTTATTTATTTTTCTTTTAAGAAACAATGTGAATATCCTGTGCTGAGATAAGGTGGGAGTTGAGGGAGATAGCTTTTTTTCCAGAGGATGGGAAAAACTGGGGTTAGTTTCTTTAGGCTTGAGAAGAGGGGAAGCCTTTTTTCAAGCAAATGAAAAGTACTCACTTTCTTGGGGGAGGGGGAGGTGAATTCACCATAGATATAGAGCAGTGGTTCTCAAAGTTGAGTGTGCTTTCAATTTGCATTGCTGGGTTCCACTGCCAGAGTTCCTGATTTTCCTTCAATACCGGGGGTTAAACCCAGGGCCTTCCCACTGAGCTGCATCCACAGCCGTTTTTATTTTTTATTTTGAGACAGAGATTCACAAAGCTGCTAAATTAGTAGCCCAGGCAGGGCTCAAACTTGTAATCCTCCTGCCTCAGCCTCCCAAGAGTTCTGGATTGCAGATACGTGCCACCACACCCAGCTCAGCCCTAGCATTTTTAACAAGATCTCAGGTGATGCTGCTACTGCGGCTCGTTCAGAAACCACACTTTGAGAATCACTGCTTTTTTTATTTCTAACATTTTAATAAAAATTTTCCGAGTCTAGAAAACTTGGATGACTTTTGAGTGAACATTTGTTTAAACCTACCATTGAGATTCTAATTCATTTTTGTTGTAGTAACAACATTTCATATGATATCTACTGTTTTAAACAAAATTTTAAATATACAACACCATATTGTTCACTATAAGGATGATGTTGTACAGCTTCTTTAGAATTTAGTCATCTAAAACTTTATAGGATCTGTTGAGCATCAGCTCCCCATTTTTCTCTCCCCCACCAAACCCCTGGCAAACCATCATCCTACTTTAGCTTTTATGAATGTGTCTATTTTAAGTACCCTATATAAGTGCAAGCTTGTAGCATTTGTCTTGCTGTGATTGATTTATTTCACTTAGTATATCCTCAAGACACATCAATGCTGTTGAAGATTGCAGGATTTCCTCTTTTTAAAAAATTGAATAATATTTCACTGTATGTATTTGCCACTTTTTTTTATCCATCCATCAATAGACATTTAACTTGTTTCTATATATTGGCTATTGTGAATAAGGATGAGATAAATATGGGAGTTATGAATATCTTGTCCAGAGGCTGATTTTAATTCTTCTGATAAATGTTCAGGAATACATTGCTGAACCATACAATATTTCCATTTTTAATTTTTTGAGGAAACTTTATGTTGTTTCTTATGGTGACCATACCATTATATGTTCCCACCAAGGGTGTGAGAATTCCAGTTTTCCATATTCTGATCAACATTTCTGTCTCTTTTTTTGGTATAGACATCCTATTTAGGTATGAAGTAATATCTCTTGGTGGTTTTGAACTGCATTTCCCTAATGAGTAGTGATACTGAGCATCCTTCTGTAGAACTTTTAGCTCTTTGTTTATCTCCAGACATTTGGGCTCCTATTCTGGTCTCTGACATTTTTAATAAGGCAATTTTGTTGTTCTTTGCTTTTCACCATTGAGTCTGTATTTTAGAGATTAAATCCTTATCAGATACATGTATATTGTTTGCACATAGTTTGTCTAGAGATACCCTTTTCCCTCAGTGGTTTCCTTTGCTGTGCAGGAGCTTTTTAGTTTGATGCTATTCCAGTTGACTAATTTCTGCTTTTGTTGCCTGCACTTTTGGAATAATATTGAAGAAATCATTACCTGGCCCAATGTCATGGGGTTCCTATGTTTCCTTCTAACAGTTTCACTATGTTTAAATTTGTGATTCATATTGAGATGAGTTTTGTGTATTATATAATAAAAAGGTCCAATTTCATTCTTTTGTATGTGGTTATCCAATGCTCCCAGAGCTACTTGCTGAAAAACTAGGCTTTCCCCTGTCCTGTGTTCTTGGTCAAAGATCAGTTGACTGTGAGTGTACAGGTTTACTCCTGTGTTCTCTATTCTGTTCTGTTGTTTTTGTCTATCTTTATGCCAGTACCATACTGTTTTAACTGCTGCAGCTTTGTATGTAATGCATTTTGAAAGCAGGGAATGTTAGGTCTCCAGCTTTGTTTTTGTTCCTCAAGACTATTTTGGCTGTTTGGGGTCTTTTGTAATTCCTTGTGAATTTTAGGATTGTGTTTTCTACTTTTGTAAAAAAATGCCATGGGGATTTTCATAAGGATCCAACTGAATCTGTAGGTTGCTTTGAGGTATTGGAATTTTAACCATATTAAATCCTCCAATTCATGTACACGGGATGTCTTTCAAGTTATTTTTTATCTTTAATTTCTTTCATCAATGTTCTATAATAATTCTCAGTATACAAGTCTTTCACATCTTTGTTAAGTTTACCCATAAATATTTTATTCTTTTTGATGCTATTGCAGATAGGGTTGTTTTCTTAATTTCCTTTGTAAATATATTATTAGTGTACAGAAGCAGCTGATTTTGTATCCTGCAAATTTATCAAATTCGTTTATTAGTTCTAACAGCTTTTTGGTGGAGTCTTTAGGGTTTTCTACATAGATGTTGTATGATTCAGAGTACAAGTATGATTTATTAAGGCACCTGGGTTCTACTAACATTCTTAAAGATAGAAAAGGTTTTGTAGGAAAAAAAAAAGCATTAAAAACACCCAGATATTTTAAATATATCACACGATGTTTGTACAAAGTTTATTTTGGCAAACTGTAGGCATTCAATGAATTGTGAAGTGAATCAAGGGAAACTATTGCCTTTCTCTGAAGAAAGTTGACTTTGAATTCAAGGATGAAGGAAAGCTACATCACATCTAATATTTAATGAAGACATATATTTTAAATGTTGGGTACAACTTTCGAGTAATTATTTTTTTTGTTTTTGTTTTTCTTCCAGTACCAGGAATCAAACTCACGACCTTGCACTTGCCAGGCAGGCACTTTTGACACTGAGCTAAATCTCCAGCCCTCAAGTAATTATTTGGTAAGGAAGCAAAGTGATCTTTAGCCAGTAAGTAAAAGGAGGAAAGCTAATCCTCTCTGAGTTTGTCAATCACAGCTGTGTTGTAAGGAAAGAACACGATGACCCGCAAAAGACATGTGTTTCTGTTCAGATGACAGTCTTGAACCCACCCACTGTCATTTACTAGCAGGGTAATGATGCAAAAACTATTAGCGTTTGGAGCCCCAGCTTTCTTTTCCTGTAAAATGAAGATATTATCTATTTTACAGGTAATTGTGTAGATAAGATATATATGTTAACTTACATGATACATAGAAGTCACTCAATGAATATTACTCTGGCATAACTTGCCCCTTGGCTCAGTATTGTTCCTTTGGATCTTTTCTGCTGGGTCTTCCCTCAGACTTGGGTGGTCTCCTTTTGCATGTGATCGCCACAACTGGTGAACTGTTGAAGGAGACTCTGCACATACTTGGACTTCTCTTTCCCGGTAACTCTTCTCTTTCTCAGACACTTTGTCCAGTGAACTTGAGCCACATTGGTCTCCTGGGACTTTTGTACATCTCCAGCACCATTATCCTTTGTTTTTGTGATGTTTAAGGCTTGAAAATTATTGTTTTGCAGATTTTATCCATTTCTCTAGTTGTTTCAGGCAGTAGACTCAGTGTGATTGCCGTTATTGCATCTTGGCTGAAAGTAAAGACTTATTATTTTTAAATTTGTTTTTCTTTTATATTGTGAAATACACAAAAGCATTTAAAATACGTATGACCTTTTAATAATAAAACAACCACGCTCTTACACGTCAACCAAGTTATAAGCTAAAACACTGACAGTGTTTCAAAACTGCCCTCCAAAGTTCTCTCCAGGTTCATTTCTTTTCTTTCTCCTCTGGGAAAATAATAAAAATGAATCCACACTTACTCATTTTTTTTCTTTATAGCTTTACCATCCATGTGTTGATGCTTAAGTGGTGTAGGTTTTACTTTTACCTGTTTCTATATAGTTCGTGTATCCTTTTATGAGTTGTTTGGTTTTATATATTTTTGTGAAATCCATCCACGTAGATACAGTTTCTGTATTTTCATTGCTGGTTCGTATCCACATTTTATTTAACTATTCACTGTTGATAGATCTTTGGGTTGTTTTGAGTTTGGAGTTATTATTAGCAATGCTGCTTTGGTCATTTTTGTACTGCTTCCCAAATGTTTGTGTGCATTAACTGGGAGTAAAGTTACTGACGTGCTGTGTATACATGTTTAGATTTTTTAATGATAACAATTATTCAAAATGGCCAAATCAATTTATACCATCTATAAAGTTCGTGAAAGTTCCCATTGATTCACTTCTGCTATACTTGGCATTGTGTGACTTTAGTTTTTGCAAAACTGGTAGATATGTAGTGGTATCTTATTACAGTTTTTTTTCCCTAATTGTTAATGAAGTTGTTGAATATTTTTAATATGTTTGTTATTTGTCTAGCTTTTTTTTGGTCTTTTTGTCTTTTTGAGACGGGGTCTCACTATGCAGTTCAGGCTGACCTTGAGCTCACTTTGTAGTCCAGGCTGGTCTCGAACTTGCAGTGATCTTCCTGCCTCAGCCTCCCAAGTGCTGGGATTACAGGCATGCACCACCACGCTTGTCTAGCTTTTTGTTTTCTATTAATCTGTCCTTTTTTTTATGTCCAGTACTGGGGATTGAACTGAACCCAGGGCCTTTACATTGAGCTGAATCCCCACTCTTTTTATTTTGTATTTTGACACAGAATCTTGCTAAATTGCTAGATTACCCAAACTAGACTTGAATTTGTAATCCTTCTGCCTCTGCTTCCCAGAGTAGTCTGTGTGCTTTTCTGTATTGAAATATCTTGTCATATTTTGTGGTTTTCCTTTCACTATTTCTTTTAGACAAGGTCTAGCTATGTAGTTCAGGCTAGCCTTGAACTCACTATGTAACCCAGGCTGACATCGAACTCCTACCAATCCTTCTGCCTCAGCCTCCCAAGTGCTGGGATTATAGGTATGTACTACCACGCCTGGCTGCCTTTCACTCCTTTTCATGGTGGCTTTTCAGAAAGTCTTAACTTTATTTATTTTAATTTTAAAGAGAGTAGTAAATAAGAAAAAAAAAGAACAATAGCAGCATACCAACATCACAAACATAAACAAAACAAAGCAAGAACATTAAAAGTGATACAGGGTTTTAAGAAAAATGATAGGAGTTAACAGTGGTTGTTATATTACATATTGTTATCTTCAAGTACGTTGCTCAGATTACCAGATATAAGAATGAAAGATTGTTCAAACCATTAAAGAGAATGAACAAATAATTATTAGATAAAACATTAACAAACTCATAAGTGAAATAAATCAAACCCACATGTGTAAACATCATATTGTCTCCCTGTTGTAGGAAACTGAAAGAATAAGTGAAAACATACAATAGATGATAGGAAAGGGAAAGAAACTGCTCAAAGGGAGGAACAACTGGAATTCTTAACTTTAATGTAACTGGATTTATCAAATTTTCCTTTAAAATTGTTAATTAAGAAAAATCTTTGAAAAAAATTCTTCACTACCCTCAGGGCTGTGGAGATATTTTTCCTTTGTTGTATCCTTAGAGTAATTTCTTGCCGTTCACACTTAGAACTTTAGTCAGGCATGGTGGCGCATGCCTGAAATCCCAGCACTCAAGAGGCTGAGGTAGGAGCATCGCCATGAGTTCGAGACCAGCCTGGGCTACACTGTCTCAAACAACGACGACGACAACAGCAACAACAGTAACCGCCACCCATTACCGCACTTAGAACTTTACTGCACTTAGAATTGGTTCCCAGAACTGGCTCATTGATGAACTGAACTGCGTAATTAGCTGATTGTCTTCTAAAAAGTTTTTTTTTGGAATAATATGTGTTTGCAGTACATAATGTTTACGTTCTTCGTGTGGAGTCGTTACAGATACGTAACACACCTCAGTTCCTTTACGCACACTTCCTTTCCCTCCCATTTGCCCTCTCCATCTCTTGATCCCCCTCCCATTTGGAAAGATCTATCTTCATGCTTCCATATTCTCTTTATTTCCCTTTTTATTTATATTTTGGGTCTCTCATATGTGAGAAACCATGTGATATTTAGGTTTGTGTGTCTGATTTATTCCCTTAACATTATTGTTTCAAGGTACATCCATTTTCCTGTAGATGACTCAATTTATCTTTCTGACAGCAGAGCAATACTCTATTGTGGGTTAATACCGCATTTTGTTGTCCATTCGTGTGTTAATGGACATATAGGCTGCTTCCAAGATTTAGCTCTTATGAATTGAGCTGTTAAAAACACAGGTATGCATGTATCACTGCAACGATGTCTTTAACTCTTTTGGGAAAATACCTTCAAGGGGAATAGCTTGGTTAAAGGGAATTTCTAGTTTTAGTTTATTGTCCATACTGATTTCCAGAGTGGTTGAATTAGTTCACGTTCCCACCAGCAATGTAGAAGGGTCCCTTTTCCCCTGCAGCCTTGCCAGCATTTGTTATTATTTGATTGCTTGATGATAGCCATTCTTTCTGGGGAAAGATGAAATCTCAGTGTTGTTTTAATTTTCATTTCTTTGATGCTCAACAATGTTAAGAATTTCTTTGTATATTTATTAGCCACTTATATTTTTTCTGTGAAGTGTTGGTTCATTTCACTTCTCTGTTTATTTTTGACTGTCTTTATTTTGGGGAGTCTAAGTTTTTGATTTCTTTATATATTCTAGATATTAGTCCTCTGTCTGAGGAACAGGTGGCAAATATTTTTTCCCGTGCTGTGTTACCTGTATACTTTGTACTGAAATGCAATATCAACTCTGTCATTTGTCAACTGGCTACTGAAGCATAGATCCACATTCTCCTCTATAGCTCACTGTGGCAAGACAACATTGTTAATTACAATAACTTTACAATAAATTTGATAACTGGTAGGGCGAGTTCCTGGTTTCTTTCCTCACCAGTGTCATAGTTTTTATTGGCCCCTTGCACTTTCATTTACACTTAGAATGGACCGCCAAATTCCACTGAGCTGCATCTCCAGTCCTTGACAGCTTACACTGAATGCTTATTCTTTTCCATCATAGCTCTGAATGCTTTCACCCTCACAAAACTTTATACGGTTGGTACTATCTTTATTTTAACTTTATAGTTGGTAAATTGTTGTGCAGGGAGGTTGGGTAACTTGTGTTCAAGGCCATGTAATGTATTAAACAGTTGAAATATGAGTGCAGGAGTTAAGGCTACAGGCTCTGGGTACGCTGTACGCTGCCTTCCCCAGGTTATTCTGCACAAGATGGACACAGTTGTTTTCATGCCTGAGGGAAGAACACTTGCACTGTTTTCATTTTACACCTTTGGTTTTGGAAAGATTTCAAACCTGCAGAGAATTTGTAAGATAAGGACAGTGAGCACTCTGTCTAGGCATTTAAATCTTTCACTTCTCTATTTCTCTGGCTTTGAGCCCTTTGCAGACATCCTAGTACCTCAAACTTAAATATTTCTCCTTACATCTCCTAAGAACAAAGGCGTTTACTTATTTTTTGTCCACTCATTATCAATTTATGTCATTATCCAATTATCCTTTAAAGCTTTATTTTTTAAAATACAGGATGAAATAAAAGATGAGCCATTACATTTAGTCGTTACACATTTTTTGGCTCTAGTTTAGAAATTTAGAACAGTTTCCTCCTGTCTCCTCCTCCTTTCCTCCCTCCCTCCCTCTCTTCCTTCCTTCCTTCCTTTCTTCCTTCCTTCCTTCCTTCCTTCCTTCCTTCCTTCCTTCCTTCCTCCTCTCTCCTTCCCTCCCTTCCCCTCCTCTTTCTTTCTTTCTTTTATAACATTGCCTTTTAAAAAAGTTCAGGTCAGTTGTTTTTGCAGAATTTCCCTCTGTTTTTATTTGTCCAATTGCTTCCTTAGGATTCAGTTCAGGTCAAATGTTTTCTGAGTTTTTGTTGTTGGTACTGGGAATTGAACTCAGGACCTTGTGCTTGCCAGGCAGGCTCTTGTGCCACTGAACTATGTCCCCGCCCCTAGGTCAAATGTTTTGAACAGGAGCAGCACACAGATGATTTGGTGGTCAGGGAATCACATCATGGGGTGCATGTCAGTCCTCCTCACTACCAGAAATGTTAAAATCAATTGTTGGATTAAGGCAGTTTCTGCCAGATTTTTCTATGGTAAAAGTTCCTTGTTCCTTTCAAATTAGTAATTAATACATCAGGTGAAATCTGGGGACTATGCAAATATTTATTCCTAAATAATCTTTCACTTACTACCTCTAGAACCCGCAGAGGGATTTATTGAATCTGTTATTGCTGTAGTGATTGCAAAATAAGGATTTTCTGTCTCCATGATGCTTCTGCATTTATTGGTTGGAATTTCTCTAGAAAGAATAATTTGTTCCCACCTTGACTTTTTGTCTTTTGGTGATGTGAAGACAAACTTCGTGGGTACTTCCATTGGTGCTCGTTCTGATGAATGCACTGACGGCTGCCTCCTCATCTTCTGACATATGTTGCTGGTTTTGCCTACTGTCTTACTTCCTGGCAAGGCCGTATTTCTCTACAAGATGTTCCAGGTTCTTGGAAAGCCTGCACAGGGTGATCAGAAACTATAGTAAATGCTTAAGTTTTTAAAAGGTGTATTACAGTAAAACACATATTACCATGAATTCTCCCTCAAAATACCCCCTCTTGCTTTCAACACCCTTATTTCATCATTCTTACCACTTTTGAAGCAGTTCTGGAAATCCTTTTTTATCTTTAGTTGCTATCATGGCTTCTATGAAGATGTCCCCGCAAAGCCTCATGTGCCCATAGGTGGGGCTTTTTGGAGACAGCTGAATCTGGGGTGTGTGGATATAGATTAAGGGTGTGTGATATCTGGATTAGCTCCCTAGCTGGTTTAGCATAGCTCTGGGTGTGGTCAAGTGGTTTTACTGAAGAGGGAAGTCCCGCTCTGGCTGTGGGTGGCACCAGTCAATAGGTTAGTAGCCTAGATATAAAGAGGGCAGGCTTGCTAGTTACTGCTTTCTGTCTGCCCTCCCATGGACTGTTTTCCTCTGTGATGCCTCTCTGTTGTGCCACCCTGCCTTGGAATCAATCAACTATGGGCTGAAACCTCCACCAACTATGAGGTAAAATAAACTTCCTCCTTTAATTTGTGGGTGTTGGGTATTTTCTCCCAGCAATGAGAAAGTAACTAAGATAGCTCTGCTGTTGTGGCTGCCCTGATGTTCTGAACTGATTCAAAATATTTAGGTTTCTTGGTCATTGTGACTTTGGGGAAGAGCCAGAAGTCTCACAGTGCCACGGCAGGTGAATAAGGATTATGAGGACTCACTTTACGAGCCTGCCTTTCTGTGGGATGGTACTCAGCAGTGGCGTTCACCATAGTTTTGATCATTCCTAGTACAAATACTCATGAAAGGAACATCAGAATATACTCAAAAAGAAGACTACATAAAAGAAGACTTCTAGAACGAGAGGATAAACGTGTTCAAAGTGATGAGAAATGTTTTAAGGGGGTTAATGGCAATATGTCTTCTACTATTTCATTGTATAGAATGTCTTTATTAGTTTATTAGTTTTAATAGTCATACAGATTTTTAAAAGTTTACTAATTCAGTATAATTTTGTATCACAACTCATGTCCAGTGTCTTACATATTCTGCTTTTACACATTTCCCACCATAGATTCAGATCTCTTCACTTTCTTCCTTCATCTTCCTAATTTTTCTTAGTTCTTCTCAGTTTTCCCATTTACTTCAGACATTGTGCTGCTGTTACTGAACAGTTCAGAATACTTCTATTTTCTCACTATTGAAATAAGTAAGAAATAACTAATTGCCTAACAATAAATAAAAAGGATAAATTACTAAAATCAATTGTCAAGTAAAATCTAACTAAGACAAAACATATTGTACATATATATGTGTGTATATATGTGGTGTGTACCTCCTTTACTATTAAGGTTACTAGTGCATATTGGTTATACAGATTAAAGGACTTCATTCTGGCAATGTATGTGTGCATGTAACAAAGTTTGATCATTTCACCCTCTAACCCTTGCTCTTTTCCTCTTGTCTAATACTCCAACTTTTATTTCATGTTCTGTCTTTCTTTGTTTCCACAGATGAGAAAAGAGATGTAACATTTATCTTTTTTAGTCTGGCTTATTTCACTTAATTTGATGATCTCCAGTCCCATCTTTTTGCCTGCAAATGACATGATTTTGCTCAACTTTCTAGATGAATACTCTCCCACTATGTGTATATCTCACATTTTGTTTATCCATTTGCCTGTTGACAGGTACCTATGCTGATTCCATAGTAGAACTAGTCTGCATTGGGCTGCACCATGGGTATACAGGTAAGACTAAGATTTCTTTTAACTTAAGAATCATGGGGTTTGTTTTCTCCAGCTTTTGGTTTTGAGAAACAGGGAAAGGAGAGAGCTTCCATTTTTTCTTTGTAAGCTTCTTTGTTATATATTTCACAATGAGGTCATATTGGTTTTACAACTAAACAGCTAACAAAGATTTTAAACCTTGACCCTCTCAAAACAAATTGTATCCTATCTCAAAATTATTTCCAGAGGATTTAAAGAGAAAAATGTAAAAGTTAAATCTCTAGGCAAAAATAGAAATACCCATCAATTAAAATTAAGTGAAAAAAATAAAAATAAGAAAGCTTCAAGAATTTTGTACTTTCACATAGAAACCAAAAGCCACCCTGTGCTTCTGTACAGTTTTAGTGTTCTGTTAGTTTTGATAAAGGAAGTTAAATCAGTAGTTAGGTTTTCAAAAGAGTTCCAAAACCAAAATGAAAATGTCCTTTTGGCCTACTGCATTAGAACATCTTTGCTTGGGTTTTTGAAAATCAGACAGAAGGGAAGGGGTACTAGAATGGAGTCAAATAGGAAAGGATGAGGGGAGATGGCTGTCAGAGAGACTGCAGCTTGGCAGGAAAAGGCAGAAGAACATGTCTGGAACATTTCTTACTATGCTGCTCATAGACTCTTCCCTTTCTGTCTGGCCACAGGCAAGAGCTCCAGAGAAGACAGGAATAGAGCAATCATTTGAAAAAGGAAGTTCTGGGCCGCCAACCACCTGGTCAGGCTGATTAATCTGCATCAGAGGGGGGAGACAGTGGTAAGGAGAAAAGTACTGTGGCTCTTGGCCCTAACCTTGGGAGGAACTTGAAAGAAGACCTACGATGTGTTGTGGAGGAACCAGTCCTGGGGAAGCTGATCAGATGTCAAGCAAGGAGCCATACTAACAGGAAAGGAAAAGTTTGACAAGAGCTTAGCTGCTCAAATTTCTTTCACTGTTGTGCGTTTTTCCAGTTTAAGCTCATATTTGGAAATACTGATTCATCTTTGTACTTAGACTGTTTTTTCTTGCTCAGTTGAAGAGCTCTATTTTGTGGTGGGGATGGTTTTTTTTAAGCATTATTGAATGGAATAATGTGCTAACATCATCCCAGTAAGCTGCACCTGTGAGTGGCCTCATGTTGAAAGTCATGATTTCATTTTTCATTGCATCCTTTGTTGTCTGAAGTTTGTATCTATCTTCTCAGGTCTGCTGTCTGCTAACTTCTGTAACACCCAGAGGCTGGTCACTGCTGAGCAGCTTGTCTAGCTTGAATTATAGAAGTCCCTCCTTCTATCGTGCCCACTCACTTTCCAGTGTGACCTCTGGCTTAGGTGCTTATGCAGTCAGTCCTCTCTGCCTGAGCATATAATGCTAAGTTTCAGGTTGTGTTAGACTTTGAGAAGTTCAAAATTCACATGCTGCATTCTGCCCTTCTTTTTTGTTTTTCTTTTTGTTTTAAGGTATTTCCTGCACACTTGAGTAGCTTTTTGTATTTACAGTGCAGCTTGGTTAAGGAAAGGTGGAGTTCCTGAACTTTATTCTCTCCTTGTCTGGCTGACAGGACCTGTAGATAATTAATTGCTGCTTCCTGTTGTCAGTTTGATTTTTTTTTCCCTGCAGCTAGGGCTACTAATCAGCATATGAACAATATTATCTAAATTTATATAATATGTGAGTGATCTACTTTCTCTGTATCCTTGCCCACATTTGGTATTGTCATTATTTTTATTTTAGCTGTTCTGACAGATATGCAATAGTACCTCCCTGTGGTTTTAATTTGTGTTTCCCTGATAACTAATGATGCTGGACATCTTTTTTGGTACTTATCATCTGTATATCTTCTGTGAAACATCTATTCATATCTCTTGCCTATCTTGTTGGATTATCCCTGTTGTGTTTTGAAAATTCTTTATATTTTAGATACTAGCCCTTTGATTGATGTATGATATGCAAATATTTTCTCTGTTCTGTAGCTTGCCTTCCTTTACTTTTTTTTTTGGTACCTGGAACTGAACACATGACCTTGCGCTTACCAGGCAGTCGTTGTGTTGCTGAGCTATATCCCTAACCCTTCCGTTCCTTGTCAGGTGGGTTTTGTTTGTTTTTGTTTTTACAAAGCAAACATTTTAAATTTTATGAGGTTCAATTAATCATTTTTTAAAAAAATCCATTGTCCTTTGGTGTAAAGTGTAAGAACTCTTGACCTTACTTTTTACATACTGAAGATTTTCCTCTATGTGTAGACTTGTATCTTGTACTAAATATGCAGACTTTTCAACTATTATTTCTTTAAATACTTTTTCAGCTAAACTTTACTTGGCTGCAATGATATGAATGTCAGATCTGTCATTATTTTCCCACAGTAGTTGTCTCAAGTGCACTGTTTCTCTTTTCTGTCATCTCTGCTTTGCTACAGAGCCCACTGCAGTGAACATTTTTTCCTTTTACAAATTCCTCTTACAATATTTTTTCAGTTTGTTATGGTTTAGATCTAAAAATGTCCCCCAGAAGTCTCACATATTCAGAGGTAGGGCTTCGAGACAGCAATTGGATCTGACATCATCAGTGTGTTAATCCACTCTTCGCATCATAATTTGACAGCATTACAGAGAAGTGATGGAAACAGGATACGGGTCTTTGTTGAAGGGAATGATTCATGGAAGCATGACCTTGGGGACTCTTTTGGGTCTTGACCCATTAATTTCTAGACACTGTCTAGCTCTCTCCCTCTTTCTGTGCTTCTTGGCTGCCACAAGGTGAGCAATGCTCCTGCTCGACGCCCCTCCTTCGTGATGCTCTTACCTTGGAGTTAGCCAGTCATGTACTGAAGCCTCTGATACCACGAGCCAAAATAAACCTTTCCTCCTATAAACTTTTTCTCAGGCACTTCATCATAGCAACAAAAAGTGAACAGGCAATTCTATAATTTCTTCTGTTTCTTTGCTGAGATTTTTCCATTTTTAAAAATTTGCCTCAAGAGAATTTATGGACAGTTGTAGTATTTTTATGATGCCTGCTTAAAATCCTTGCCAGAGGGGCTGGGAATTTAGCTCAGCGGCAAAAGCTCCTGCCTGGCAAGTGCAAGGTCATGAGTTGGTTTCCAGGTACTGGAGAAAAACTAAAAAAAAAAAAAAAAAATCCTTGCCAGATAGCTCCTACCTCTGATTTTCTTGGGGCTGGCATCAGTTGATTATCTTATTTTATTCAAGTTGTCATTTTCTTGGATTGACAGTAATTTTTCAACTGTATCACGGACATTTTGTCGATTATGTTAGGAGACTCTGGGTTCCATTTGCATCTTTTGCTTTAGCAGGCATTTATCCTAGTCAGGGTTAGCACACAGGTTTTGACCTAATTTGGGGGCTGTAGCTCCAATGACAGTTTAACTTCCAAAGCCTGTGCATTATTACTTCAGCCTGCCTGGTTGATTAGGTGTCCTTGGGCTCCCCCTGCCTCCTGCTTATGCTGATGGGAAGGAATGGGAGTGTGGTCCCCAGGCCTGAGGGTAGGTGATTCATAGTATTTTGGTTGCTTTCCCCTGTTCATGCCCCTGACTGCTTTAGTGTCTCCAGGCACAGGGCAACCTTGTGGCTGTGAAATAAAGAGGCCTTCTGACTGGGCTGCATGTATAGTGAGGTCTTTCCTGCCAGTTCTGCCCACCTGCAAGTGTTTCTTAGCAAGAAAGGGGAGTGCCAGGCCCTGTGGGGAAGGACAGGAGCTCCCCTCACTTCTATGCACCCAGTTAATACAAGCCTGTGGAGTGTGGGTGGTCTGATGTTGTCAGAGGGCTTCCAGATCCTTCGGAGAGGAAGGAACTTGCTCTGCTGACCTTCACTGTCAGGTTTATGGATTAGACATTGACAGGCCTGGGTGACCTTTTTGTATTGGGTGGGTGGATGCAAGATGCCCTGCCATTGACCTCTTCTTTCCCCAGAGTCCCAAACCAATTCGTCCAGGCTGGATGTCTCTGTGTGTGTTGTCTTCTGCTGTCCCGCTTGAGAAGTTGAATGGGGTAGGGGAACAGAAAGCTATGTTATGCAGCAGTTAAAATCATGGAAGTTACTCCTTATTGGTTTAGAATCTGATAATTTACTTGTAAGTTTATTAGATTGGTTCTTTATTTGTCTCAAAATATCTTCCACAGCCCCCTTTTCCCCTTGCACAAGTTTGAACAACTAGAACACTATTCTTTGGGCTCACAGTACCCCAGAACACCACAGGATGTGTGAGCTGAACAGTGAGAATTATTCTTTCTCCCTGGTCCCACTTCATCTTTGTCTGCATCTTTTCCAAGCTGCATGCAGTGTGTCTAGGAAACAGCAGGAATTTCAGGACTTACCTATCACCAAACTAAAGTAACTGCAAACTTCATACTTGGAAGCCACATACAGGGATAAGTCATCAATACTTACCCTCTGAATGAGTGACTCAGTTGCCACTTATATTTTTATTTTCTTTTATTTATTAATTTTTTTACTTTAAAGATAAAAGAACATAAACATATTAACAGACACACAACACAAAAACAATACAAGCAATACAGAATTTCAGACAAGGTGATAGGAAATTAACAATGGTGGTTGTATTACATATTGATATCTTCAAATTGGTTACTCAGATAAACAAATATAGGGATGTAGGAGAAAAAGAAAGAAGGGAAAATATGTATTATGTATAGACAGGATAGCTAAGATAGTTGTACTACTGATTTCTACTACTTTATTGAGACAAACAGTTAATGTTTAATTATTTGATCAATCTTATGTTTCTATTTTCTTAATGTAGCTGAATCTGGTCCCCCCCAGTGGAAATGATCTTTTATTCACTATTCAGTTCTCATGAGCTGGAACTTGGTCGTATGCTTTGGCTGTCTGTTTCCATCATTTCCTGTATTTCTCTTCATGCAACAGGAATCTACAAGTTCAGTTCATCAAACTTCTCATGAATGGTGAAGGTCGAATAGATGGCAGGATAGAAAACAGCTGGTTTAGGAATACGTAGCAGGACCATGCTTCAAATCGGCAGTCAGTAAAACCGACAGTTGAAGAAGCTACAGTTCCCACCTGCCAACCCTTCATCCTCAGGGTGCCTTGAGGGTTCCTTTGCAGTTTAATACATATGTAGCACAAGAGTGAGATTCACATAATTGTCACCAAAGACTCTAAAACTAGTTAACCTACACATGAACTTATTCAGCTTCCTAGGGGCTCCTATTCCACCTCAAGCAGATGCTCCCGGCAAACACATAAGACTTCGTTTCAGCTCTGGGCTACCGCCCTGGCATTCAGTGCAGCCATGCCTTTGAAATGACCCATCTCTAAGTACATCAGCTCCTATCCTAGGACGCAAGCACATTGCCGTTACTGCTTTTCCACTCATGCTTCTTATCCATGCTAGGCCTATAAGCAATGTGCAAAGAAAACAGTGCTCATTTTCCTATCTATTTTCTGTTCAGCTCCTAGCAGTGCCTGATATTAACACAACAGAAGTTATTATTTAATAATTAAGTATTCCAGACCCGAGTGGGAGTGAGGAGGAGTCAAAAGTGTGAAAGAACTGAATATGTCCCCAAGAATTTACAACTTTGGTGAGGAAGATTAATGGGTAAATAACTGACAGTAGTGTAAGTCATTAAATAAATACTAGGAAGAGATTAAAGTGATCAGACCTGATAATCTCCAATGGAGGGAAGTTAATTGCTATTTATGGGATCAAGGGAGGCTTTTTAAAGGAAGTGGCTTTCAGCTGCAAGCGGGAATAACATGCTCTAGCATTTGGGAAATTCCTTCCCTAGAGTGCATCTTCCTTTTCCTGCCTTCTATTCCTTTTCCTGAAAGGAGGAATTTTTTTTTACAAAGTCTTCCTGTTACTAAGGGTCTTCTTCCTGTGCAAAATCCTAAATAGCATTCGATGATTAAAAAACAAGAACCCCTATGTAATAATAGTGGATCCAGATCTGGGTGTATAAATCAGGAAGGAAAATATTAACCAAATTTTCAATCCAGATAGTATTCCAGGGCCTTTGGGAATTGCTCTGTTTTTGTTTCAGCAATTTGTTTTTGGCTCGTAAGCAATCTCAGATGGCAGCAGTGTTTCTAATTAGATCTTAGCCCTGCTGACTGTGATTCATTTAAGGGTGTGAACACGTTTTTTCTTAATTAGATTTGTAGTATAAGTGAATTTTCCAGTGACCAAGAGAGATTACATAGAATTCAATAATAGG
>NW_004955471.1:275257-291659 GCF_000276665.1 Chinchilla lanigera
TTTTTTTTGTTTTGTTTTGTTTTGTTTTTCCCGGTACTGGGAATTGAACTCATGACCTCACCCTTGCCAGGCAGGCGCTGTGCTGCTGAGCTAAATTCCCAGTCCCATGTAGGACACATTGGATAAAATATTTTGTTAAAATACTATCAAGTTATTTGGGGATCATCCCACTAGTCTTCACTAGGAACCTGATTGCAAAGATTGGAAACAAACTAAGTATATTATTTTCTCTTAGGCAGCTTCTTCATCCCGGAAAGGTTAAGTACCTCACTGTTTACCTCCTAGAAGAACAGTAGCAGAATCATTACTGTATCCCATACTGTGTACTTGTTTTGTGGCTATAAAAGAGATTTGAAAAACCTTTGCCCCTAATAGTATTTTCCCTCAACCATTTTGAAAAACAGGGCTGGCAGTGGGGGAGAAGGAGTTAAAATGAGTTTCCCCGCCAAAAGGCAGAAGAAGGTGGGAAAGCTGAAAGAACCTGAGGCGAGCAGGATGTCTTAGGCAGCTTCTGAGCCTGTACCATTTCCCCTGCTCTGACCCCAGGCATGGACTGACCAAGAAAGAGCTATGGCACACATGGCTCCCCAGAGGCTGGCTGTATAACTTGACTACTTCCAGGCCTTCCCTCCACGAGAAATAGTTTATGCCTCCTTATCTTCCACAAAGCTCATTAGGGACAAAGCATTTATTATTTGTACCTTACAAGTAATTCTCATCTAATAACACTTCTAGTAATGTTATTATACCAGGCATCTCCCCAAATAGACTGTAGTCTGCTTAGGGCTAAGGACCAAGGCTTATAGAGTTTATCTCCACAGGATATGGTACAAGTCAGGAAGCCTATACATCCTTTTTTATTTTAAAGAGAAAAACCAATAAAAACAATGATACAAAATTTCAAAACAAGGCAATAGGAGATTAACAATGGTTAATACATTGCATGTTGTTACCTTCAAAGTAGTTGCTTGGATTACAAGATATAGGCATGAAAGGCTGATCAAACAATATAAGCACAAACTGTTCTTTTCAATGAACTAATGGAAATTAGTAGTATAATTATCTTAACTATCTTGTATATATATATATATTTTTTTTCTTTTCCCTTCCTTCTTTTCTCCTTTCCCCCAGTCCAGTTGTTCTTCCCAGTTGTATATTGATTCCTAAGTATTTCATTTCTTTGGATGCTATTGTGAAGGGTGTTGCTTTAATTTCTCTCTCAGTGAGTTTGCTGTTTGTGTACAGGAATGCTATTGATTTTTGAGTGTTGGCTTTATATCTAGCTGTGCTACTGAATTTGATTATTAAATATAGAAGTCTTTTGGTGGAGTCCATACATCCTTTTGATGTATTTCACTTAAATTAGGTATAAGGGATGACTACTGTGTTTGTCTCTGGCTCCAGACAATTCCTGTTTTCTGTTGATGATCTATCTCCCCTTGTCCATCTGTGAATCAGCAGAGGAGGCCCTCAGATGCTATGCCCTGATTTGTGACTCTTTCTGATAGGCCAAGCAGGACACATAGGATTCTTTCTCTTACACATAGGGAGTGTTGATATAAGGAGGAAGAAGAAGAGATTTCAGTTTCTTGCCCATGAAAACCCATTGATAGAAGAATGGGAGATCTGCAAACCCTCTGCTTCCAGCGTAGCACACCCCATGGCTGCCGGCTGAGAGGTATAGCTCCAATTCAAACACCATGATTTTCCTCTTGTACCAGCTAAAAATTCTGTATAGCATGGGAAATAGGCCCAACTTTGAGTCTAGGGGTAGAGTAGTTCTAAAGACATAACCCACTGACAATCTACTGATATTAATAAACTGACCATAATCACAAACTTACTTCTATGCAAAGAGACATGGCATGATAAGAAGACTGTTGAGGGTCTTCTGGGAAATACTTATTGCTCCATGAAAAAAAAAAAGAAAAGAAAAAAAAGAAGGAAAAGTTTTCTTCTGCCTTAACCATTACCCCTGTTTCCCGCTTCCCGCCTTTGAATGGAGTGCCTGGTGTTAAGGCAGCCAACTTTTAGTCATGAGGCAACCGAACAATGAATAGCTGACATACAGAGAGGCTGGTTAGATGAAAGAATCAAAAAAGATCCACTCCTTGATGACTTTTTTCTGGACAGAAACATCTTGGAATATCTATAATGTTATTTTGTCACATAATTAAATGCTTTTTATTTCTAAAGCCATGCTTATACTTTTTGTTATTAGCAATAAGATGTATCCTAGAAGATATATTAGGTGTCCTAGATATTTTACCTTATATTCCATTAGATTCATCGGTGTACTGTCTATAAATACTTTGGGTAACTAGAGTAAATTTCCATTTTGTATAGCCAAAGGAGCATTAACTTATTATGTCAGCTTTTCATAAAATATTTTTTTCCTTGCAATATAAGAGGAAGTCAAGAAAATGCTTGTCCAAATACAAGGAATAAACAATACTTCATATTTGTTGAGATTTTCCTTTCAGTTTAAGTTAACTGTAGGTGGAGAGAACAGTGAACTCACTGACTGGTATTACACCCTCAGCTTTGCAAAAGAGATGAATGAATTAGAACAGGGCTTGATCAGAGAAGGAGTGCTCTTGCTAGTAATGCAAGAAATGCAGTTTAGAATTACCACTTTATGTCATAAGGCAGGAAAGGATGAGCTTTCCCTGGGTAAGATGAGGGTAAATTCAGATACACATATATAGCAAGAACATTTCAAATTGTCATAGCCCCCTTTAGAGGGATAATATTTAGTAAAAACTACAGAGACATTTCACATGCTTTGACCAAGTAATACAACTCCAGAGAATTTTTCCTAGGGAAATATTTTGACAGATGTAGAACAGATGTTTCAAAGTGTAATAGAAAAGAAAAAAAAGGATAAAGATCTAAAACTAAGACTAATTTAGTAAGTTACAGTATATCAATAAGAATAAAACCATTAAATATAAATGTTATTTAAGCAAGGTAAGAATATAGAAAATGTGATATGGTTGTTTAAAAAGCAAAATACATAATACATGTTATGATTATAATTATAGGTTATATCTAGAAGATATAAGGAAATTGAAAATAGTTTTGGAGAAGTGAAGTCAAGTGAAGTTTCTTTTTTTTCGGTGTCATTCTAATGTTTTATTGTTCATGAATAGCATGGTATAATGCTAAGATTATAAGTTGCATAGGAATTGCATATAAATTGCATAAACATCATGTGAAGTTAAGAATATGTTTGCATTGTGTTTGTTTATTCTTATGCTGAATTACCTGAGTGATATTTCCTCTGAGAACTGACAGCTCTGTCATCTTAGGAGACATAAATGTCCAAAACATAGCTCATAGCAAAACTGAGGCACTGTGGTCTAAGGGACATCAGGGGCCCTTATATTCCTAAATGGTTTGAATGGGTTCCTTGAAGTTCACATGGTAGAAACTCAATCCACAATGTAACAGCGTTGAGAGGTGGGACTTTTGAGAGGTGACTGGGTCACGGGAACTCTGCCTTCAGTAGAGGACGAACCGCGTTATCCTGGGACTGCATTCCTGATACACAGATGAGTTCAAACCTTCTCCCCATCATGTACTTTCTCATCCTTCATCCTCCGCTATGTTAAGACCAAGTGCAAAGCCTCTGGCCTTGGACTTCCCAGCCCCACAAAGTATAAACACTAAATTCTTTATTTATAAATTACCTCATCTAGACACACCGTATATTTTTGTGTGAAAAGAACTCAATGAATAAAAGTAGTTCCTCCTACTAGAACTGATAGACCTTTTGGGGGGAAGAAACAGTAACGTCTGGAAAACACTTCCATTTGTGCTTTCAGATGAGGAGCGCCTGGGAGTGCACCTCCAGGTGAAGCAAACACATTCACCTCTAGGTCTACATTTGTTTATCTTCAGGTAAAATGAGTAAACAAAAAACGTTATACACTTCTAATGTACGCAATAAAAAGAGAAAATACTAAATAACAAGGGGAAAGTTCATCCTTTCCGGTTTGACCAGCAAGACTCGCAGGCTTGTATTAACTGGGTTCATAGCAGTGAGGGGAGCTCCTGTCCTTCCCCACAGGGCCTGGCACCCCCCTTCCTTGCTAAGAAACACTTGCAGGTGGGCAGAACTGGCAGGAAAGACCTTGGTCACATTTAACGGTACAAATAGACCTGTATTCTGAAAGAACTGTGATTTGAAAAGAGATAAATATACCTGGAGAGAACCTGCATGAGTAAGAGATCTACATCTCAGTCACAAGAAGTGTAAGTTGCCTTTTGGGGTTGTGAGAAATAGCAATTGTAAATGCACCAACTTATGTATGAAATATAGTTGCTCTCAGCCACACACAGAGCATTCCGCCTTGGTAAGCATTTGGAAATGTGAGTGAGAATTTTATATTGTCAGGATGAGCAGGTGATATTACTCAATTTATTGAGCAAGGGCCAGAAATACTAAATTCATACAATGTTGGAGAATATTCTTAACAATGAAGAGTTAGTGCCCCCAAAATTGCAATATAGAGCCTACAAACAGATGCCATTTGGAAAATCAAAGCCAAGAATGACCGTGTAAACAGCATCAAAAATGGAGAAATTAGGGAACTGCAGAAGAAAACCACACTCTGGAAGGTTGAAACTTGTTTCAGTCATAGCGAGTGAACAGATCGGATACACCTCTAGTATATTAGGAAAAGCTCCATGGAGTCTCTGTATAACAGTGTTCTGGGAAATTTTGGGGAAAAACCTGCTCTTTTGGAGTTTTCTGCTATCGGGGGATATATTCCGAAAGGGGACACATTGTGAGATTTATTTTAGATAGGAGCTTTCAAAAATCAGTTTTCAAAAATATTATCTGTTGGAATTGTTAGCCTTTGTAATTTCGTTAGGCCTTATAATTGCATGTAGGTTTCTGCAGTACTAAATCTACGGCAGAGAGTACCAAGCCAGTTATGGATACGTAGAATTAATACTTTGCATTTACAATTTTAGTCTAATTCTTACTAAAACAGTACAATAGTCTTTATGTGTGGGAGGTTAACACAGGGTCTTGCTGTGTAGTTCAGACTGGCCTTGAACTCACTGTGTAGCCCAGGCTGGCCTCAAACTTGCAAGAATTCTCCTGCCTCAGCCTCCTGAGTACTAGGATTATAAGAGTGTATCGCTCTGCCTGGCTCAACACTTTAGACATCTTTTTTAAACATTTTTTTCAATGTGGTGACAGTCAATTTTGCTGTATTGTGTTTAGGCACACAACATGATGGTCTTTTAATGAAAACTATTGCAAGACTGACCATAAAGAAATTTTCTTGTAACACATGCCCTGTGTCTCTTTTCTTGCAAAGATATTCCGTCATATCACTCTGATTATGTTCATGCAACCTGTATTTTTTAGCCTTTTAATTTTAATCCCCTTTTAGTTATGGCTGATTATTCATTATTACAGAGGATTAACAGAAACGAAGGATTAGATCCTTCATTATGTTCTATGGTATACAATGGGAAAAAACAAATTGAGGCATGTAGTTCCTCAAACCAGGTGAAAATACACACATTGAAAAGAGAAATGCTACCAACTTATACCTGGTCTCTTTTATACGTTGCTAATGAATTTCAATGTTTGTGGAACTCCAAATCCAGGCTGCTTTGTAGTAAAGATTTTAGTTTCATCTTTAAAAAGAAAATCAAAGTCCCTCCTTCCTCTCTCTCACATACTTTCCTGTCTTGTAAAAGTATTCTAATATTTGGTTCAAGTTCTCAATGTACTTCTGTTATCTCTGTCCTCCTTGAGAAAGGGAACCCAGTGAAGAAATAACTGAAAACTCTTCTTAAGCCCTCCCAGCTCTCCACTTCCCTTCCTGCACAGCCTCTCCGTTGCTCTTGGCTGACTCCGGCACTGTTACTGCGAGGAGCCCTGGAGAGAAGGGGTGTGGATCCTGGGGCTGGCCTTGGGTCATCCTCCTAGGTGGCTTTTTGGAGCCTGCACTTCTGTTGTGCTTCCAGAAAAAAGCCCTCTGAGGACTGGGAGGGAAAAGATAAAAGAGTATTTTTCTTAGATCGCAGGTCAAAATAAGAACCTGATACTTGCTCTTGCTTTTCAGCACTGCTAACCCGAGGAGGATGGTTAGAAGAGAGAGGGTTGGCTGCTTCTCTCCACTTAGGTGGTCACAAGCCTGTTCCCAGCAGCATTCCCTCCTGGGCAGGCAGATGCAGCTCCCAGCCTGGGTGGCCAGGAAGCCTTCTCCTGGAAGAGAGGAGGCTCAGCCAGGCAAGGTGAGGCAGTCAGTGCTTATTCTTTCTGATAGGACCCACGGGGTCTCACTTGGGAGGGCTGCTGGAAACTGTTTTTGCTTTGTGATGCTTTAAATGAAAGAAATCTGGCTACATGATTCTACACTCTTAGCCCCACTTCTGGAGTATGCCATTATCTCCCAGTGGATATCACTCACCTGAAAAGGAGTTGGAAGTGAAAGTCTGTTGAGTGGATACAAGAAAACTTGTAAAGTAGTCCAGAGAGACAAATTTCTTCCTCCTGTTAAATCCTAGAAAAGACTCATCACATGCTGTTTCCACTGCCTTGGTTGCTCGCTACTGTCTTATCTGTTCAAGGAACCTACGAAACACTCAGTCCTGTGCAAAACCTTTGCTGACAATATCAACCCCTCAAGTCCCAGGACGGTAAGCCTTCCTGGTGCATCAAGTCACCCACCCTGGTGGAACTGAGGCTTTGGTAAAACTGCGTTCTCTAAGAAGTCCACAGTAAGCAGCATACTAGGTCTCATTCAATCAGAGGGACAATAGAACAGTAGTGAGGAGGGCCCGGCCTCCTGAGACATCATCCTGTGATACTACTAGATGGAGTCTTAAACAGGAGCATATTAGAAAGAGAGAAAAACTATAAGAGGAGAATGACTGAATCCAAAGGATAAACATAAAACATTTGCATCTGACTCTAGACTCAAATCTTTGTGCTGGATTTCTGTTAGGACCTTAGCAACGGTCTCACACTTGCCTACTTTCCCCTGTATGTTTCCCCTAGGATTTGGCGGGGCTGGGAGGGTCGGATATTTCTTATCTCTTACTCTCCTCACTTATACAATAGTTTTGTGCAAGGGCTCTCATTCTCCGTATCAAATCCCTTTCTGTTTGAAGTATCTGGAAGGGTTCTGCTTTCTTGACCAAACCCTGACTGATATAATCCATCCTATATAATCAAGAAAAGATATAAAGGATTTTTCATTTGAGCATCGGGTAACAACTCATAAAGGCTCAGGTGAGTAAAACAAGGGGCAGTGTTTTTATTTCTTCACAATATCCACACTCTCCCTCACCACTTTTATGTTCCATCCTGCTTTGCCTCATACCTGTGATTTGCTTTTCATGTGAGAGCACCTCCTTTTATTGTGATTTAAACACAGCTGGTAGGGGCTGGGGATTTAGCTCAGCGGCAAAGCGCCTACCTGGCAAGTGCAAGGTTGTGAGTTTGGTTCCCGGTAGTGGAGAAAAAAACCAAAAAACCAAAAAAACACAGCTGGTATATAATACTTATTTGCTGAATTCTTTTAAAAAGCATGAATCTATGCCTATGGCCTTGATTTAAAGACATTTTAGGTATTCATATTTGGTAGCTGACTAGCAAACAAAGGAGACTCCTGCACTGCAAAAATATTTTACAAAAGGTGTGATATTCAGTGGGGCTTGATGTTGCATATCTGTAATTCTGGTACTCCTGCAGGCTGAGGCAGGACAAGTTCAAGCCCAACCTGGGCAACTCAATGACTTAGTGAGATCTTGTACTGAAGTAAAAAATGTTTAAAAAGGCCTGGGGGTGTGGCTTAGTGGGGGCCCTGGGTTCAACCTCCAAATTCCTACCCTGCTCATCTCACTGCTGGGTTCAACCTGCAAATGACAAGTCTGATGTTTACATGTACCAGGGACTAGTCCATCTCTCAGCGTGGAGAATGTTGAATGGTTGCTTATTTATTCATGCACGCCATAGTTTATCCAGTAAATATTTACTGATCATTTTTTTTTTTTTTTGGAACTGGGAATTGAACTCAGGACCTCGCGCTTGCCAGGCAAGTGCCTTACCGCTGAGCTATATCCCTCACCCTCATCTTCTTTGTTTAGGCAACATTATATACATTTATGTCACAAATAAATAGAGAGAAATTCCTACCCTGCTCATCTCACTGCTTTAATTAGATCATGAAACCCAGGCCTGGATATTATTTTGTTTATGTTTTGTGCCTTATTGACTAAAACAATTATTCCTAGTGGGATAAGAAGTGTCCCAATTGCAGATTGATATTAAGGAAGCATAGAGTACAAGGATGTGTCTGTGGATTTCACCTTCATTTCATGTTTAATCTACAGCTAATGCTCCTTTTTCCTTACAGCACGATGTCACATGCTTGTATGGATGATATTTCTCCCTGCATGAAAATCCCAACTCCCCCTTTTTATTAGTAACAGCGGCAGTTAGACATAGCATTTCCCCATGCGTTGGCAAGTTGATGCTCTGTTGGGATGGGTAACATTTACTAGGGTTCATTCAAGTTCCTTCTTGTCTATGGTTTATAATATTGCTCTTAATGTTTATTTTAGACATAGAATAGCCTGGAGTGGTTTCTTATTCTATATATTGCTTTTGGCATATTTCCATGAAGTCTTCACTATCTTTGCTGGTTCTGCACTTCAGAGTGATTTCTGGGATGAGATTGACTCATTGCTTATGACTAATTTTGTTACATTTCCTTTGCAAAGGATAACCCCGATAGTTAATCCAAGTGCATTATGAGTAGTCCCAAATGTTAAGTAATGTAGTTGTGAGTAAACGACAAAGATGTATTACCCTCATGTAAATTGAATAACAGGAGGGGTATCTGCTCTAGCATCCTTTAGGATAATTTGGCTTCTATTCAAGAAAAAAGGAGGCTGCAGCAGTCATTCTATACTTGGTGGTCCCACAGCACGTGCAGAAGACACCAGGGACCATTAGCAGTTCTGGCTGGTGAAGAATGTAAGGCTACTGGGATAGCACCTCGGCCTTACTTCCTGCCTTGTGCTCAAGGGATATTCCTTGAACAGTGCTTAAAAGGGCAGGGCTGGGAGTGGGTGTGGTCATATCTGTTAATCTGGGCCAGAAGAGCAATGGGGATCTTGGGAATAGCACTGCCCATGTCCAGCCTGAAAACATCTGGGCAGCTGAGATCTGGCTCTGTTCAAAAGAACTTATAATTAAAAAACAACATAGACACCTGAATTCATTCAGAAATTTGTTTCACAGCCTACATTAATTTTTCAAAGGATGGAAAATCTATGCTTCCGGATTGGTGTCCACTATGCCCAAACGCACAAATAGAAAACAGGAGCTCTGGAAAAATGCATTTTACATTTTGAATCCTGTTGGCTGCCTGAATGCAGCAGCAGATGGAGGCAGGTAAAGGGAAAATAATTTTGAAAGAAATGGGAAGAAAAAATTGAACAAGGCAGTGGGTAAAGCTTTTAACTTCATTTTTTAAAATGATGTAATCATGGGGCTGGGGATTTAGCTTAGTGGCAAAAGCGCCTGCTGGCAAGCGCAAGGTCGTGAGTTCGGTTCCCGGTACCGGAGAAAAACCAAACAAACAAACAAAAAAAAATGTAATCATGAAATGTTTATTTTAAATAAAATCTGTTTAAAGTGTAGTTAAATTATAATTTAAAAATGTATAAATGGGGTTGTGAGGTACTGTGTGATGATTCCACACATGGACACAGTACATAATGATCAAATCAAGTTAGTTAGCTTTTTTATCTCCTTAAACTTTAAAAAGTTTTACATTTACATGTAATAATTAAAATATTTTATGGGTTACAGTGTGATAGTTCAATATGTATATGTGTATATGATATGTACTGATCAAATTAGGGTAGTTAACACGTTTTATCTCCTTATCATTATTTTGTATTTGGAGCCTTCAGCTGACTGTTCTTGTTATTCAGAAAGTAGCTTGCTGTGAACCATAGTCACCCCAGTGAGATGTAGACACTAGAGTTTATTACTTCATTCTGTTTGTGTGCCCTTTATGTAACTGCCCACTACCTTCCCTCTCCCTGCAACCCTTACCTGCCGATACTAATTACCATTATGCATTCTGATCAACTTTTAAGAACATCCATATATGAAGAAAACATGCAGAATTTTTCTCTGTGTCTGGTTTGCTTCACTTAACGTAATGTCCTCCAGTTGCATCTATTTTGCTGTGAAGGAGAGCATTTCACATTTCATTCCTTTTTAGGACTGAATAGTGTTCCACTGTATATACATACCACATTTTCTTTATCCACTCATCTGTTGATAGGCATCAAAGTTGACTTATCTTAGCTGTTTTTAATAGAGCATAAGAAACATGGGAGTGCAGGTGTCTCTTCCGTTTCCTTGGGATAGCTGGACCATACAGTAATTTTGTTTTCAGTTTCTTGAGGAACCTCCATAGTTCTAGGGAGGAGTTTTAAATCTGTTGTCAACAAAACAAAACAAACAACAAGAAAAAGAAATACTAGAGCCTACTTTTCAATAATGAATTATCTTAAGTCAGGAAAAATTAAGAGCTAATTTTAATATCATTCTACCTAAGCTGACAGTGTTAAAGTTCTGGAAATACCACCCCATAATATGGTGTGCAATGCTTGATACATTGTGTCAACTTGAGAAGTTTAGAAGTTTAATGAAGCAACCGCAGCAGGGGGCCAGGGGCCTCATTTTGTTAACAAGTTTTTGCAAGAGGAGAGCATGGAGATGGTGTGAGTGCTACGCCCACCCAGGGGGTGGTAGCCTACTTACAATATAAAGAGCAAAACGGAGGCTTGCTCTTCCCCCTTTTCTGTCTTCAGCTGCCTTGAACTGTTGCCCTGTGCCGTGTCACTCTGCCTTGGAGCCAGCTGATTATGGACTGAAACCTCCACAAACTGTGAGCCAAATAAACCTTTCATTCCTTAATTTTAGGTGTCCGGTATTTTGTCCCAGCAACAAGAGAAAAGTAAGCAAGGCAAGATGCTTTAATAGATGCTTTGATATTCCTTTGAACTGAGGACACTTGAGGAAGGTGAAGCCAAGTAAAGTCTTTTCCTGAGCTTCTTTCATCTGCCTAAAGAGTGATCCCCAAAATGAATTCAGTTTTTATGATCTACCCCAGAAAAGACACCAAATTATCAGCCAGGTTATATTAACTAGGTTCAACTGAAACTGGAGGTCAACACTATGCTAGCTCTCACCTCTTCTCCTGAGGGCTACTCTTATGACCCAAGAGACTTTATCTGCATAACAAGACAGCCCTCAGTCACCACATGCTTCTTCCTGTTGCCCTCCAGTAACCTGAAAGCCCCAAGCCTTTATTGCTTCCTGTGGCTCAGGATGCTACATAAGCCCTATCTGGCCCTTCTTGAGTCTCATACGTTGTTGGTTTTTCTCCTGTTAATCTGGTTTTATGTGAATTTAATTTGTAGGTCTGCCAAGGAACCCAGAATGGTGGACGGCAGCCATCTTTTGCTCCCCTACAGTGTTCCAAGCCTGGGGCAAAACGGAAAAAAGCAGAAAAAATGATGCTCAGTGGTTGTCCCCCACCTCCATTCTGCCAATTTCCACTTTAATCCAGTTTGTCTCTAACCTTCAGACCGGTATCTATTTACATCGAGGAGGGTATGTAAATGCACTCAATGTAGGAAGGCAGAGCTGGAGAAGTTCCAGCTTTGAAATCGTGGTAGGTGAAAGGCAGAACGCCCCCTGGCCAGCACATTCCTGTTCCGTTGCCTAACCAAGGGGCAGAACTGAAAAGAAACCCTAAGCAAATATTTTTTCAGTTAATGGGCACAATTATTGAAATTTCAGCTAACACTTCAATCATGTACTGCAGTTCATTTTCCTTTCCACAGTCAATATCCAGCCTTTTAAAATATACATTTGCAGAGTTAGATTTGCTTTAGCAAGATTTTAAAAAGTCCTACTAAATAGGTGGAAATGTGTTCTGGCTTGGTTCAGGCTGTGAATTTCATTTCCTTTGTATCCCACCCCTCCCTGATTTTTTCTGTCCTCATTTAGGGAGTATGTTGAGAGCAGGGAAGAAATTAAGCTCTGAGGTGAGGCATAAGAATGAGGATTTATATGGATTAATCCTACCTGAAGTATCTTTTAGTAGGATGAAACGTCTCGGGACAGCTATAACTTTTTACATGTTAGTTGACATATATTCACATATTATAATTCAATATCTTGTCTTTCTTATTTTTTAGCACTGGGAATTGGACATGGGGCTTTTGCACTCAGCTATTCCCCACTCCACCTGCCTTTTTTCAAAATTTTGAGACAGGGTCTCACTAAATCACTAAGTTGCCCAGACTGGGCTCAAACTTGGATCCTTCTGCCTCAGCACCCTGGAATCCTGGGATTACAGGCATATGTCACCAGACTTAGATTAATCTTTATTCAATTATTTTTATTCCTATTATGATTATGCCTATCAAAATTATTCCTGCCAAAAAGATTTGAGATTATAATTAAAACTATGCACAATGAATAGACTAGTAAAACTAGAAGTCAATTAAAAACCATTGTAGGGCAAACAAAGAAAAATAATGGACCATTAATTATATTCAGGTCAAGCCAGGCATGGTGGCGCACGCCTGTAATCCCAGCACTCTTGCGAGTTCGAGACCAGCCTGGGCTACAAAGTGAGCTCAAGGACAGCCTGAACTGCATATCTAGACCCTGTCTCCAAAAAAAATTATATTCAGGTCTTCTTCTCTTTTTTTTTTTTTTGTTTTTTTTTCCAGTACCAGGAATCAAACTCATGACCTTGCGCTTGGCAGGAAGGCTCTGTGTCGCTGAGCTAAATCCCCAGCCCCTATATTCAGGTCTTTAATCAAAATAAACAATAAAACACGTGTTATTTACTAAGTGGTCTTGGGGTTGTGTCCAGTTCTGATTTTGAACGCAGTAAAGTGCTCATAAAATACATAAGAACCCTTCATGATACCATCTTCAGTATCTTTATCGCACTGGAAAGTTGGTGATAATTAGAGAAAGTTGGTGGTAATTAGTTTTATTCTGACTACAGTTACCCGTGATAATCAAAATATACATTAAGCAAAAGTCATGTCTCAGGAGTCACAGACTAGCGCATCTGTATGCCTCTAGGGACCTCCTTTCAAGGCACTTTTCTGCCCTGACTCAGTGTTGAGTAGTTTCCCACCCCCTGTCCCTGCCTTCCATCCCTGGGGCCTGTGAGACAATCCCCCAGTGTGCGCTGTGATAGCTGACCCTGGTAGCACACCTCACCTAGAGCTGCTCTGGGGGAGGAGGTGGAGCTCTAGGGAGCCTGCCCTTTTTCCCGTTTTGCTTCTTGCTTATCCTATTGCAGTAAAAGAATAAATATTTCACTGTTACTTGCAGTTTGGCTCATCTTAGTTGACCCCCTTAACACCTTTTAGTTCAACTCTAAATCAGCTCTTGAAATAATTAGTCATCAATGTTGGAATAAAGTTGCAACTTGCACTCTTACTCGGGGTGAATGGACTCTTCTTTGGAACAGCTGGGAAGCTTTCTCACTGAAGGCTGGTCAGAGCCTATCACTTGACTTTTCTAGGATGGGGGGCTGATGGAGAGAGGAAATGAGAGACTGCTGTGCTGTGCATGTGTCCCCTCCAGAACCCAAGTTAAAATTTACTACCATTTATGGTGCTGTTAAAGGTTGGGGCTTTGGGGGAAGTGGTTAAACCCTCATGAGTGAGTTAGGGCTGTAGGGGACTAGTTTAAGTCCCTCCTAACCTTTAAACAAAGGTGAGTGTTATGCACTAAATTGGGAGAGGGGATCTTTAGAAGGTAATGTTAAGAGGGTCATAAAGTCAGGTCCTTAACCCATGGGGCTAGTGTCCTTCTATGAAAAGGAAGAGGAGAGAGGAGAGAAGAGAATTTAATAGGAAAGTGGAGAGAGAAAAGAGAAAGAGAAAGTGTATATTCTAAGTATGTTTCTGTTGTTGGTCTCTGGTTTCACTCTAATATGGTGTGGGAGCTTACTGAGCAGAATTTGCATTTCTTTGGATATATTAAGGTCTTTATTGTTATGAGCATGGTCTATTTTGGGAAAAAAAAAAAAAATCTCCAGAATCGGAAAATCTATGAAGATAGAGGTAGCTCAGAGGATTTAGGGGGAAGGGATTAGGAGATGATAGCTAGTAGGTAGAATGTTTTGATTTGGGATAGCAAAAATGAAAAGAGATGGCTGTGCGCAAGCCAGGAGGAGAGGCCTACTGGGAAACCAACCCTACTGGCACCTTGATCTTGGACTTTCCAGCCTCCTGAGTTGTGAGATAAGTAATTTTGGTTGTTTACACTATCTAATCTCTGGTATTCTGTTATGGCAGCCTGCCTGAGCAAATTAATACAATGGGGAAAACAAACCATATAAAACTAATTCTGTAAATATGAAGCAAACAGAAAATCTGGCAGGGCATTGAGCAGTTGCTGGAATGTAAGAATGTAATATGCATTTGTCCTTGACTTGGGAAAAAGTTCCTTCAAGTAGCACAGGTTTATTGATATAGGATTATGTTTCACCCTCTGTAAATCTGACTATGCCACTTTTTTAGGGGACAATTGCATCTCTTGAATCATGTCATTTTAAATAGTAATAAATGCTTTTCAATGTCTATAATTTAGCCTTTTGGCAAAGATTAGGATACTTAATTATAGTAATTGCCTGTATGCACATAAACATAATCTACATAAAATAAAAACATAAACTTTACTAATGTAAAAATTAGAGTTGATAAGGTAGAAATTGGAGGGAGTTGGAGCAAAATATAGAAATTAGTTCATTTCATAAACTGGAGACTTGAGAAATACTGTCTGAAGTAGATTATGCAATAGAAGATATAGCTCTTTAATGTTAAAATAGTACAGCTAAAAAATTGAAAAATGCTAACGGGTTCTTAGAGGAAAAGTAGCTACTTCTAGATCCCTCATTTTTCATAAAAGTTAATAGGTCCTCCCCCAGCCAAAGCAAAGCAAATCAAACCAAAAACCAACACATCAAGAAATAGAAGTATAAGGGCTGGAGATATAGCTCAATATTAATTACTCAAGAGTAATTGTATAGATACAGGAGGTCCTCGGTTCAATCCCTAGTACTAGAAAAAAAAAAGCTTATTGCTTTTTTTAAAAAGTAAGTATATTGCTTTGAATTTATATTTCAGCAGTCATAAATAGGTGGTAATGGAGCTTCTGTGAACACCCAGCCAGCAGAGTTCCTCTTCTCATCCAGTTTCTGAATAAGTGGAGGAATAAGGCAAGGAGTAAGTTGATGGAATGTCTGAATACTACTCTATTATTTATAAAGGCTAAGTTGGAATACACTGTACAGCTTGCTGTGAGAGCTAAAAGGCATGCTTAATGCACTTCACAAGGAGGAATTTTATCCCTGCAGTTATAAAAGTTATGGGTCAGGGCAGCTCTTCCCAGAATTTGAGAAGCGTCCACTCCTAGAAAAGTAGCAGAGAATGCCTTTCCCAGGAGAAAAGAAGAAAAAAGCAAAGCCAGGCACACATGATTTATTTCTCTTTAATCTGCCTGCAGATTAAGCAGTTTTTAAAAATGAATTCCATGGTGGAACAGAAAGCCTGGGAATGTCAGACTCCACACAGAAGGAAAATGAAGATGAGGGAGTTTCTCCCTTTAACAGTTGTGTCCCGGGAGTTGAACTTGCTTTGGGCATGGGGTCCATGCGAAAAAGATTTTAGTTTTAATTTTATATCCTTTTGTCTCTTTAGAACTGTATGACTCTAACAGTTCCCTTGGAACTTTGGAAGAGAATGAATAGCAGGTAAGAGGTGAGGGAGGATTGTTCTGTGTCTTACCTTCGCATTGGCCTGTTTTTGTTCTTAATTTGCTCCTCCTTCATCCGTGTCTGGAGATTTCAGCAGGGCCAGCAGAGAAGACTGGATGTTGGGAAGATTAAAGTAAAAACAAAGGAGTAAATGTTAGCAGAGCACTGTAAGTCAGTTCTCCTGAGTATTCATTTGTCTCCAGGCATCTAGCCTCTAACCTGGAAGCTATACCTCAACCCACTTCCATAGAGTTACCTTTATTTTGGCTACTGACATGAGTCCCAGATGCAATCTCAGCCACCCTCTTCTGTTGTTCTGAGTTCTCGAGAGACTTATTTTCTCTTCTTCTATGTGAATAAATTTTAACAAGAGGGAGACTCAGGGAGCACCCTCTGCCTTTGGAACAGACTGACGTGGGCCACTCTAGCCACACTGCTTGGTTGCCCATCACTCTGCGTTCCACTTGCTCTTCCCCCAACCGTGCTACAAGGGAACATTTCTTTTTTTTTTTTTAATTTATTTTTTTTTTTTTTAAAGAATAAAAGAA
>NW_004955471.1:293141-364489 GCF_000276665.1 Chinchilla lanigera
GCCTAAGGGCCGGCGCACAATAGCGCTTGCCGCCGCATGGCTTCCATTGCGCTGGGGGCCGACCCTCTGGGAGCCAGCAAGCAGGAAGCTAGCCAGCCAGAAGGCTGGCGCTCCCCACCCGCAGCTTACAAGGGAACATTTCTGTAACTGACAGAACGAAAATCCCTTCTTCCTGCACGTGCTAAGTGATCAAGCACTTGGCGCTCCTAGTTCTTCATCTGGACGGTAGTATATAGGTATATACATATATGAAAATTTATTGAGCTGCAAATTGAAGATTAGTGCACTTTACTAAATATGCTATGTGTTTTATATATCATTTTTTTTTTTTAAAAAAGCTCTAACCTTTCATTTCTTGGCAGTTTTTATCCCTTTAGGCCTACGACTGGAACAAGAACTGGCATGACCTGCTACACTTTCATTCTGGCAACATGGGAAGGTAGGGCTTTTCACTACTCCATAATCTGTCAATATCGCTCACTCTTTCCAATATTTTCTTTCCTTAACAACTAGGGTGAGGGAAAAGTGAAAAAAAAAAAAGAAGGAAGGGAAAAATACACACACACACACACACACACACACACACACACACGATAGCTAAGGTACTTATATTACTAAGTTCTACTGGTTTATTGAAAGGAATAGTTAATGTTTAATTGTTTGATCAATCTTACATGCCTAGATCTGGTTATCTGAGTAACCACTTTGAAGATAACAATATATGATAAAACAACCATTTTTAATTTCCTATTACCTTGTTTTGAAATTCTGTATTTTTTTTTATTGTTTTTATGGTGTTTTATCTATGTCTTTGTTTTGTTCTTTTGTTTTTGTTCTTTTCACTTTAAAGCAAAAAGAAATTCCTTTCCTTAAAATCTATTAAGTATTTTCAGTACACAATTAAATTTCATCTTCAGCACACTTTCCTGTGATGCAAAATCTAGAAGCTGTTAGAAAATCTTGCAGTTTTCTGGGTCAAAAACTTCTTTATGGAAAAAACATTAATAAAGTCAAATATGGATTAAAATGATCAATAAAAATGAGATAAAATATTCACAACATAAACCCTGCACAGAAGGTCAAGTCCTTCAATTGAAGTTCTGACCAGTTTATAAAGGAGCAACAACACAATAGAAAAAGGGGGGAAGACTACAATCAAAAAGTTCCATTTAAAAAATATAAACTCCCCAACAAGCATATGCTTACCCTCACCATAAAAGAAATGAAAATAAAAACTATACTGATGCCAGGTATGGTGGTGATGCCTGTAATCCCAGCTACTTGGGAGGCTGAGGCAGGATAATTACAAGTTTAAGAACAGTCTGGGCAACCTAGTCAGACCCTGTCTCAACAAAAAATTGTTTGAAAAGGACTAGGGTTGTAGCTCAGTGGTAGAATCCTTGTGTAGCATACATGAAGCCCTGGGTCCAATCCCCAGTACTGCAAACAACAACAAAAACTATACTGAGATACCATTTTTACACTGTCAGTTTGGATAAAATCCAAAGGTTAAATACCACGTGGTGTTAGCAAGGCTGATGGAATTAGACTTGGCCATATATTGTGTAAGAAGATGTATTTTCTACTTTTGAAAAGGGCAGTTTAACACACCCAAGAATGGTTAGCAGTTCCATTCTTAAGAATTTAAATGGCAGATATACTTTTGTAAGCAAAATGATGCCTAGTCAAGATAACATTGTTGTAATAATAAAATATCGTAAATTACCTAGGTATTTATGAAGAAAGGTCTAGTTAAATTATGAAGTATGCTTATATTGTAGTAGAATTATGGGAAGCTATAAAAACAAGATCTCTCTGTTATTAAGTAAAAAAATCCAATGAGTAGTACAATGTAAAGAGTATGCTAATATTTGTGTAAAAGTAGGAAAAACATGTATATATCTATATTGTTACATATGCATATTGTCTTGCTTACCTTTTTCATTGCTGAAACAAAATACCTGACACCCAAAGTGAAAGGAGAAAAGGTTTGTTTAGCTCATAGTTTGTAGAGGTTTCAGTTCATAGTTGGCTGGCTCCAAGGCAAGATAGCATGGCAGAGGGGCATGTCGGAGAAGAAATAGATCATGGCAGGCAGAAGGCAGAAGTCACCAGCAGCAAGTTGAAGTGACAATAGCAGCTTTTTCTGCCCCTTTATATTCTACCTAGGCTACCGGGCAGTGCCAAACCACTCAGTGGAACTGATTTAGTAATCTCACACCCTTAATCCTAGGATCACACACTCTAGATCCAGCCACCTCCAAAAAAAGCCCCACCTGTGACCTCATAAGGCTTTGGGGGAAACATCTAGACACAAGCCGTAACACATATAAATATGTATAATATGTGTATAAAGTACTCGGGAATAACCAGGATGTAAAATAAGCAGATTGCCTATGGGGAGACATTTTATATTTTTTTGTTTTGATGTTTGACCTTATATTACCTATTCAAAACAAAAACAAACATTGTCAACAATTGTAACCCTCTACGTGGCTCAGTATGGCTGAAATACGAAGGAGTGGTCAAAATATACAGTGTATGTTTAAACAAAAAGTTCACTGCAGTAAAGGACACATTGCCAGTAATATCCCGCAAAATACTTCCCATCACTTTGAACCCAGTTGTTCCATTCTTCTTGCCACTTTCTGCAGCAGGTTTGATACCTTCTTCTATGAGTATCTTGCCAAAGTGTGATAAAAAAAACTATGGTGAATGCTGCTGCTGAGTGCTATCCACAGAGGGCAGGCTTGCAAAACATTAGTGTGCCCTATCCATCTGATCCCCCGGACCTGGCACTGTGGAACTTCTGGCTCTTCCCCAAAGTCAAAATGATCACTAAAGATAAATGTTTTGAGTAGATCAGGACACGGAGGCAGCCAGGACAGCACAACTAGAGACAGAAAGAAGACTTCCAGAACTGCTTCAGAAAGTGTCAAGGACTACCTGAACGAGGTGAATGAGTTCAAAATGGGGGAGGGGTTCTTTGGGGGGAATCAATGGCAATGTGTCTTTTACTGTGATAAATTCTTAAAAATTTACATCGCATTTATTTTTATCACATTGCTTAGGTTTACACTTAAGTTTATTGCCAGAGAGGACTAAGATTTCCTTACAGTCAATTATAAACACATTCGGTGCTTAGAGGCCACACAAGGATGGAAAGTATTTCCCGTCTCCCTCTCCACTCTATTGTCTGAGCAGAGGTCCCTGTTCAGGAGACTCCCCACATCCCCTCAGCTTTGCCTTCTTTGCCCCTTTGCCCCTGTGCTCCTGGCTCCATTTGGTGCTGGAGTCCTGCTTACCTTGATCTTTTGGGGTGGGGGAGAAAACCTCCAAATAAAAAACTTTTTTTGCTAATGCTAATTATTCCTCTAGAGTGGCTTTCCTGTTATGTTGTTAAAAATCCCCTTATCCAAGAGTGAGGATGAGAAGTGATAATAAGGTGAGGAAGAAGAAACCTTGCCAGGTGTGGTGGTGCACGCCTGTAGTCTCAGCACTTGAGAGGCTGAGGCAGGAGGATCATTGTGAGTTCCAGACCAACCTGCACAACAAAGTGAGCTCAAGGCCAGCCTGAACTGCATAGCAAGACCGTGTCAAAAAGACAAAAAAAAGAAGCAACTTTCTACTATCACAAGGACTGAAACTCAGCAAACACATCCCAAATGCTCTTGGCTAGCCTTGCCCTCCCGCATGTGGACCTCTTCCAGAGCTCCCTGCTCCAGTGCTCACACACGTCCACTCAGATCCGCCAGAACAGCACTGAATTCCGTATTTTGAGGAGTAATCAATCAGCGGGTCCATGAACTTTATTTCCTAAACATCTGTTGACTTTTTCTGCTTCTTTTCATTTCTGCTGCCATCACGTCAGCCCAGGTATTGTATTGTAATTGTTATCTCGGTTTAAACGACTGTGGTAACTACCGCCATCCCTTGGTCTTCTTTCTCCTGGAGTAGGAGGTTTCTTCCACTTTCTCCTTCACATTTGTGCATGTGTGCTTGTGTGTATGTGTGTGTGAAACGTACTATCCATACACAAAAGTATATGCAATGGGTGCTTTTAGAGATTTCCTGGTTCACCTATAGTAGCTGGCTCACCTGTGCTTCAAATGTTAGTTGGCGACAACTGGTACTGCTCCTCTCTGCTGTATCCAGCTGTCACACCTGGGTGGTCAGTCTTGCTGTACCTTCAGCTCCCACCTACATGGACTGGACACACCTACTACACCAGTTCCTGGAATGGTGCTTCCTTTGCCTCTGATGGGGTGGCTGTGGTACGGTGTGACTGCCAGCATTCCCTGCAGGATCAGAGCCTGGTCTCCACAGGCCATATGTTTGCTTGGCTTTCTCCACCCCCAACCCACTCTGCTTCCCTCACTTCCCTTCTCCTCATTCCCTAAGATCACTTCCCCAGTAAATCACCCAAAGCCTCATCTGAGGTTCTGCTTCTGTGATAAAGAATTTAAGGCAGTGCATGAAAGCAATCCTTTAGCTTATCAAATTATTATAATCTGAGCAACTACTTGGAGGATAACAATATGCAATATAATATCCATTGTTAATTTCCTATCTTGTTTTAAAATCTTTTTTGAATTGTTTAAATTTTTTTTTATTTTAAAGATTAAAAAGACTAACAAAACAACAATGAAGACAAAATCAAAACAACACAAAAACAGCACATGACCTAAAAACAAAATGATAGGAATTAATAATGGTTGCTCCATTACACATTGTTATCTTTTATGAAGTTGCTCAGTCTACCAGATGTAAGAGTATAAGACTGATCAAACAATCAAAGACAGTAACAAGTAATAATAAAAAAAGAAAAAACATTGGGAATGATGCAGAGCTTCACCATACAAGATGGTAGGAGTCCAACAAGGGTTCTTACACTGCATATTGTTGTTTTCAGATCAGTCATTCTGATTACTAGATTCAAGCATACAAAATCGATCAAGAAAAAAGAAAAATTTAAGCATTGACTGTTCCTTTCAATAAACCACAGACATCAGCAATACACCTACCTATCCCATCTATCCTTGTACATACATATAAATTTTGTTTTTCATTTTAAAAAGAAAAGAAAAAAAACAAGATAACAAAAATAAATACATAAATAAAGAGGCATAGAGGACAATAAAAATGATGCCAAATTTCAAGACATGGTGATAGGATATTAACAATGGTTATTACATTATATAATGTTATCTTCAAAATGGTTGCACATATATCCAGATGTAGGCATGTAAGAGTGATCAAACAATTACATTCCATATCATTTTTATTGTTTTTTTCCTTTAAAATAAAAGAAATTATTATGCTCACTGCAGAAAAATTATCCAAAACTTAAAAATGAGGCAAAGGGAAGGTGTTATGGTTTGTGTCTGGATGTCCTTCCAAACCCTCATGTGGTTATACGGTTTTTTCGGAGGTGGTTGAATCCAGAGTATGACTGATTTTGTAGTGCAATGCTGAGACTAAGGATGCTGGGATTAGGGCAGGAGATGGCTGAAACAGTCCATTGATTGGACTGCCACCGCCCTAATCCTGGGAGACTATGAAATATAAGGGCAGAAAGAGATTTTTCTTGCCCTTCCTCTTGTTGCTTTTGCTGTTTCCCGCTGTCATGAACTGTTGCCTATCTGCCGTGCCACCCTGTCTTGGAGCCAGCCGACTATGGACTGAAACCTCTACAAACTGAGAGCCAAATAAACCTTTCCCTGTTAAACTTTGGGTGTTGGCTATTTTGTCTGAGCAATGAGAGAAAAGTAACTAAGAGAGAAGGCAACACGTTCTTGAAATATCACATTTTGACAGTTAACCCAGTGGCTATTTAATTATTTATCTACAGAATTGGACCTCATACTTCAGCGTTCATCTTGATCACGGTTCTGAGCTGAAATGTGTCCCATTGAAAACTACTATGCTTTTAAAAAAAAAGCAAATTATGGGACAAAAACTATGAAATTTAAACAAAAATTCTTACTGTACTAATGGGGGAGGAAATAGAGTGGGGAAAGGGTTATAAGTTGGTTTCCTCTAAATATAATTTACTGTAGTTTTTAAAATTTTAAAACCATGTATATGTCTTATACAACTTTTAAAAATTAAATTTATTTTCAACTGACACAGAAAAACATAAACATTATGCGTATTAATAGGGAAGCGTGTAATATTTTGATACTTGTCTTTTTTTTTAATGTTTGCCTCAAGTCAAACATCTGTGTTCTCAGACACTTATCATTGCTTTATGATGAAAATGTTCAAAATCTCCTCCAGCTTTTTGAAATCAGCATTACATTATTGTTACCTATGGTTACCCTACTATGCAATAGTCCACCAGGACCTCTTGCTTCTGTCTAACTATAACCTAATACCCACTTAATCAACCTTTCCCAGTCCCTCCCTGTCTCACAGTCTCCCCAGCCCCTGCTAACCCTCATTCTACTCTCAACCTTCATGCGATCAAATTTTTTAGATTCTACATATGAGTACAATCATGTGGTAATTGTCTTTGTGTGTCTGGCTTATTTCACTTAACATAATGAGCCCTGGTCCCATGCACTGTGTCACAAATGATAGCATTTCCTTTTACAGCTGAATAGTATTCCATTTTTTATGTATTTTTTCTTTATCCATCCTTTAGTTGATGAACATGTGGGTTATTTCCAATTCTTGGCTATTGTGAATAGTGTTGTAATGAACAAAGGAGGGAAGCTATCTCTTCAACATACTGATTTCATTTCCGTTGGATCTATACCAGTAGTGGGATGGTTGGGTCATCATACAGTAGTCCATTTTCAGGTTTTTGAGGAACCCCTATACTGTTCTCCAAAATGGCTGTGACAATTCTCAGCCCCATAAACAGTGTGCAAGGGTTTCTTTGTCTCCACATTCTTGCCCACTTTTGTTATTTTTATACCATAAAAAACCACCAAAAATATAAAATAGGAAAAAAACAAATAAATCTAATGCCATAACAAGCCAGAGGCATAACCACACAAGTAACTCTTCTAAATTTCTTTACAACAGTAATTTGATTATAATCCCTTAGAGATATACTCTGTGGAAACTACAGAACAGTTAACAAATTGTTTTTTTTTTAAACAATGATATGTGCAAGGAAAATAAGTGAGGTAGAGAGGAAAACAACAGACTTAAAATGTTTAATGGAGGCAAGGCAATGAATTGCAATTTATGGACCATATTTCGCCCCTGAGTCAAACAAATAAATTGTAACAAATGTTATAAGACAATTGGGGAAATTCTGATATTAAGGAAGCATTGTTAGGATTTTTTTCAGGTTGAAGTTGTTTTTTTAATTTAAGCATTGATTTTATAGACTGTAATCTAAAAGTGGGCTACATTTAAAACGTAATTTTTTAATTTTTAAAATTTTATTTTGTGAGTACATGTGTAAAAGATTTTATATGCATTTTGGAAGAGATCATCCAGAAATGGGTTCTTTCCAATAAATGTGGCTTCTTCCACATTTTCAGTCATCTGACCACAGTCTTGTGAGGTGAACATTATTATCTGGACCTCACTGTACTCTTGAACCATTCTGGGTGATGATTCATCTTTTGTTTATGGGGCAACTCAGGACATAAAGCCAATGGCCTGATCAAAGTTTCTGAAGGAGAATTTCCTGTGGACGGCATCTTTCTCACCTAATTCTAACCATCCTGCTGCTGTAAGGTCAAGTATAACTTGGTTCCTCTCCTCTGCTGTCAACCACGGACCATCTGCACCTGCAGCGGAGGTGTCAGTAAGCGCTGTGTCACCGCTGTGACTTGTTCGCCACTCCTGAATTCTTAAGGTGTGAACATTTTATCATGGTTAATTTTTATTTTAAAAATAATTGTCAGGATTCAGTGATACAAGTGTAAATACTTAAAGATTAAATGGTGTTTGCGTTTACTTCAGAATAATTCTGGGGGAAGGGAAATGCGAGGTAGGTACAGGGAGATTCTATTCTATAGCTGCGTCTTTATATCTGACATTTTCTAGTCTGAAAAATGAATTTACACAGGGCAGCTGGAGAGACATAATTCTTATTGAATTATGCCTTAGAAAGTTAGCAATGCCCTAGAGATACTTTCTTTCAAGGTCCGAGAGAATAATAAAAACTTTGATCTCTTATCACAATTTAGAAGTTCATTGGAGATTTTAAAATATGTTCTAAAACTTTTTTCCATCAATCTGTGTGTGTTTCTTCCTGCCGTGACTATCCTAATTCTATCCTTTTGCCATTTAATGCCTATGATATTGTATTAACTACCTTTCCACTTCTTTTTATAGCATGAAAACAGAATAAAACACATGAGGACCTCCTGCAAAATAGATGCTTAAAACAAAAGTCAACCCAAAAAGTTAGAGAAAGGAGAGGCACTATTGATTAAAAATCCTCAAACTCAACCATGAGAACTTAGTAGGTTCATGGTCTCATTCGGTAAGGAGCGATTTTTTTTAAAGAACAATTAAAATAGAAATACATGCACATAGTATAAAATTCAAAGGTACAAAATGTGCTGTAAGAAAAAATATCCAGGAGCATTAATGCTAAGAGTTTATTGAGTATTCCTTCAGAGATACTCTAAAAATATTTGCACAAAATGTAATTATATACCACAAATGTAAGTATATTAAATATAGCAATTGAATAATCTTTAATGTTCCCTGGTCCCGTGATTTTTTAGGACTCCTTTTCACCTCTAGACTATCATTTCTACAGTTAGCACAGAAATTTTTTTTTTTTTTTTTTTGGTCTTTTTGAGACAGGGTCTCACTATGCAGTTCAGGCTGGCCTTGAGCTCACTTTGTAGCCCAGGCTGGTCTCGAGCTCACAATGATCCTCCTGCATCAGCCACCCAGAAAAATAATTCTGAAATAATATTTGCCATCCTTAGTTTTTTCTTTGGCTTTGAAAAATTATTTCTCCATTTTGGCAACTTGAGCAACTTCATTTTTTTCAGATGAACACTCATAACAGTGCATAAATAAATATTTAAACTTACATGTGCATAAATCTGTTGGATTTCAGAAAACATTCTGCACTGGGTTCTACCAGTGTTGAAAAATTAGCATTAGAAAAAACTAAACAATCTTATTTTGATCTCCTATCTCCCTACTTTCAGAATTGTGATTTTTTATAAAGATCAAAACCATGGTTTGGTTTGGTTTGGTTTGATCTGAGACAGGGTCTTTCTATGTAGTTCAGGCTGGCTCTGAACTTACCAGGTATCCCAGGTTGGCCTCAGACTTGTAACAATCCTGTTGCCTCAGCCTTTGGAGCACTGAGATTATAAACAAGCATCAGCAAGCCTGGCCTAAATGGAGATTTTTAAGTGGAGGTTACTGTGAATTAGCGACAGTGTATTAGATAAACAACTGGGAGATGCGGAAGATGCAAGAAGATGGGAAGAAGGCAGTGGAGACCTAGGAATGGTAAGGAGAGGTTGCAGGAGGGTCTCACTCTCTTGCAAACCTTATAAATTTGAGTCATCCAGTAGGACGGATCTTGAGACCATAATACTGAGAGAAATAAGTCAGTCTAGCTCTCTTAACATCTCACAGTGGAGAAGGGCCCTGACAGCCTGATTGCTCATTCTTACAACCTTTGAAGGAGGCTTTTGTTCTGTAGCTGCAGCGGCTCCCCACAGAGTTGCAGCTGCTTAGAGAGTCTTCAGATATTTGAGTTTTAGAGTTGGGCAGCTTAGGTTTATAGCACCTACATGATATGAGATATTTCTACACCAAATAACTACATATGGAACTGGGTCAGTTATCAAAAGGTATATACTAAAAATGTTAAGTAAGTTTTGACATTAAAATACACTTCCAAGTATGAAATAAAATTATAAAAATGTTGTAACAGTCCTCAAGCCTGCTCCCACTCTGTGACTCTCTTTCCGTCTTTATTCTCCATTTCTAACATGCCCTTTCTCCTTTTTTCAACAGTTCAACTGGGTCCCAAGACACTGGCTGATCTGTCCTCAAAGGCAGGTGAAATATGAAGTTTTGGGCTAAGACAAGTTATATTTACAATAAGTTAAACTACTCCCAAACGTCATGGGATGAACAGCTCCTCAGTTAAATAGAAGTTATAAAAATGCACCATTCTAAAGATTTAAGAACCCATGATTCCACAGAAAATCCAATACAACTAAAATTGCTAAATACAGTAATTTTTCTCTATGACTTTTGAGTCTGTTTTATCATTCCATTGTTTTTATCATTCCATTGAACCAAATGCTTTTCTTCAAAAGCCCAGTGCCCACTCTCTACAAATTGAAAATTTCTTACGTTATCTTATTCCACAATGTTCACAGGTTATATAGCCTTACAAATTGTAAATACCTGTCTTCAATAATTTTCTGTGCATTTTGTGAGTCCTGAACAATTAGGTCTGATAGAGATCACTTGCAAGTGGTTTTATTTCAAAATTTAATAAAATAGAGAAACAGTTTATTAAAAATCCTGAGGTTATCACTGGATTCTGAAAAAACTTCCTGTTAAGAGCATACTCTGAGCTCAGAACATTTTTGTCCTGTCAGAAAGTATGCTGGTATTGTGCTTCATGACTTCGTTGGATTTGCAGAAGCATTTTTATCTTTCTCCTGCCCATGTGCTCTGTCTAGCAGAAGGGTGCTCTCTTTGTCATTGTTCTGCAGAGGGACAGAACCAATAGAATTGTGCGTATAGTAATGAGATGGGCTTTATTAAAATAGTTTACATGACTCCATGCTGAACCTCTCTGCAGGCTAGAGAGCTGGGGAAACCAGTAGCTGCTAATTTAGAGAAGCTGACAGCCTCAGAACAAGAGGAACCAGGGACACAGCCTCAGTCTGAGGTTGAAGTTTGGAGGCTACCTGGAAAGCAGCCGGTAAAGCCTGGATTCAGAGGCTGGAGAACTTGGAATTCTGATGTTCAAAGGTGATGACAGGACAACAAAAAATCAAGCACTCAAGAAAAGTACCAAGGCAACCCCCTTCTTCCACTGTTTGATCTTTGCCTGTCCCCAGCCTATTGGGTGGTGTCTACTGGAGTCAGTGTGGGCCTTCCCCACTCAACTTTTTTTTTTATTCATACTTGTCAGTACATAATGATTACATTTGTTGTGAGGAGTTGGTATGTGTACACCACACATTTTAATTCTTTTTCTTAATCTCCTTCTCTGCTCCACCTCTCCCTCCTCTTTATATCTCTTGGTCTTTTGTTTTGTTTTGTTTTGTTTTTTCTCTGGTACCAGGAACCGAACTCACGACCTTGCGCTTGCCAGGCAGGCGCTTTGCTGCTGAGCTAAATCCCTAGCCCTACATCTCTTGGTCTTTTGCCTTTTGCAAAAGTTCTATTTACCTGTTTCTTATTATCTCTCCATCATTTTGCTCTTTAACTTCTTTATACTTTGGGTTTCTCACATAAGAGAAACCATATAATATTTGTAGGTTTGATTATTTCATTTAAACTTCTGGTCTCAGCCGGGTGTGGTGGTACATGCCTGTAATCCCAGCACTTGGGAGGCTGAGGCGGGAAGACTGTTGTAGGTTCAAGACCAGCCTAGGCTACAAAGTGAGTTCAAGGCCAGCCTGAACTGTATAGTGAGATCCTGTCTCAGAAAGACAAACAAACAAACAAACTTCTGGTCTCAAGGTACATCCATTTCCCTACAAGTGAATCAAACATTTTGGCTGACCCACACGCCAGTGTTCCTTGGAAATACCCTCATGAACATGCCCACAAGTATGCTTTACCATTTTCTAGGCATCTCTCAATCCAATCAAGTTGAGAAGTAAGACTAACCATCACAGATACTGTTAAGATGTCAATGATAAGACTATTATGTTTCTGTAATGTGTGGCACTATCTTGCAGGACATGGCATTGCCTAGAAGTGACTTTAGAGTTTCTCCAATGTTAATATGTTGTTTTATTGGTGGTCAATCTCACATTTGTGTTTTTTGTGATTCCATCCAATAGTAGGCTCATCGGTAAGAATATGTGACCTTTGCTACAGAGAAAACTCATACTTGGTATTTTTATTAAGATAAAGCTTCATTAAAACAGGCTACAATTCTGCTTTCAAAGGGGAGGATGGTATAGAACAGATAGCGGAGAAGATATGGAAGAGAAGTTGGAGTTAGCTATGTCTCTATGCAAGAGAAATTGGCGGCTAGGCCAGGTGTGGTGGCACATACCTGTAAGCCCAGCACTCAGGAGGCTGAGGCAGCAGGATCACTGAGAGTTTGAGGCCAGCCTAGGCTACAATGTGAGTTCAGGGCCACACTGAACCGAACTGCATAGTAAAACCCTGTCTCAAAGAAAAAGCGGTGGGGAGCGAGATACTGGTAGCTCTACTTACTGACTTGATGGTGGAAAGGGTAGGTGAAGAAAATAGAGCAAAGTAGTTTTCTAAGCAGATCTCATGTACTTATATGATCCTTGGGATATTTTTATTTCATTGCCAACTGTCAGAGTAATCATTTAACTTTGACCAAATGACTTATTTTTCCTAGTCTCAATTACACAGCATATAAAATAGGAATAATGCCACCCGTTGGAGTAATTATGAATATTTTAAGATAACAAATGGGGGTGGTGGTAGAGGTCAGTGGTAGAGTGCTTGACTAGCAGATGTAAGGCCCTAGGTTTGACCCTTAGCTCTGGAAAACAAAGTTTCTCAAAGATGATTGAGAGGGGCAGAAAACGAGTTATGCACAAGTATATTTAGTGATGTGGCTCCTTGTTTAACAGTTTTGTTAAATTTCTGCAGTGAGAGATAGTAAGTCAGTGACTAACTTGAGCCTTGAGGGTTACCACCAAACTTACTATCTGTGCATGTACCTGTTTTTAACAAAGCTCTTCTTTATAACAAACAATTAGTTATTGGCTTTAAAAAAAAAAACAGCAGTCCTCCAGTTATTGAGTGATGGTTTGTTGCCTGGAAAATGGAGATGTTGATTGTTTAAAGCACTTATTATGACTTAATAGTAGATCTGGGAAGATAATTACTTGCCAGATGGTAGCCAATCTACTTTAAGTATTTAACACAAATTTAGGTCGCAGTATACTTGTAAGTGCCTAGTCATGATGACCTAATCATTATGTTTCAATAAGAGGTAGTGGAATATTCAATGTTCCAACAAGAGCTGTTTTTCTTATTGACAGCGAATATCCTTGATAAAGAAAAGCAGACTATTCTGAACAGTCATTTCCCAAAGCAAGATTTCAACTTCAACTTGGAGTGTTTTTACCGTTAGTGTTTTATTGGGATTTAAGGAAAGGCAGTAGAGATCACAGGACAAGTTTATCATCATCACCATCAACAACAGCAGCAACAGCAACAACAGGAACAACATCATCATCATCATCATCATTTTATGTTCATCTTAATCACGGGTGTGGAAAGCAATAAACTTTTGTCTAACTATTGGTTAATCTGCTTCTGTAATTGCTTCTGCAATTATTAAAAGTCGAGCGGGTGGAAATTATCCAGGCAAAGAAATGCTCAGCAGAGACCTGGCATACCTCTGTGCAGCAGAGGTATGCCATTCGTTTCAGCGACAAATTGGTTTTCCATTTTTTGAGCTTAGATTTCAATATTTTCCTCATTAACTCTCAACTATGGTTTGAGACCATATCAAGAACCAAATTAAGGTCAAGCTTGTCTTTCACACCTGAATATGAAGTTCTCTAGAAGTATAAACTGTCAAAAATAGAGCACGAATAGTATTTATAAGCATATGTCTTAGACTTAGCCAAGTATAAATCATCCTGGAGAAATTAAATGGCAGCAGTGCTAGTGCTCTGCACTGGAATGTTGTGATTTTGATATCGAGACCATATAAATAAACCACAAGACAGACATCCTGAAAAATACTCGGTTTTTATTATTGTCTGCTTCATGAAACTGGGGTCAGTGGTAGGAAGTGGAGGACAGAGTATAACTCAAGACTAAGGAGTAAAAATAAACTTAAAAAGAGACAAGACATTTTAATAGAGTAAAACAGATGTTAGGAGCTATTTCCTTTACTGTAGCTGTGAGCAGTCTGGCTAAAATGTCAACAGCAGAAGCATTAATAAATAATTTTGCTCTGTTCCCTTAATAATGGGGAAGCCATCAATATTGCTCTAAGTTATTCTTTCAGAACTCATATTGTGGTCCATTCCTGAAGTAGGATCAACTTAAAATTTTCAGGATAGGTACTCAGAATTTTTCTAAAGCACTTTCATTTACTTCATAATTGGAGTAGATATATATTTAATTTTTGAAGAGTATCTGGATAATGGACAAGATAGGAAGGAAGCATAAAATGACATGATGGAGTTCCTCAGCACTATCTAAGTTGCGCTGTCCATTAGGGTTTGTACCCATGGACACATGGGACCACTGACCACTTATGATGACATTTAATGGAAATTTTAAAATGTTGTTCAGTTTAGATCCTCTCCAATTTTCTGCAGCGCTCATATTGAGGTCCATCGCCCAGTACTGGGGCTCTAGGAGTAGCTTAATGACTTCCTACCTTTAGTCTTGCAGCATATAAGGCTTGTCTCAAAAGAAGTGTCAGTTATAAGTAAATTTTAAAACTTTTTAAACACATAAAATACAAAAAAGTTTACAAGTATACAGTTAAATGTGTTATCACAATAGGAATACAACCTAATAAATGATCCAGGTAAAAATGTAACTTTGATCACATCTCAGAAGTCCCCCAATTTATAATCTCCTGTGATCCCTTCCTTCTCCCTCCCTTCTCTCCAAACATAACATTATCTTTACTTTTAATACCACAAATTAACCTTTCCTGTTTTATATAAACAGGGTAAGTAATAAGAGCGCATTCCTTTGTGTCTGGTTTGCTTGCCTCAGTGTGGGGGTTACGGGATTCATCCATGCTGTGAAGTGCATCTCGAGTTCATTCATGCTCATGGCTGTATCCCAACTTAACATACGAATATTCCCAATTTACTTTTGGGAATGCTGGTTGTTCTGAGTTTTAAGCCATTATAAATAATATTGTTTGAATAATTGAGAGCTTTTTGCACATTCTGTCATATCTATCCTCAGCAGTGGATCAACAGGGTAACAATATATGCTTATATTGCCAGTTTTCCAAAGCAGTTCTATCAATTTATACTTCTATAAGTAGTGTAAGAGATTTACATTTATGTCCTCATCAATATTTGATATTTTTACATTTATTCATTGTAGGAGCATTCAATGATGTATCATCATAAATTTGTTTACATTTTTTGATTAGTGAATTTCACTTTTTTGCATGTTTATTAGAAATTTGTTGTCTTTTGAAATGCCTGCTCAAATTTTTTATTTTATTTATTTTCTTTCTCTCACTTTTTTTTTTTTTAAATGGTACTAGAAATTGAACCCAAGGCTTTCACATTGAGCTGTGTCCCTAGCCCTCTCCTCTTTCTTAATTTTTTATTTTGAGACAGTCTTACTAAGTCATTAAGTTGCCCAGGCTGGGCTTGAATTTGCAGTCCTCCTGCCTCAAACTCCCAAAGTGTTGAGAATATAGGCGTGCGCCAACACACTGAGCCTGAAGTTTTTTACTCTAAAATAATCCATTTTATTATTGATTTTCTTCATGAGCAAGGCTTTTCTAGACCTGCTTACTTACTATTTTCATTCTTGGTGATTCTGAAGATATTTTAATTTCAGTTTATCTTTGTTTTGTTTTGTTTTTGGCTTTTCTCCGGTACCGGGAACCGAACTCACGACCTTGCGCTTGCCAGGCAGGCGCTTTGCCGCTGAGCTAAATCCCCAGCCCCACTTTGTTTATCTTTATAACCTACCCCAAATACATTTTGAATAAATAAATTCTCCTATTTTACATGATTATCCAATTGTCTCACTAAAATTTATTGGAAAGCCTTCCTTTCAACACTGTTCCAAAGAGCTAGTGATGTCTGGGGTGACCACTTCATCCCATTTTACTTGGGACTTTGTTGTTTTTAGCTCTGAAGTTCTGTGTAAATCATGTACACATATAAACACGGGTCTACTTCTGAATTATCTTTTCAAATTGGGATAATGAGCCCACTCTGTTAATTATTTTAGCTTGGTAAATACTGTCATTATCCTACCTTATTCTTCCAAGAATTATCCTACCTTCCTTCTTCCAAGAGTGTCTAGGCTAATTTTGGAAGTGTTCATTTCTATTTTAGAGTGAGCTCATTTGATACAAAAAAGAATACCAAGATTGAGATTGCATTGATTCTACACGTCAGTCTGAGGGAAAATTATGTTTGTGTAATACTAAATCTCTGACCCATGATTTACCTAGATCTTCTTTAATTTCCTAAATGGTGTTTATCATTTTGTGTGGTTTTGTACACGTTTTATTTCCTAAATGTAGAATTTGTAGATTTCTAGAAGATTAGGTTTTCTTTTTTAATATTACTAGAAATATTTTTCTAACATTATTTTCTACTCTTATTCTAATAATTGTCCTTGGCATATGGATTTACTCTTTAATCTTGTATTAGAGAATTCATTGAACTGATTAATCCTAAAAGTTTATAGGCAAGTTAAATAATCATATATTAAGTATTTTGGATATTTTATATAAACAGGACAGCTTACAGGTTGTTGTTGGTCAACCCCTTATTTTGCTCATGTTTATACTTCTTTTTGTGGGAGTGTTAGGTCAGTCTGCATGCTGTGTGCTTGATACACAGTGAAAGCAGCAAGAGGCCCAAATTGCTGCTCTTCAGCACAGTCTGAGACTTGGGCTTTTAAAAGTTCCTTTCCTGGATATTTTGTAAGTCAAGTTAATGGTGCCAAATCCATTTTCAGCATTCTTCTTTCCAAGTTTCCATCTGGTATCATTTTCTTTCAGTCCAAAGAATTTTCTTAAACATATCTTGCAGTGCAAATATTTAAGGAAAACTTCTGTTGGCTTTTATCTAAAAGTTTCAATTTCACTTTCATTTTGAGTAATTTTCATTGGATATTGTGAATCTACACTGAGGTTTTTTTTTTTTAATCCTTTTTTCACTTTTTAGATGTCATTCAACTGCCTTCTAGCTTGCATATGTTTGATGACTACTGCCTTTCTTTAAAAAAGGGTCATAACCTTTTTCCATGCCCTAGTAAATGTTTTAGTTTTTGCCAGTGATATGGTCTTTGTCAGGCCAACTCAATTTTGCCACAGAAGTGTGAAAAGAAAGACAATATGGAAGCCTACAAGCATGGCTGTGTTCCAGTAAAACTTTTTACTTAAGAAAAAGCAGGAGGAAGGACAGACTTGGGCTGAGGGCTACGTATAGTTTATTGACCTAATATATCTGTTCTGTAGCTCCTTTTATTTTACTTTATTTTTTTTTTTGTTTTGTTTTTCTCCGGTACCGGGAACTGAACTCACGACCTTGCACTTGCCAGGCAGGCGCTTTTGCCGCTGAGCTAAATCCCCAGCCCCTTGTAGCTCCTTTTAATCATTTCTTTATCACTAACAAGTTGGCTGTGATGTGTCTTGGTTTTTTGAGCCAAGGTGGTTGGTTGAAATTTTGCACTTCTGTTTCGTCCTTCACTATGTTCCTGTTTTTCTCAACCTCCCTTTTAAGCTCCTAGTTTGAAAATTCCCACTTTGCACCATTTCTGGCTCTGTTTTTATTGATTGGGTTTTCTGCTGGGTACGAGTTACGTTTTCTTCCATCTGGTAATTTTTGATCAGTTGCTGGATATTGTGAATCTTGGCCTTTTAAAAATTAACTTTTTTGGTACTTTTGATATCATGATCACATTCCTCATTGGGAATTTGTACCTGTACACAGTGTATCTTGATTCTTTTTTTCCCTCATTGTTCTCCTCTCCCTCCAACACTCTTTGCTTCCTTATTTATAAAAGCATGATTTCCATTTTTTTCCTTCTGTTTTCTTTAGTTTTTCTTTTCCCTTCCTTTCTTTTCCCTTCACCTTCCCATCTGAACATCTGCTTCCCATTTCCCAGGGTCTGTTATACACCTTGGCCCTCACTTACACTTTCTCACACCAGAGAAGCAATGTGGTACTCACATGTGTGTCTGATTTATTTCCTTTCAAAGTATGGTCTCAGGGTGCACCCATTTGCCTAGAAATGTCTCATTTATTCTTCTTTATACCTCAGCAGTACTCTATTGCCTATAAAAACGATCGTCTTTATCCATTCATCTATTGATGGGCATTTGGGCTGTTTTCAACATTTAGCTATCACATATTGTGCTGCTATAAGCATAGGTGCGCACATATTGCTGTGGTATGAGGCTCTTAACTCTTTTCAGAAGATACTAGAAAGGGGAATTGATAGGTCAGGTGGAAACTCTAGTTTAGTTTTCTGAGGAATCTCCATACTGATTACTATAGTGGTTGCACCAACTTACACTCCCAGCAACAGTGGAGAAGGGTTCCTTTTTCCCCCCAGACTGCCAGCTATTGGTTGATTTCTTGGTAAGAATTTTGCTTTCTTAAATGATAGGTCTGTCCCTTCAAGAGATGTTTCACTTTGTTCTGTATGCAGTTAAATGACTTTCTCCAGAACCTGACCATTTTAAAGCTTGCTTTTAATCTCTGTTGGTTTTGATTGGGTGTAAAGGATTAGCCTTTAGTCTGCAGCTAGTTTAGCTTGACTAGTAAGCTATGGGTTTTTCATAGAGAAGCATAAGACACAACCAAGGATAAAAAGGTAGTGAGTCAGGTTGGGAGGTCAGTGTACGACTTGAATATACTGGAAAGTGAGCAGGGGGCTGGGGATATAGCTCAGTGGTGCAGCGCCTGCCTGGCAAGCTCGAGGTCATGAGTTTGATTCCTGCTACCAAAAAAAAAAAAAAAAAAAAAAAAAAAAAAAAAAAAAAAAAAAAAAAGTGGGCAGGAATTAGCTGAGAGCAGGGAGGAAAAAGCAGGGTAAGGAGAACGGCACGCTGTACTGAGAAGACCTAGACATTGCACATACATTATGTCCGAGTAAGAAAAAAAAACTGTGATAGAGGTCAAATAGAAATGAAAGAGACAGAAAGGCATAAATAGAAAAGGTAAGCCTAGTGGACAGACTAGACAGGTGCAGTATTTGCTAAGAATAGGTTTCCCAACTCTTTAGATTTTTACACAGAGGCTTTAACAAAGCTGATCTCATTTTAATTTTTTAAGAATCACATTTGGAGTGCAAAAGATATAGAAATTTGGGCAGGGGATATAGCTCAGCGGCACAAGAGCCTGCCTGGCAAGCACAAGGTCCTGAGTTTGATTCCCGGTACCAACAAAAAAAAAAAAATAGAAATTTTACTTTATAACATTGTCTTTATCAATATGTAATTTGCTTAATCCTTCTACTCAATTTCCTTCTATTTGTTAATTTCTCCATTCTAGAGCATGGATTTTGGAGTTCTGAAGACTTGAGTTAAAATTTCAGTTAGCTACATGATGGCTAGCAAGTTCTTAATCTGATTTTCTATTTTCTTCATCCATAAAGGGGTGAAGGAGGGTGTGGATTTAAGTGTACTCAGAGAGCTAGTGTCAGTTAAAAAGACAAGTATCTGTTGTATGGCGTGAGGTGGAATACTCACATTTGTCTCCTTGGATGAAAGCTTTAAGAAAAAATTTCCGTTTCTAGCCCAGATGTCCTCAACCTCATAGTAAAATTCTATGAGGAACTATAAAAGACACTGATGCCCACGTAATTTAATTGGTTTGGGATGAGGCCTGAACATGGTACTATTTTTTAAAAGCTCTCTGAGTGTTTTTAACATGATCGCAAGGTTCTGTTGATCTAGCCAGGGAAAGCCAACTTTTTCATGTCTCTGAAATCAAGGTGTGTGTGTGTGTGTGTATAGGTTTGGCATACAAAACATAACATGAAAACGTATCTATTAAGAGAAAAACAACTGCAGGCCATAACAGACACTGACAAGAGCTGGCAATACACTTGGCTGACTTCTAGATTATATTTTTAAATGTTAAATCCACACCAGTTATGTAACATTGGGGCTAAGGTTTTACATAACCAATCCTTTTGAGTTTCTGAAACTCAAGATTGCTGATTTCATAAAAAGTCTGATTCTCATTTCTTTGAAAATTATTTCTATTGCAATTCCTTTTTATATGGGAAAGCTGCATTTTTTTTGTTTGTTTGTTTTTTTTTTTAACAAAGTAGTCTTTAAAAAATCTCCATTCAGGGGCAGGGTATAGCTCAGTGGTACAAGTGCCTGCCTGGCAAGCGCAAGGTCCTGAGTTCAATGCCCAGTACCAAAATAAAATAAAAAAAAAAACAAACCCATTCATTCTGAGATTAATTGACCTCAAAAATAGGACTTTGTACAACAACACAGTAAACAAAATAAAGTCAATAATGGAGATATATGACAGTTTTATATAACAATATATGGAATAGTATACGTTTTAGAATTTTTTTTTTTTTGTCTTTTTGAGATGGTCTTGCTATGCAGTTCAGGCTGAGCTCACTTTGTAGCCCAGGCTGGTTTTGAACTTGCAACAACCCTCCTGCCTTAGAAAAATTTTTAAACTTTCTTATGATACCTTTAAATTCACATTTCCTTGTTGTTGCACTTAAACTTTTTAGTTACTGGATTACATTAGCCAAGATTTCTTAATCTTCCAGATGATATTACTGAATTATTAGTAACAAGTTAATACCTCCTAATAAGTTTCTTATAAAATGTAAATAACATCTTCTGTACCTTAGGGATAGTTATGAAAATCTAAACTCAGTAGAGAAAAGCAGGTGGTGAAACAGCACTTTTATGAGAAGAGATACTATATGTAAGTGTATAGCATCATCCCCTCTGAAACAGTCATTTAGAAAGTGCTCTTTGGCCAGGCATAGTGACACGTGTGTAACCCTAGCACTCTTGGAGGCTGAGGTAAGAGGACTGCAAGTTTAAGCCCAATGAGGGCAACTTAGTGAGACTCTATCTCAAAATAAAAAATAAAGAGGTAAAAAGGGCTGGGGGTATAGCTCAGTGAAAAGGCCCCAAATCCATTCCCTAGTACCCCCTCCCCCAAGTTGTTTTCATATAGAGTGTGCAATATGAACTACACACCGGGAACAAAGTATATAATATTGGAAGGTGATTTCCAGTCACTATGCCAATTTTTTAAAAACTGTGCCAGATCCATGGTATCTGATCCTTAAAGAGCATTAAAGAGGTATTACATATATGAAAGGTAACTACTTTTATAGATAACATATTCATGAAAAGAACAGAACTAAATGAGAAGGGAACATTATGTGCTTAAGTTTAAGACTTGCTTTTGAAAATATTGTGCCTCCTAGATGTAAGTTAATAAACTGTTGGAACCTGTCACAAGGATCCCCAATACCTCTATACATCATAAGGAATCTTTATCTCTATATCCAAAGGATCCTACTGGCATCGTAAGGGATGGGAACAAAAGCTTGGGATCTCTAGTCCTATAGCTGCCTCGCTTCCCTGAAGCTGGAAGAGAGGCGTGAGATAATACTTGGAGAGTGAACAAGAGTCCTTCCTCCAACCTGACAAGTAAATGAGAGTCAGAGCTGCACAGGCCCCTGCGGGACAGGTGAAACGGCTGTGAGGCCATCACATATATTTCTTTGGGTGTCATTGTGGAAAAAGTTCTACTTTTCTCCATGTGTCAACACACACCTTTCAAAGGAACAGACTCAGACTTCCAGCTTTATGTTTGATTTGCAGTGAAGCCTAATGTGCTCTTTTGAGCAGAAATGGTCAACTTCATTTAAACTGGTTACCTTGGTCTGAACTAAAGAGAAATAGCAATAGCGTCCTAGTCGGCCTTCAGTTAGACCTCAAACCATTTTCAAGAAGTGGAAGGAAGTATACAGGTTAGGAATATGGCAGAAAGAAAAGACCTAGTATGTCAAACGAAGCAACAATTAAATAATGGAGATGTGGGCTGGGGATGTGGCTCAGTGGTAGGGCACTTGTCTAGCATGCACAAGGCTCTGGGTCCAATCCCCAGTACCACAAAACACAAGAACAAACAAAAACAGCTTAGAGACGTGTAAGGACCAGAGCACTTTAAAGTATTACATTATTTTGCTGGGTGTGGTGGTGATTTTAATGCCAGCCCTTAGGAAGCCGAGGCAGGAAAATCACGAGTTTGAGGCCAGACTGGGCTAGCTATATAGTGAATTCTTGGCCAGCCTAAACTACATGGTGAGACCCTGTCTGAAAAAGAAAAAAAGGGAAGAATAAAGGAAAAAAATATTACATTATTTTAAAAGTTCAGCTGCCTAGGTTTTTGAATGAAGCTTATTTTGGGTGCCAAACACATTAAATTCAGCAAATAATTAGTATTATTTTCTTTTCAATCTAAAAGGAAGCCCTTAACTTCAAGTCTTTGGTATTGGCATCAGATTATAATTTGAATAGTCCCAGGATTATTGTATAACTAGAATTTAACCTTTATACACATTGTACTGCCATATAAAATCCTTGAAATAGTTGATATTTATAGACAGAACTGTGTGGGTCTTCCTGCCATTATGGAAGTTCCTAGAAGCATCTTAGCTCAATAATAATCCATCAAGTATTAAATGACTTTACAATTTTAGTAAATATTAAAACTGATATAATTTGATTATAAATCAGTCTCTCATCAGTGGATAACTGAACACAGAGTAACTGAGAAAAACACTATTAGCATAAGAGGAAGCCCAAGAAAAGCACGATAAAAATTCTTGTTCATTCATTTATGAGGAAGACTAATCTTGACTGAGTCAGTAAAGAATGTCTAGTTTTTAATGTAATCTGTTTTCCTAATCTTCTTGGTGAGTGGAAACAGGTTAGGAGTGGGGAAGTAGTGGAATGAACATGAACATAAGTTGTTTTTTAACCACTGCCATAAAGGCTTGGGAAAAAGATAAACCCCAAATCACCAAAGAACATTATTTCCTTAAAATGTTTTCAAAATAAATGAGAACAATCTTCAGAACAATGTACAACCATGGGTAAGTGAAGACCTTCAGGAAGGAGGATATTTGGTATAACTCCTGGATACTACATAATCAAGACCCACGAGATCTGACCTGTTTCCAGTTTCCTGGCAACAGAACAACATGGGATGGCAGGATTTGGCACTTTCATGTTTTATCTGAAACTATGTTGTAGGAAGAGCAAAACATATGACTCAAACAAACAAAGAAATTCCAGATATACAACTCTATAAATATGTTATTTGATGTTTAATGTTTTCAGAAGTAACAAAACAAAAAGATTTATTTACTTAAGTAGGTTTACTTCCTCTGAATTTTTCTAAGAGTTAAAAATTTACTATCACATTTTATTTCGAACCACATTTATTGATTTAGAACCATCAGATTTTACTTCTGGAAAATCTAATACCTTTCAAAAAGTTATAATATTAGCACAAAAATTACTTCCTAACATTTCATTTTTAAAAAACTCTCTGCAGCCAAAGATTCCTATTTTTGAATTACAGTACTGCAAGGCACATACAGAACTCACCTCCTTCAAAATACACAAGATATACTCCCTGAAATAGAATTTTAAAATCCTTGAACAATTAGGAATACTACAAAGTTAGCAATTTTTAGGTAAAAACATTGCTCCTACAAGATCATGCACCTTTCTTAAAGTCAATCCAGCACGTATGTATAAGTAATCCTTTTTAAAAACATTTATACTTGAAATACAGATACAGTGATGCTGAAGACAGTGCTGAAAAGTACTACAGCTTGATAAAGTTCATGTTATTGCCTTTTTAAGAGACTGGATCATCTCTAGTATTTTTAAAGAGCTGAATTTAATAATGGGGTAATTACACCGGAAATAAAGGATTTTCTTTCTTTTTTTTAAAAATCAATATTTCTTTTACCTCTAGCATCAATTACTTTAGAAAGGATACTACAGGAATTATACATTTTTTGTTCAGTAAAACTGAACACAAATTATTTAAAGGCATCTATCAAATTTAACACAGCTTAATTAGAGACCTGGTACATTTCTTTCCTCTGAACATTTTGGTCAAGCATTTCTAACCATAAATGCAAATGGAATTTTAAGAGGTAGATTTTTTTCCCGTGATGCATTTTGTTAATATATGTATTGTCAAGAAAATAAAAACAAGCACTGTGTTTTCTTAAAGTATAAGGGTCTAATGAACAGAAAATAAAAAATAGAAATGGTATTTGTTACAGTCTGACATTTTAACAGTCATAGCATTGGAGGTTTTTGACCAAATGCATTTTGCATTCTCTCAAGATCAAAATACGAGTCTGCCAACTGTGTTAAATCCTCCTCCACCCCCTCCACCAGCTGGTCCGCAGCTTCCTGGTGGGTCATTGTCATCAAATCCATTGGGCCGAAATGAACAAGAGGCCGATGCAGCTTGCAGCGCCCGGGCTCGAGCATTCAACTCTTGTTCCTAAAATTAAAAATAATTTTTGTGAAATTAAGATCCTAAATACAGTGGATAGGTATATAACGTACACAATTCTAAAACTGCTTAAGCCTTAATAAGCATCCTTCAAATTTTAATAAGTGCTAAAATGTGAACATTAATCTTTATCAAATCCCACTGAAGAAAAGAATTGAGCAAAATTCGCCTGAAATAAGACCCTAAAAGCCATTCTGTTTCAATATCTTATTTTATAGCCAGGTATGGTGGTGCACGCCTATAGTCCCAGCACTTGGCTGGCTAAGGCAAGAGGATCACCTTGGGTTAGAAGCCAGCCTGGAATTCTAAAAAATATACAAAACATAAAATTAAAAGGTTACACAACAGATTGCCCATTCTTTATCAACTGGGCCTTTTTTGTTTTTCTTCTTTTTGACAGGATCTAGGTATATATGCTTCAGGCTGTCCTTGAACTCAATATGTAGCCCAGCTAGCTGCAAACTCATGGTGATCCTCCTGCCTCAGTCTCCTGTGTAATGGGATTACAGGTGTGTGACTCCATGCTTGGCAACTGGGGCTATTGTGAAAGTAGATGATTACAGTAAAAGTTATAAATAAGGGATGAAGCCTAAATTTCCTGTATTGTTTTCTTAGGCTATTTTTTAATAAACAGATCTCAGAAAACAACAAAAAGTAAACGGAAGCCCATTTCCTTACAGTAATACTTCAACATTTCCCTACCAAATTATTAGAACTTTTATCAGGAACCAGTCATACTCATTCATGTGCCAGGCACATATCAGGACTTCAACAATATTAACCTCAGAACAGTGTTAGGTACTTAGCTTTAAAGGGAACAATGTGAATAAACTATAGTGAATTCTTTTGGCAAAGTGTAAAACTGGATTCTAAAGCTAGGGGCCTACACACTCCTTGAAGCATGCCAGGATTCTGACAAATGCCCATATATTTTATTTTCAAATAGGATTGGTGACAATAAGGTCGGAAAGCCAGTGTTAAAAAGCATGACTATCTGGAAGAACTTTCAATATATATTAATAATAAAAATAGTATGATTTCTAATTTTTAAACTTAAAGTACCTTGACAAAGATAAAAGGTGGCAGAGTAAAGACAGGTAGAAACTACAGCCCCCCTGGGATCAAGGTACCTGGGAAACAAATAATAGATCTGTGGGGACTGGGAATGAGCTGACAGGAAAACTAGAAACTACTGTACAACTGGAGAAACTGAGCACAATGCATAGAAAAGAATGAAGCACTCTGGAAAAATAAACCCAGCTCCGAGGGAGGGGGACCTGTCTCCACTAACACAAGGTAAGCTTGGAGAGGGCTGGCAGTCCCAGGGAGAAACAGTGGACAAGGCTGGCAGTGCTAGCCCCAAAGAAAGCCCACAGTTATTGTACAGTGCAAAGCCAACATGGGGTTTTGTACTCTAACTCCTTCCACATGGCAGGGTAGAGCTGGAAAAAAGAAAAAATCCAGCGCAGCACCCAACATCTGAGTGTTCAGTGAGGAGCCATTTTGGAAAAGGGTTATTTAAAACTGAACTACAGAACTACTACGTTTCATGATTTCTCCACTGGGTGGGAGATGGCTACAAGACTCAAGGAGAGGGCTCAGGCTAGACACAGACCGCTGTAAAATTTAAGCTCAGGTTGGGAAGGACGTGGGAGTCCTGCCTCTGTGGTGATAAGCAATTCGTACGGTTATCAGATGGGGCTGGGTCTGAACGTGCTGGCACTAAGTCTAGCAGACTGGTCGATCTCCCCGCTTGGTTGGCTATACCCAGCACAGAGCGCAGTGGTCTGTTTGCTTTCTCCATCTATGTCTTGTGATCAGGGATACGTCTTGGCATGGACAGCTGCCACAGCCTGGGGTATACAGACAAAGGGGTCCTTGGAGGTGGGGGGCACCTCACAAATCCACAGGAAATAGAATTAGGCAGAAAGCACTGACTCGGGGTGTGCAGAGGCACATGGAAACCTGGAGAGGCTGGAGTGAATACAGCTCTAGGGTGGACACCAGTGACTAACTACCAGCAGGAGCAAAGGTGGGCAGGATTCAGCATTCACACACAAAAGTGTGAGTGCAGAAACGAAACAGGCCTTAGCAGTGACTTGCTAGCTTTCCCCTGTATCGGGCAGATGCTAGTACTACAGACCTTGAGCAGAAACCTCTCATTCAAAGCACAGAGGAAGTTGTCTGGACTCTTTCTTCATTGGTGTTTTCTTTTTTCTCATTTGTAAAACTTCTTTTTCTTCTTTTTTTGTTACATTCATCTAATTCTATTAATGTTTTCTTATTCCATAATAGGATCCTTTATCTCAATTTTCTTTCTTCCTTTTAATTTTCAAAATTTTACTTCTCATTTTTCTTAGCTCATCCATCTTTACCAGTATTACTGCTTTATTAATCAGATATTTAACTGACTCTGGGTTATTATTGTTGAATTACTTTCTACTGTTAGTGGTGGTATAGTTGTTGCATTTAAGATAGTTACTGTATATCAATGCTTGGTCTGTCTTTGTGTATATATTGTAATTATACATTCTTTGGGGGGAGGAGTGTTTTTTTGAGATAGGGTCATGCTATGTAGCCCAGGCTGGCCTTGAACGCACTATGTAGCCCAAACTGGCTTTGAACTCACTGTGATCCTCCTAAGCCTCCTGAGTGCTGGGATTACAGGACTGAGCCACAACACACAGCATTTTTTCTATTCTTAGGGGTGATACAACAGTAGCTTTTATTGGTTCTTATGGTATGTCAGTACAGTGGCACCTCCATTTAAGAACTTAATTTGTTTAATGGTTTTAGGGAAGATGGCCATGGTCATGTCTGTCACCTGATGTGGAGTTTGTGAATGGAAGCAACATTTTCCTGTTTTTGTTTGTGAACCAAATTGTTTGCAAACAGAAGTGTTCATGAACTAAGGTATTACTGTATCCAGTTTGTCTTTGACTCCATTATTGTTGCTGATTTTGATATGATTACCAGGATGGCATAGCTGTTATTATTAATCGGTTTTCACTATATGTCAATATCTGGTTTTCTTTGTGTCACCAATAATACTGTGGTTCATTTTCAGAGAACAGGGTGCTGGACTCTTCAGAGCCCAAATCAACAGTGGTGACCAGACGTGGGGCAGAGGCAAAGACCTATAGACAGCCACATCCCGAGCTTATCCCTGGAAAGCAGACGGTAACTACAGAGCTCTCCAAGCCAGCAACACAGTATTCTACTACTCTACAGTCAACTCAAAACCATCAGTAAAAAAAACAACCAAAGGAATCCTGAAAAAACAAGGCAATAAAATGCCTTTGAAAACTCCCAACTTCCTCAAAGCTGACCCATGGGCATCAAGGGGGAGGGGGAATCAAAAGCCAAACACTGAATTACAGTGATACCTCGGTTGAGGAACTTAATTCCTTCCACGATTCTGGTTACAAACCAAACTGGACTGTCCCACCAGGCAGCTTTTAATTAATTTACTTAGTAAAAGGACCGATAAAAGTGATTAGATCCATTTGTACAAGTCACCAGTGGTACAAGCCACCCGATGGGACAGTCATGCATGTACCACTGGTAGTACAAACTGCCCAGCATGGAGACATACAAATTACAGACCATCATGAACACGTTAATGATATTGAGGCCAAAAAAATAAAACAAACAAGCAGCAAAAAACTCCAAATAATTATTGAATCAAAAAGTTGGTTCTTTGAAAGAATAAGCAAAATAGATGAACCCTTAGCCAATATTATCAAAAAAGGTGTAAAGATCCAAATCAACACAATTAGAAACAAAAAAGCTGAAATCACATGGGAAATGCAAAAAAGAAGATTAGTAACTACTTTGAAACCTGTACTCCAATAAACTGGAGAATCCAGAAGAGATGGATTGATTTCTACAGAAATGAATTACCCAAAATGAACCAAGAAGATTAAGAATCCTGAATAACCTAATTAATAGTCAATGAAACTGAAGCATACCCATTTTTACAGCAGCACCAAGTATTCTGTATGTCCATGAACAGAGGAATGGATAAAATGTTTTTATACACAATGGAGTACTTTTCTGCTACAAGGAAGGATAAAGTTAAGTCATTTGAAGGAAAATGGATGCAACTTGAGAGTATAATTTTAAGTGAAATAAATCAGACACAGAAGCTTAAACATCACATGGTGTCTCACATGAAACCCAAAGTATAAATAAATTAAAGAGCAAAATAACAGATAAATAATAGGAAACAGGGAGATTGCCATTTATCACATGTGAAGGAGACTAAAAGATGGAGGGAGTGGGAATGAGGGGAGGGGTATGGGATGTAAAAGGAATTAAGGAATGTTATGCAGATATACCAGCTCCCCATTAGGATCGTAATAATTACATACTGCAAACATGTACAACAAAAATTTAAAAAACTAACAACTAAAAAATGCCTTGACTTCACCACGCCACCTTGCGAAGTAATACTATTTTATAATTTCTAGCTGTCATTTTGTAGTTAACTATTATTTTTCTTCAGAAGATGTTCAATTTTTCATTATGCATGAAAAACCTCAGGCTTATTCTCCCACCTATCTCTCACATTTTGGACATTTTATTTCTCTGCAGCATATAGTGACTGCCATCTGACTCTAAAACAGAAAATGATTAAGGAATTACATATTCTGATGGCTAAAATATATCTTCAATAAGAAATCTTTAATAGAATAGCCTAATAAACCAATCTGATAGGGCTTTTATAACTTAATTTGCAGAATACTTTTAAACAACATTTTCTAGTTGTTTACTATTATTTACAACATTTGTAATAGAAGGATCCCACATAGTATATTTTCCAGATATTATATATATTAATTTAGTCTTCAGAGTACAAAATTACCTAAGAATTACAGATGTTTTACTGACAGAAATAAAAGCTAAATATAAATCAGAAGGAGGCATCAAACTACAAACTCAACTCCTCAATGTTATAGCTCTGTAACTTAGCACCTTAAAGTACCCAAACAATAAAACTTTAAATCTGTATCTAAGAAACTATATTTGATTTCAGATATACATGATACTCAACAGAAACTGAAAGAATATGCAAGGTACAGTTCAGTAAGTTCTTTGTCTAAATGGTACAACAATTTTTATCTATACTTTATTACAAAGTGATTCTCTCCTAGAAGCAATGTTGATGGACACATAAAATTAGTAACTTCCTTGCTTCTGACACCTATGAAATCTGTATTCCATTTCAAAATACAAAGCCTTTCAAGAATGTTTTTTAGAATTTATTATCTATACATATAAATATATGGCTGGCAGAGAAAAATGTATGTTTTCAACAGATGAGCTTATAGATAGAAGAAAAAACTGACTTCCACTTTGTCTTTCATTATAGATGAGAACCTTGCATACAATGTCAAAATTATGATTCCTATAGCATATGTAATTTATACCATAAATTTATAGCAAGTATTAAAATTAAATCTAACTTCGCAGCAGACTATAGATACAGTGACAGTACAGAGTTACTGATGCTTCTTTGGGACAGATTTAAATCTCTAATGCAAGTAAAACTGCTGATATTAAATTAATCCTCTTTTAACTTTCTTTAAACCATAAATTTTATTACATATATTCACTGTATCCGTAATAGTAAAAAAATTAAAAATTATAGACTACTGCTGGGCATGGTGGAGCACACCTGTAACCCCAGCATTTGTGAGGCTAAGGCAGGAGGGTTGCTGTGAGGTCAAGGCCAGCTTGGGCTACACAGCGTGACCTTAACTCAAAAAACAAAAAAGTTAAACAAAAGTTAAACCACCATCTTCTCTAAAGAAATTAAGAAAAGAAACCAAACAATAAAGTCCGGAAAGCTTTCCTTGTGGCTGATGCAGACCAGGTGAGCTGGTAATCTCCCCAGTGCAACTGTGGTGGTTATTATACAATCTTTCTCTTCCTAGATTTTTCTTTTTTTGGTACTAGGAATCAAACTCAGGACCTGGCGCTTGCCGGGCAGACACCTGTGCCAAGGAGCTGTTATCTCCTGCTTTTACTGCATTTTAACAAAAGGGATAGCTTTTACAATCTAGACATTAAAATAATGTAGATATGTACTTCTATAAGGAAGTTGGAATAAAGGGGAAGAAAGAAAATAGGACAAAAAAACCCTTTCCAAAATTTGTTTTGAAATGCAGTTTGCATTCTTTTCCTGTCATGCTAGAGTGCAGAGTAGAAAATGGTTTCTCATATAGGACTTTATAGTGAGACTCTTCAACATGACTTTGGCCAGTCACCTGTAAATCTAGTTGTGATTAGATTTAATTTAAAAGTGGTATCTTTAAAAAGTGAATCCTAAAAAATGCAAAATCATCCTACCGTGGGTTTCTACAGTGTATATGAAGTATTAGAGAAGAATGCAGCTAACCTGATATGTATAAAATGCTAATAACTTCATTTGCAGTATTGATCCACAGTAGAGGAACTCAAAATGTTCACCCTACACCCTCATACTATTTAAGGTTTTACAACTGTTTTGTAAATAGGTATAATGCTATTTCTTATAACTAACATGCTATCCTAGACATACTGAATCATAAATGAAATGCTTTGTAATATGAAACACTGAAATGGGCACAAATTTTGAACTATGCCTCATTTTAGGTGTAAAACTAAACATGGGAAAAGACCAAAAACACAGATACATACTTTATGTGTTCAAAACTAACAACTGAGTGTTGAAAACTGCTGTAAAACAAATGTCAACACCACACTTCTCCAGTGACTGGCAATTATTATACTCATCAGCACAACAGAATAAACAATACAGTACTCCCAACACAAACTTAAAATACCACAAGGACTTGGTTAAGTAATATGAGAAACTTCACAATTCAAGCCTTTATCATCTACATTACTATATTTGACAGTAAATAATCATAATCTAAATTATATTTAAGTTTCTAATTATGGTTGAATTATTATAGTTTGCTTTAAAAAGGCTTAAGTATAGGCAAATAAATTTGGATATGGTTTTTGCATTAAAAAAACAACTCGATAATCTGAGACTGAAGATGGCAGTCAGAACACTGAAAAACTGAACTCATCGAATACTTCACAGGTTATGTAACACAGAAGCCTTAAAATAATAATGGAAAGGGTGGGTCCTCATGCTCCACTCTTGTGTAGTCAGAATGTACTGGGGTAAATGACAAGATAAACCGCAAAGTCATTTTGGATCTAGACTGCAATACAAGGAGTTGTTATGACTACAAAAGTGCTTGGCAATCTGATCACATAAGCTGATTTTTTTGTTTTTTAAAACCCAAGTCTCTCATTAAATAAATATTTTACCTAATAACTGATATGTAAATCATCTCTTTCCAAAACTCTAGATTGCACTGGGCCTTACTGTCTACATTTTATAATACAGAAGCTTTCAAATTAAACCTCCAGAATCATGAAGATCAAAGCTACCTCTCGGATCCTCTAGAATCATGAAAGTCAATAAATAGTGCTATGATAGCAAGCAAAACAAGATACAAATGTATAATTTTATTTCTATTACCTTGATAATACACCATTTGCCTGGATGTCTTTGGTAGTCAACCTGTTCTAACAAAAATTCCAAATTTCTATTTTTCTTTAAAGTTAATTATTTTCATGTCACTCTGGAATATTGTTATAGTCCTTTAAAAATGTATCATGTAGCATTATTTGGGTATTTTACAATGCAGTGAATTTCAAAGTTTGTGAGAACCTCCCTCTAAAAATCAGTACTATCATGGCTCATTTTTCTTATTCTGCCTATATCTTTCAGTTTTGTGACTTTCAAACAAAATTTTTAGAAATTTCCACATTTAAACTCATAAAATCACTTGAACAATCTCATTAATATACCTACAATATCTTTTCCTACAATTTCACTATAATTTACTGCTGGTCCTTTCTGTTGACAGCAAGTTAGCAGATTTCACAGAAAAATACTTTCAGCAAGATCTTTACTTTAAATACGATAACCTCTTGAAACACATGTGCTTACATATAAATCCATCTCATGTGAAATGTATTATTTACATAAATATGTATATTTATTTACTAATTGATTTTATTGCCCAGGTGCTCAAAAACTATATTCTTTCTTTTTAGTGTTTATCTTGCTCATCTAAATGCTGATAAATAGCCCTCAAAATATTTACACAAAGAACTTATAGAAATCAATACCAAATTTAGCAGTTGTTTCTCCTGGAGGGTGGGATAGAGGAAAGAGAAATGATACTTGCATTTGATTAAAATTTTTTATGTTCTTGTATGGCAGAATTGTAGAATTATCTTTTCAAACTAAAGACACACTTTCTGTAATTACAAACAATCTAAGCATACCTTTTTTTCTGAGACAGTCTCGCTCTGCAGTCCAGGCTGGCCTTGAATTCCCGCAGTCCTCCTGCCTCACCCTTCTAAGTGCTGGGATTACAACACCCAGGCCTAAGCATATCTTTTATAATTAAAAGAAATGGGTCTTTTATGGTGTATCTAATTACTACTTTTCACAATCAATTCACAACATTACAAGTATGGCAATTTAATTATACAGACTGAGTTTACCTCATATGAATCTAAACTCAAGCTTCACAATTCCTTGAACAGTTTTTTTGATTTTAAAATTAGGGCCTCCAATTAAACATATGTCAACTGCTTAATATTTTCCACAAACAAGGAAGTTAATCTATTTCCAACTTACCTGTAAATATAGTTTATTATCTTTTGTTATAGCATCCATAAGTTCTTTCTGTAGAGGTGGGTCTCCATTTACCCAGAGTCCATTGGTTGGATTACTACCACTTAAACCATTAGTGCTGTTCTGTTTTTTATACAAAAGCACATAAGCTGTGTCCTTTGGAAATCTACTGGTAATTTTCTGTACTGACTGAAATGAAGTAAATGTCACTCTGCTGTCATTAAATAAAAACCACTCTTTTGACATTTCCTTAGTTTCCAAATCCTGTTCAATAACAGCACTGGGGCTGTCTCTCCCCATGAAATGGTTCTGGGAGGGTGCCAACGCCAGAGTTTCAGACTGGGGGCACATCTCATACGAAGACTCTGTACCTGTGATGTTTCTGGCATAAGAGTAGTAATGCCCACTTTCAGAGGATATGCCAGAGTGAACAACAACAGAACTTAGTAGGTAGGGCACCAATTTTGGGCAGAAAGGTTCTTCAGTCCTGGAAGGCTTTAATTTTTTAGCAAGATTCTCACTAATATCACTGAAGTCAACATCAACAGACCAACTCTCTGACAATGAAGAGAAAGAAGTAGTTCTTTTAACTGGCAACTCCAAAACCAGTGGCAGTGACACGTTGTCTAAAATTTTTCTTCTCACGTGATACTTCTGATCATATGAAAATCTCAGGAGAGTAAGAATAAGGTATTCAGGTTCCTCTGTGATTTGCATAGTTTTCTCAGCATTCTGCAGAGAGGCACAGTTTTCACAATAATATTGGTTGTCACCAGTAAGAATCTCTGTAGCCAAAAAATAATTTAGTAAGTCAGTTACTGAAGGTGTATTTTCACCACCGGGTTTCTGAGGTACGTCTTTATTAACAAGAATCTTGGTAGCCTCATTAGAGACAGAAGTGTTTTCAGTACAGTGGAACTCATCAGGAGGACTGCCTATTTCATTCACAACTGAATCACAGACAAAGGCAGCTGTTGCTGGGTTATAAACCACTGGTTCTTCTGAAGGACCAGGTCCATTGGCTTGCATCAGGCCACCATCTTGTGCACTGGGTAACGATGCTGGCTCTTGGAAAGACAAGTCTTCCATAGCAGGGGAAGGACAAAAGGCCAGTGAAAGGTCTGTGAAGGCTTCTACTTTTTGGGAGGTGCTCCTGCAGTTCAAACAACATACGTGAGTCTGTAGTTTTCCTCCAAACATTCTTTCTATTAAAGTCTTCTCACTGTCACTTGTGCAAGGGGTCTCTGTTAGTTCAGCCGCCTTACTGGCTCCATCCTGGAAAGAAGCTTCATTGAACCCCAGGCCATCAGAAGGCTTGTGTGAGGACTGAGCTTTCAGGATCTTTTCTTCTTCATGGAGTCTGCAGGAAAGACATCACGTTATATAGCTACACTTAAGTTTACATGTGTTTCTATTTACAACTATTGGTTGCTTATTCAAATTATTCCAATCAAATGTAATGTTTAATTAAAAGATTATGTTTTTCCTCTTTTTATTGAGAATATTATTGACTAACGATCCTAGAAGAAAAGTTAAGGAGCTACTAGTATTCTAATTCTCATTATACTCTCTTCATACTGCTACTATAGCATGTATTACATTACAGTTAATTACACGTATCAACTCCTTATCTTACATATCTCTGCTTGGCATGTTATAGAAGTCCGGCACAAAGAAACCATGAATATACCTTTGGTTAAAGAAAAAATTGCTCAGGCTGAGTCCAACTTATTTTACTAGCAGTGACTCATAAACTGAAGGGAGCAAAGATGGTGATACAAGAAGATAATGGATTGCATTAATCAGGCGCTAAGCAGAGTAAAATACACAGTATGTTTACAATTACAAATTGGTCTAAAGAAGTGCTTCTCAAACATCTTTTCTATATACTTAAAACATGCAAGAGCCGAAGAGGTTTTGTTTACTTGCAATGTAGCTATTCGTATTTACCCTGTTCAAAAATTGAGACTGTGAGTAATAAAATATTAACATTTTTAAAAGCAATAAAAGCTGTGACAGTTAATCATACTGGTCAACTGGACTGGACTGAGAAATGCCTAGGAAATTGCACTTTGGGGCGTGTCTGTGAGGGTATCTGCAGAGATGACTGGTAACGGGACAGCACACAGGCACAGCGCATCCCTGAGCATGGCAGGTCTGTCCACGCTGGGGCCTGAACGCAATAAAAGCGGGAAAAAGGCTGCTGGCATCACCTCTCCAGATCGCTCTGCTTACTGGCAGCCATGAGGCGAGCAGATACCCCGGCACATCCTTATGCCATGATGCTCTGCCACCCACAGGCCTAAAAGCAACAGAGTAGCTGGCCACGGACTAAAACCAGAAACTGAGCCAAAATGTTTCCTCCCTTAACTTGTCATTGTCAGGTATTTTGTCACAGTGAAGAAAGCTAACTAACACAAAACGCTTTACAAATAAATATAAATAATTTTTTAAAAAAAAGTTTTATTTGTACCTTCCCCCCCATAGTGAGAATGTCAGTGTTAAGTATCTGGCTTCATACAAGATAGCTGGATCCTCATATTTGGTTTGTATTCTATCTATCACTCTATGGTTTTTTTTTTTTTTTGATGAAGTATATTAAAAAAATCTAACTTCCCACAAATATGTAGCTAGAAGAGCGAAGACCCCACAGATTCCTAAGTTTTGGGAAGCCTCAGGAGCAACTGTTAGACTTTGTTAATAGCTGGTCTAAAATAAGAAAATCCAAAAGAGGAATCCAATTAACACTCTAAAACTATACCATAAAGGCAAGGGTATTTTAAAGATCAATACCCGAAATATATTTTCAAAAGTAAGAACAATTTTAAATGGAAATAAACTGATGAGAAAACACAATTCAAATCATAATCTAAAAGGGCCAAGGACATAGCTCAGCTCAGGGTCATTTTATTACTCACAGCGCCTGCCTGGCAAGCATAAGGTCCTGAGTTCGATTCCTGATACCAAATCAGTCGATCAATCAATCAATCAATCATAATCTAAAAAATACTTTTACCTGTCCAGCAGAAACCTGAGGTATTCAGAGCAGTCTTGCTGTGATCTGGGAGTAAACCAGGGAGGTCTGGAAGCCTCAAAGAATATCCGGGGTGCATATGCTTCCCTCTTTTGACAGCAGTAAAGGAAACACCAAAAAATGATTCTCACAATGAAACAACCATAATATGTAAGGCTTAATAAAGATTACTTGAAGTTAATTGGCTCAGTTTTAACTAAAGTGTCAGACTTGGGGGTGGGTTAGAGTTTAGTCAAAGCTTTTCACCCTGCAGAGGAAAACTGAGACCTAGACAAACTATGGGACTTGCCCAAGGTCCTACAGCTACCCAAGTAGCAGAAAGAATATTAATTAGAATTCAGGTCTCTCTAGCTCTTGATATAATGGCCTCACATTATACCTCTATGACAGTCATGTATTTGAGTCCCTAACTTTTGAAAAACCATATCTGATACAGGTATGTTAGTTAGTGAATATATATTATGGATAAAGGAATAGGGGAATACTATACAGACCTATGTGTATGTATTTTTTCTTTTTTTAAAATTTCCTAAGTACATGTACAGAATGTGAGCACAGCAGATAGGTACTTTGCCAATTTCTCTCTCCTCCTCTCTCAATATTGTTTCCCATTTAAGAAATTTTACTTGAGATATTTCTCAGCTTGTAAACAGTAAACCAAACATTCTCAACAAGTCACTCCCATCAACTATGAATTTCTCTTCCTTTCTGGACCTATTCTTCTAATATTATTTTAGGCCTCTGTGAGATAAAGGCAATCAAAGTAAATCCAGGAAATAATACTGTAAGTTATGTGTAAATATTATGCATCATTTGTATATATATCTCAAAACCTAAACTGAAAGTTCTATGAACATAAGTTTCCCCTGAAATGCTTATCACAAACTACAAACAGATACATATAGTATCTCTTAACAGATGCCTATTGAATGATTATTCATGATGTGATCTTTTCTAGTAGCACTAACTTTATTTTCTTGAATTAATCTGTGGCTAAAAAGATCATCACAAAATTTTAAGTTCTAAAACTTTTTTAAGTCATTTGATGTACAAAGATTTTTAAATTATAATGAAAGTGGACACAGAAGGGAGAAAAAAGAAGGCAAAACACCCAAAATTATTTTACTTGCTTGTTACTGTGCAAATCTTCATTCAGTATTTGTAAATTACAAAAGACAAATTTAAAGTGACTTCTTCCTGGAAATTACTTATTGGATAAGAAATTAATCAGCATGATATTCATCTATAATAATGGAAAGCAGGGAGAAGAAATAAAAACTCAGGTATACCCCAATATGTAGATATTTTAGGCAGTGGCTTTAGTGCTTCGAAGAATTCTCATCTTATGTAAGATATACAACAATTTCATTACTTGAAAATAATGTGAACCAAGTGCAGTTACCATATACATACTACATAAAGATAAACCCACCTGTGTATGAGCCAAAAAGGCAAAAAGATGCTGCAATTTTTTCATTAATGAATTGCATCCATTTAGATTTAATGCTAATACTTGTCTCCTGAAACTGAAAGAGAATAAAATACAATGATTTACATCTGTATGTGTAAGTACATGTGTGTTTTTTAAAATAGTATTTTTGAAAAGCTAAAAGAAAACTGGTTTAAGAACTTACCAACCTCCTCAAACCAAAACTTCACTTATATGATAGTCTTTTGTATAACAAAGTTACCTACGTAACACAGTGAAGAGGGGTGGGGAGAATGACACTAAATACACGCTTGCTGTCTGGTCTTGCAATGGCCTATGTGCCCTCCAACACTGTTTCTATTGTTCTGGGTTAGCAAACAGAAATAGATTATGCTGGTTAACACTGACTGCCTCCTCGATGAGATGTGACTGGATTGTGTTACGGGCTTCATCTATAGGCTCAATGAGCTACTGAGGAGATAGGGCCTAGCGTGCAGCACAGAATTATCATACAGAACATATATAAAGGAACATGAAAGAAGAAAAAAACATCAGAAAAATGCACAAAGATTATTCAGAAAAGAAACAAATGAACAGAAAAAAATATGAGGATGGTCAGTTATACGAAAATTAAAACAAAAGGACAAGCTGTTGTAGTGGCAGTTATCTGTAATTCCAGATACTTTGGAGGTGAAAGTAGGAGGAGGAGGATCACAAGCTGAAGGCCAGCCTAGGAAAATGAAACCAAAAAAATCCCCAAAAGATATTTCCCTAAATGGGAAAAAATTAAAAGGACTAATTACATCAAGCGCTGCCGGTGGTACAAGGTCACACTTAGTAGTGACAGTTATTAGCACGTACATTCAAAATGCTACAGTCTTTTGGGAAGCAATTTGGTATCATCTAAAACCCACACCTGCACATGGATGGAGAGATGTTAATTATGAGGAAAACAATCTAATATTCAGTAATATGAGTATGGTTAAATAAATCATGGCACATTTATTTATTCAGAATGATAAACCACAGATCTGTATTGCCATAATGTTCACACATTTTTAACAAAAATTATTAAGTGATAAAATCAAGTAGCTAGAAAATACAGAAATAGGATTCTCTGCAAATAGTTTCTTAGAGCACTTTTTTTAGAGCAGTTTTTTTGTGTGAGACAGGGTCTCACTATGCAATTCAGGCTGGCCTTCGACACACAATATAGCCCAGGCTGACTTGAATTTGCAGTTATCCTCCTGCCTCAGCACCACCATGCCTGATTGCAAGTATTTATTTATTTTTTTTTTGGTACTGGATATCGAACTCCAGACCTTGCGCTTGCCAAGCAGGCGCTTGTGCTACTGAGCTATATCCCTGGCTGTATTTTTTTAAAAAAGAAAACAATGCAATTGTTTTTGTACTACATATGGATTTATAACTGTAGAAAAAAAAGTTCTGTAATAAACCACACAAAACTGTGAACAAATTACCTTGGGAATGAGTATGTCTGATTTTTACGCTAAATATTTATATATTTATTTTTTAGCCATGAAAAACTTATGTTACGTAAGAAACAAAATATGCTCTCTTCCCATTCTTAGACAGTATTATTGGCTACCATGCAATAACATGCATTCTTTGAATTGTTTTGGAAGTTACAATTGCTTTACATCTCTGCTTTCTCCATCATTTATAAAATGAGATAGCTGGCTAGAAGACCTCTGGTGGTGAGATACTGATTCTTTAGATTTAGGCCTAGTGTTATTTAATGTCTGAAAGTGAATTTTTTAAAAAAAATTCCAAATACTAAACTCAAAACACTTGAATGCTTATAACATATTCTGGGGCTAAGAAATAAACTAAAGCTAACTATAATAGTTTATGAGTCATCTAGGTGGACATAACAACTTATAAAAGCTTGGAACTCTATTTGCAAACATCTTTGGACAAGCTCCATGAATATTTGATTGGTACTGAAGAGAAAATGTTAACTCTATTTTTTATGGGGAAAAGTTCATTGTGGTTGTGTAGCACTATGGATAGCCTTCCTGTACCTAACAATCTGACTTCCTATTTGCTTGATTGCAAAAGAAAATGGATTTGAAAGTAAATTCAGTGACAGGAAAATACATACTTGTTCAGTAACTACCATCTTAGGGTGGGAAGCACAGATGAACTTCTTACAAGGCAAGAAAATAATTGCTGATCTGATAGCAAACTACCTATGAGCACATAAAACTAAGTATGAGCCAGGCACGGCGGCTCAGACTTGTAATCCCGGCACTTAGGAGGCCAAGCCAGGAGACTTGCTCCAAGTTTGAGGCCATCCTGGACTACATAGCAAGACCCTGTTTCAAAAAAAAAAAAAAAAAAAAACCAAAAAAAAAGCCAAGAAAACAAAACAAAAACATCTCAAAAAACTAAACAGGACTCCTTCTAGAGATATATAGGCTAAAAAAATACAGTAAGAATATAATAGAAGCAAAGACATGGATAATAGCAAAGAAGCAGTGAAGGATACAACTTTTTGGAAGAGGATCAAACAATCCCTCTGTTACACTATTAAACATCAAATCACAGAAGTTTTCTTGAAGGTAGTATTTAAATGTAATGTATAATATAAATCAAGTAGAATTTATATAGGTTAACATTTTAATAGTTTTTGAGCATTAAAAGCAGTTTCATTCCAAAATAAGGCAATTTTAGGAAATATTAACCTTTATGGGGGTATGGTGGTAGCTGGGTGTAGTAGTATACTCCTATAAGCCCTGCACTTTTTGAGGCTGAGGCAGGAGGACTGCAAGTGTGAGCCTAGCCTAGGTAACTTAGTGACTCAGCAAGACCCTCTCCCAAATTTAAAAAAATAAAAAGGGTTGGGGATGTAGCTCAGGGTGAAGACCCTGTGTTCAATCCCCAAAACTGCAAAACAAACAAACAATTGTGTAGATAGTTTTTGCCTTCTTATGTGTTTCATCAGCATACATTAATTTTTGCAGTTGAAAAGAAAAGCCTCAAATTTAAACTTACTCTGTAGCCATAAATAACGCTTGAATAACACTGTTCATATAACATGTGTTTCCTAGGTTAATAAGACCAGTTTTCCCAGTTTCAGATTTTCCAGACAGTCTAGACAAGCAAGATGCCAAAGTATTGGATTGAGAAGTCCAGGCACTTTGATTGAGAATCAACTTAATCTTCTCTTCACTGGGCTTAGGAAAATCCTACAAATCACAGAGAAAAACAGTTTAAAAATAAAGTAAAAACTATCTTTGTTACTAAATTAATTGACTCTATAAAGATTTACCCTCCCCCTAATTTTTTTCTTTGCTCCTATTTAGTTTTGAAATCACTGACAGTACTTGGGGATAGTCATTAAAAAATCAAGTTATGTTGCATGACAGTTTACAAGTTGAAGAATCCTTAAGAACCAGGAATTCAAGTCACATTTGAACTATTTATATTCCATATTTGCCAGCAAAATGCATGTAAAATAAAACTTTGAAATCAGTGAGTATGCTGTAGTATGATTCAGAGGTAGCAGAATTTAAAGATTTAAAGTAGTACACAATTGATTAATCTACACAAAACAAATTACTTTCAAATTTTGTGATGAAAACAAGAAATTTTTCCTTTTCAGGAAACCATTAATATTTACTCAGCATTAATTCTTAGAAATAAAAGTCTAAAGTAATTAGGGATAAAAAGTAAGAGGGGTAATTTAGCACAACGACCTCTGACTTCAGAAAATAAAAATCTCATATTTTACCATCTAGATAATTATTATAATGTACAGATTCTCCTTATTAGTGAAGTATGAAGTCATAAGATAAAATGCTCAGTATAAATGATTTCAAACATGAGTAGATCACTGGAGAATGAAGGAAAGTTGGTGAAATCATTTATACTTACATGATTTGCTTTTCTAGGCTGCTATTACAGTTTTGTACACACACCTTAAGGTATTTTAATTTTATTTTAAAAATTTGTTTTTGGTTCCTCTTGTTGATAGCAAGTAGAAAATGCCTTCCTCAGGTTAAGAATAAGTAAACCTTTTTTTGCTTCAGAACCCATATAAGTTATCAGAATTTTCAACATAAAAAGCAGTACAGAAATGAAGAATGGCCATAAGTAGACACAGCCACAATGCTGAAAGACAGTAACATTACTATCAAATTTATGACAAAATGCTCCTGTATGAAATTTACTTCTGAAATGTCAGTGTCACACCAACACCGCACATTAGTTACTTAAAAATCTTGGGACTCAACCAAATTAGTTTGATTTAGCTAATTAAAAAATGAGCATATTTTCAGTTCCTTGCAGATACAGAAGAGAAGCAATGAGAACTTTAATTGTATTTTAAATCTCTAAAAGGGGCATTATTAATAGAATTGCTATCTAATAACATCTGATTATGTCTGGCCAAGTTAAGTTCTCCCATTCTCTTGGTATACTCTGATCACACAACAAATTTACTGAGAACAAAATATCCTTGCTGTGACCCAGAGTTCAGTACAAACAGAATCAATAGTTTCTGGATACACTATCTATACAAAGGTAGAAAACAGGGTAACCCACAAATAATTCAAGTAAAGATCGTGACACTCCTGAAGAGTCTACAGCAGACAGAAATGTAAAAAAGGGAAAATGATGACCAGAAAAGAGAAGTGAGACTACTATTAGGTAAGAAAAGGGAATAAGGGGAGGGGCTGTGAGTGTGGGTACTAGGGACAGATATCAAAATACATTACACACATTGAACCACCTCCCAAAATTGGAAGCCAGGGAAAGAAGACTTAGTAAGGGGAGTGATGCTGGAAGTGATTAAAATGGTCAACATATGTTATGTACATGTATGAACCTGCTGAAATGAAACCCACTAATCTATATAACCAATATGCACTAATTTAAAAAAAGTGAAAAAAGGGAATCAAAGTTATATATTTACTAAATCATGTTTCCTTGATTCTTAGATGTACCTTACATATTTTAACATTGGATAATGGGGTGCAAATCTTATATATTTGTTTGCTATAACCTATCTTTCCAAATAAATTTCCCAAGAGGTATTATAAATTTAATATGTCTTACAATTGATGGCATTACAGACCAAAGAAATAATGGCTATTAATTTAGAAGTGAGAGCAAATGATACATTACTCTTCTAAACATTAGTGAAACCTATTTTTAAATGCATGTTTCAAACAAAAAAACAGGAAGAGTTTCATAAAATTATAAATTGAATAGCTGGTTACAGGAATGTTTTACTATGTTCATCTATTACATCATGGTCTGTAGCTCTACAAATGGTGATATAACTATCATACCTTTATTGCCTCCAGAATAGGTTCATAGAGATCTGGGAATCCAGAGTAATGATACATCATACAGTGTATTAATTCTGTTAACTGCACTAAGAAGGCTGTACTGGAAGGCTGGCCATTACTTTTGAAAGAGTGAACCAAATTAAGGACATGAGGAACAATCTGAAGAGAGAAAAGGACAAGTATTTCTTAATTTATAAATTTGTAACATTCTCCCGCCTATAAGTAGAATATTACATAATAAGCAAATACTTTTCTGAAACTTCAGTCATAGCCTTTTCTTAAAAAAATTACAAAGCTAAAAACCTTGGGAATATTAAGGAAAATCTAGCTTTCAAAGTCACATATGATTGTACTTCCCTTTACTATTCCCCTCCTTGTTCCTATACTCCACGTAAAACACGATCTCAGGTACAACATACAAATCTTAGTCACTGCTGCCATTCTTTTTAAAAAAGCCTGCAGCAGAAAAATGTTAGGGCCATTATACTGGCCAGATTACTCAATAGAAGCAAATTGCAAACAACAACAACAAAAAACAAAACAAAACAAAACAAAAACAAAGAAAACCCCTAGAATTAGGTAAAGAGCTCCATCTAGTGTAAATTTAAAATTTTTCACTTAAAAGAAAATACACTGCATGGTATAAAGTCTACCTAAAAAAATCTTTGAAGTAACATATGGGTAACTAAAACTGTAGGTCAGATAACATCACTTTCCTTTTTGATAAGCATCAGAACAATGTCTCACGTTAGATGGAATATCTTTAATAAAAAACACTATTCCCTACCCCTAAAAAGAGATGGTTCTAAAAATAAAGGAAATCAGAAGTTTCTTTTATTTTAAGAAAATGACACTAAAAAAGAGAAAAATTTAAATGCTCAATGCTTATAAGCATGTAGAAAGTTATTAATATTGATGATCACTACAACAATGTCCTTTCGTTGTAAACTTAGGCTAAGAAGTCAAAAAATATACAATCACGTCTTTAAGAGATTACCAAAATGAAACAAATTCTATTTTATAGAAATGGCCCATTTCATTAGCATGGTATTAGTTTTTTCATCTGATTATTGATTATAATCTATAACCTGATACACCTATTTCTACTTCTTATTGTAAAGGGCATTTTAAATTTTCTTTGTAGAACTTTTTAAGTTGTTGCTAACTCAATAAAAGAGAAGTTGGAGCTTTACTAAGGTCATATTATCAAACAGGAATAATAGCAGTTATAATAATGCCCCAATAAGCTCCCTCCTGCTCCTTAAAAATAATTATATTCCTAAATTAACAGTACTATTTCTGTTCTGCTCTGTTTGGCTTTACTGTTGTACCTGAGGTCTTAAGTTACATTTTATTTACACTAGCTGATATAATCTTATCTCCACCAAAGAAGGTACTGATGTGACTATGACACTAGCAGTTCCTAATGCTATCACCATCAATTCTACATTTCTAAAAAAATCTGAATAATTTTGCTCCCTAAAGCTACATCTATGGGATATTCAGTTGCTAAAATGCCAGAAATATAACATTATTTTGTTTCCTCAGAGGTGAAGAGAAAGAGATAAAAAAAATTTTGAACTAATTATTAAATTCAATTTTGAAACTTCCAAAAACTTCCGTAGAACAGATTTTATTCGGTTGCAAACTGCTGTATCCTACATGATGAAAATCATTCCTGACAAGGAAATAAGACTGACTTCTTTAGTTATGCAGATACACTTTCAAATAGGCATTTACCTTCTAAATATTGTAATGTTCACTGAACATAAGTTACTACGTAACTAATGTATAAAGCCTATTAAATTTGTAACTCGCACATTTTTCTTTCTCCTTTACAACAACTATGTGCCACAGTATCTTTTTAAAATAAAGTTTTCCCAATTACAAAAAAGTGAAATGAAAGTTGGCTGATAGCACACACTGAAACATGAATCGTGGTTTGCCCTTAAATATTCCAAACATACAATGGATGATACTGGTGATTCCAAGGTTTTGCTCATACTTAGCCACACTGTAAACACTGAGTCCTTCACTGAGTTATGTGCAGTTACAGGTGATTTAACTACCACATGACTCACTACTAGACGTCTAAGTTATTTTGAGTACAGGGTCAAGCTGTACATAGCACTAGGCACTAATTTGGTCTTTGCTTTTAGGTTTAGTAAGCCAGATTAGTTTCAGAGTTGTTTTTCAAGTAAGTGATTTAATACTTGTTTAATTCAATAGCCACATATTTCAAAGTTAAACAATGTTATTTCAATGTTTTCCCAGAAAAAAGATGGGAAAAGCAATGTAAAAGGTAAGGAGATATCTTTAATCTTTTAAAAAAAATTGTGAGCAATAAAATAGATTTAGAATGTATCCTAAATGACTTAACCACAGAGATTAAGGAATACCCTCAGTGTGATGAGTAATAAATGGTAATGGTAATTAAGTGGTAATTTAATGGATCATTAAATTATTTTAGACTCTTCTTCCTAGAAATTTTGAAAACTATTTTTTTCTCTTCAGTTGTGCCTGAAGACAAGAACAAAGTGATTCCTTCTTGATTGGAAAACTTTGCGAGTATACGCTGTTACATTTTCTGAAGTCATAAGTTTGTTTATATAACAGGTAAAATGTTACCACTTCATACTAAATTCACAAAAATTAGGGCAAACAACTGCATAAATCATTCATCCTAAATGATAATGTGCAATGTAATTACTTCTTAGTAAGGTTTACTTACTACAAAGCTTGTGGATTTTCCCCCAGTGGAAATTAGGTGATGAGCAACCTATGTGATTATATGGCTGGTTCTGTGACTAGTTATGTTTCTAGCTAAAAATTAACAACTGGGATTTTGTACTTCTTTATTAGTCTCCTCTGAATTTTGATACAGTGGATCAGCATCCGCAGGATTTTTACATTGTGGGTACAATGACATGTGAGATACCAGTCCAATAAAGTTAAGGAGCAAACCTTGCAGGAAGCGGGTAACCACATGAAGACACTGTTTTCGTGTGAGGCCCCAGGAAGGTCAGTGGACAGCTTCCCAAAGTGACATTGTACCATTCGTCACCTGTAGTAACTGACAGTCACATCAAATCAAAACCAGCAAGAGAGCTGGTTTAAAAGGGTAGGATCTGGATATATTTAAAGGTGGCATGAACAGCATTTGTGGGACATGAGGTAACAGAGAATATGAAAGTGTAGCTCTGGGGCTATAAAGCCAAGACTGATGTTTTCATGGTTCTGCAATTTGAAAGCAGTCAGTAGTTTTCAGCCATTTTAATCCTTCTACATTGCTCCCATGGGTCACAGACATCCATCAGAGACATCCCCCATGGAGGGCACTAACTTTCAATTGCTGGCAGTGGTTGTAAGTGGGTCACTTTGGGCAAGACACAAAACACTCTGAAAACAGACTCCTAGGAAAGAAATCTCACAATCTCAATTTTTAAAGAAATCATAAAGTTATATCAAAATAGTTAAGATTTTAAGATGCATCTATGATCTTTTCACTTTATACAAATGTGACTCAATAGTAAACTTAAGTTTTGAAAATAAGACTTCTTCAGCGTAGAAAGCTTGTGTCATAACTTACCAGATGGAACGCCTCTGGAGAATGCTGAAAACTAAGCAGCATGTGAGAAAGAACTGCAAGAGCACCAGGTCTCACAAGTGGAAACCAAAGTCGATTAAAAACCTTCAAAATAAGACCACATCTTAAAAGTTTGTAGGAAAATTAATAGCTCAATCAGTACTTATTTCCGTAGGGCTAAAAACTGTTTATGTGAATATTCCCCCTCTCGAAATCATAACATATATAGTTCAACTTTAGGGGAAGGAGGAAGTTAGGAAATAAAATGACTAAGATAAAGGACAACTGAATGGCCTAAACAATTCTCAAAACTCCCGATTAAATGAGAATCTGTCAAACTATGTTCCTACAGTGAAAGGTCTAAACAATTCTCAAAACTCCCGATTAAATGAGAATCTGTCAAACTATGTTCCTACAGTGAAAGGTTCCTGGTCTACATGAAAGGTCCCTGGTCTACTACTCATTCAGTTCACTCAATAAACTTTCATTTAGCACCTACTATTGCTCAGTACTATTTCAGGCACTGGAAAAACAATAATGGCTCTGATAATCTCTATCTTCTAGGGCTTACAAACTAGAGTATATATAGAGACATAAAATAACATACAATGTTAAGTGCTATATAAAATGTAAAGCAGGATATGAAGAATAGAGGGGGATGGGAGGGCTATCTGGCTGTACCATCTACCACCCCATTGATTGCCAGGGTTAATTCAGCTGATCTGGCTGGCTAAGCTGGTGTTGCCTTCCTCTTTCACCACTCCATGTGCATTCCTCCCAAAGCTGTGTGCTCGGTTGAAGAGCACGACCACTCCTGATACAGGAGGACTTTTTCCTTGGTTAAGAATATTGAAGTAGCTGCTAGAACCACCAAGAAAGCTCTCAAGAACAGAGGGGTTTAATATTGGCAGAGGGGTCTGCTATTTTACATAGGGTATTCAAAAAATGTCTCATGAAAAAGGTGACATCTGAGTATAAAACTGAAGGTAGTGAGATAATCCTGGAAGACACGTAGGAGAACACCGGAAGCACAGCAAACAACACTGCAAAGGCCTGGAGTACTCCCCACTGGTGTGACATAGACATACTGAGGGGACAGTGTAAGGGAAGCAAGAGGCTAAGACAAGAACAGTGGGAAACGGGATCAGAGAAGCAGCACTGGGCCACACCATGTACAATCTTGTGTGATACCTACTTGGCGCTAAGGCAGGAGCAAGGAAACTGCTGCAATCAATGCAACAAGAGATGATAATTAAACATGGACCAGAGCAGTAGTGACATAACAGGTTAAAAGTGCTAAGATCCTGAACCTATTTTAAGGGTGGAGTTAGTGCATTTGCAGGATATGGCTTGAAAAAGAAGGATAGCTCAAAGTTTCTGGCTTGAGTGAAGAAGGTTGAAGAAGCCATTTATGAAGGTGGGCAAAACAGAGTTAGGGAGGTAAAGGAGTTAAGACTGTGGATACGGTGAATTTGAGATCCAAGTATAGCAGCTGAACAGATAAGAGTACAAAGGACAATAATGAATGAGACATATGAATCTGTGAGTAATTCAGGTAGAGACCTTATTTTACATGGGACATCTATGCTATCAGTACGGATTAAGAAGAAAGTGAACCGAAGACTTAACTTTAAGGTAGTGTAAAAGTTAGAAAGAATACAGAGAGGTGGACACTAGTATACCAGTGAAGCAGGACAAAAACCAAGAGAAAGCTGGGGATATAGCTCAGCAGCACAAGCATCTGCTTGGCAAGTGTGAGGTCCTGAGTTTGATTACCGGTACCAAAAAAAAAGAAAACAAAAAACCCAAAAAACCAAGAGACAATATGTAATGCCCTAAATATTAAGGACATTAACAGTTGTTTTAAGAGAGGTGAACCAGTTATGTCAAATGCTGCTCACAGGTCAAATGAGAAGAGCCCTGAAAAATGATTAGAGATAAATCTGATAGAATACTAAGGGTAAAAGCTTGGTTAACTGGATTCAAGAAATAATGGGAGGCAGGTATGATGTTATATGCCTGTAATCCTAGCTATTGAGAAGGCTGAGGCAGGACAACTGAAAGTTTGAGCCTGGGCAACTTGGTGAGACTCTGCCTCAAAACAAAAAAAGCTGGAGGTATCTTACTGCTTCCTGAGTTCAATCCCTAGTACTAAAAAACAATAACAATAAAACTGATAATGGGAAGAATGTACTTTCAAATTAAATAGAAATAATTCACAGAAAAATTATTTTAATTGCCTATATTTGAGTGGCATCTAAAAAATTTCTAAAGCCTATTCAAAACAAAATTTAGAAAAGGAATATACTCAAAATTAGATGTCTTAAAGCAGACAATCCAAAGATTAAAATATTGATTGTACGAGCCCGTACACGCTAACAGATTTACAAACTCCCACTTACCAGTTCTATTTTCAGCAATGTAACATCTATCAAAATAGTAAACTTCTGAACAGCTGCTAGTCCTTTCAGGAGTGCAATAACCCATGTATCCACATGCTGAGCCAGGGGCCAGGACAGCCAGTCAATCATTCTGAAAGTTAGAAGAAAACAAAGTCTCATACTAAAATATTTTCAACATTATTTTGTTAGGAAAATAAAAGTTACAGTAGATAACCATACTAAGGAAGCTAGTAAGAACCACTAAGCTTGCTAGTAACAACCACTGAACAAGATGTGGAAAAGCTGTAATGGGTGCCTATCCTCAAGGAATTTCTAATTTTCTGAGTGTACAGTTCCTTATATTCAACATATTAAAAATGTGCTGATGTCTCATAAATGCAAAATTTAAAATTTACGCTATGTAGCCATCAGTTATTTATTATGCGAACTTACTCTAAGAAGAACAGGTGAAATAAGATATCAGAACTAAGACAAGGGTGTCAGCCAAGATTTCTCCTTCCTGGTGAGTACAGTCTAATATGTAATACACTATTAAAAGAGGCTATATTTTGAATTGTGAAACAGGTGTCTTCATCTCTTTCAAAATCCTACAATACAAAGACAATATAAGAAAACCTCAAATACTTAAAAAGGCACTGAATGTACAAATATGCTAATGGTCACATTTTCTATTAATGAGTATTTTTCTTCTTGAATATCAACCCAGTTCAACAGAAAAAAGACAAAGCAGGATACTAAAGCTAGACCTTTGCTGAAATGATTGGTATAACTCTTTTGGAAAGCAACTGGGACAAGTATTCATGTTAGTTGACCTGGGAATCTAATTTTGGGAATTATACATGAAGAAAATAGTAGGGAAGTTGGAGTGACTGGTTTAAAAATCTCAAGTCACAATTTATTAGCTGGGAACTCTAAATTCCTTATTCTCTGTCCATGTATCAATGTCCTCATTTCTAGATTTCAGGTAAGCGTGCTTATTTTACAATACTGTTGTGAAGATTAAATGAAATGTAACACTGGAAACATTGTGAATGTCTCTCTCCTACCAAATATTAACACATGATGATTGTATATAATGTCAAATACAAATACTTTGATGGTATACAATGTCAAATGTAAATATCGGAAATATAAATCTGTGATCAAAATAGCAATGACCATGTTAAAAGGACTAACATACAAACTGATTTTATTTTTGAAAACACTGTTTTATATCTATGCTTGTACTGGGGGGTTATCTTTATCAAGAGTTTTGCTTTTAAGATTAAAACATCTCAGTAGACATCAAGAGTGGTCCCAAAGTGCAAATGCATTATTAACTATAAGTTATCTGTTTGTCCTTCCATTACCTATACAAATTTTATTTCTTTTCTTGTTTTACTGGCTTCTTCCAACAACGATGGCTAAAAATCCTTAAGGCAGTCCCTGATAGCCTGCTCCACATTTTTCAACTATTACAAGGTTGCCGTTCCACATATATAGAGAAGAAAAAAGAAACAGCTTGTACGCATGTGTAAAGAGCATTCACAGCGGCACTGTTTATGATATGGAAAAACTACAATAAACCTAAATGACCATCAATAAGGAAAGGCAAAGTATAGTACTGATATTGCAGAACACTACTAAAAGTTTTAAAGAGTGAGGCGGATTTATATGAAACTATCTATGGCAATCTAAAATGGAAAGATTGTGAAATATTGTTAAATTTAAAATACTAATATATTTTTAAAAATCTATTTTTGCTTAAGAGAAAATCGTATTAGTACATATGTAGAAATATGCACACAAAAAATAATGTGGTAGAGGGGAGGGGTATGTGTGAGCACCTCTCTTTGGCTCTGTGGAGTCTTCACCCTGAGGGGAACGGCACTAACACAGCACAATCAGACCAGACTCAAGGCCATCCCCCCTATAATTTAGCTACTGAGTACTGGTAAAGGGTGGGAGTGGACACGAAACAGAAACTCCACTTGGCAATGGCTCTTTATTTGTAATTAGTAAGCCTTTTCTTCTACTTTTGCTTTTGGCTTCCCATTTCATAAGCCTCCACTCTCTATTATCCCAGACATACCAATTTCATGACCAATCTTAAATAAACATTACAGGAGTATTACACAAATTAGAAGTTGCTATGGTTTGAACGTTTGTGGCCGTCTAAAATTCATGTGCTCAAACTGAATTCTCTATGTGTGATATTAGGAAGTGAGGCCTTTGAGAGGTACCTAGGTCCCGAGAGCAGAATTCTCATAAATGGGATCAGTGCCCTTATAAAAGAAGCTGAAGGAAGTTCCCTGGCCACTTCTCCCACATGAGTACAAGAGACGGCACCATCAAGGAGTAACTGCACCTTATCTGCTATGTTGTGATTTTGGACTTTTCACCCTTCAAAACCATGAGAAAAAGAATTTCTGTTAATTGACTACCCAGTTGCAGGTATTTTGTTATAGCTGCCCAGAAAGACATAAATTGTTCATAAAACAAATACTTACATGTCTATTACACAGCAAGTACTGTTTTAGGTGCTGGACTGTAATAGTTTCTGCCCTCAATTTTAAAAAAAAACATCAGGAAATTTGTTAATGGTCACACAATTATCAAATAGTGGTACTGGTATCTGAACTAACATCTGCCAAGCACTTAATGCTATGCTTTTTTGTCACACTGTAATTACCTATCAGTTCTGCTTCAATTTGATTAGACTTGTATAAACCCTACTCCTCTCAGGCACAGACATTACAGGATTATTTTTTATGGTTAAGGGGAGTAATCATATTTATCATGTATTGGTTATTACCAGTTTGAATTCTAGAAACATTTTACTTTTTATTGAATTCCTTACAATTTTAAAGAATATTTTAACTACAGTCATTAGCTATATATTTCAAGTCTTATCTCCTGCATTAGACTATAAACTCAGTAGCAATGACCTTGTTTGAACTGTACACAGTTTTGAACCTCCAGTATTTAGTAGAGTGCCTGGCATTGAGTAGGAGCTGATTTGCAGTATAAATGAAAGTATTTTTCAATAGCTAAAAAGAAAAAGCATGCAACTTTAAGAACTTAACATTAAAAAAGGCAACATTATGAAAGGCAATAAACAAATCTAATCATAATGTCTGAGGAATAAAATCAACTTCCACCTTCACATGGCAGCCTGATGGCTATATCTAGCCTTCAGCACTTCTTGTCCCAGTGTTTGAAAACTTAAAACCTTTTTACATAGAAAGCTGGATTTCAGGCTTCTTTTGAAAATTTAGATCAAACCAGACTGCACTCAAATTTTCTTATGGTAAAAGGAAACCAAACTTGAGGATTGGTTTTAGAAGGTGCTTGGGTACCCCACTGGCTATCATTACAAGTGCAGTTGGCTTGTTTCATACTTTATGTTATCTGTCTGGTCCCAGAATGGTGTTTATATTTTCATATCTTTGGATTACAAAAAATGACCTTGAAGCATGGAAAGTGCTACATTTTGAGATACACAGGACTTAAAGCTTTCCATCATTCAGGCTGCAACTAGAATGAGGTCTACAATAAGAATTGTGGAAAGAACTAAATTCATGAACCAATGTACCACAATATAGGAAGAAAATCTTAACAGCACAATGCCACAGGACCAGAATTTCAAGAATATATACAAAAATATTAAGATGAAAATACAATCATATAAGGCAAGAACATCACTATAAATTAGTAGTGATAGATGCCACTCAACAGGACAAGATTACCTATAATATCTATTTCACAAATCTTGGAAATTAAAGATTGCCTGAGCAATACATAATAGTGACAGTTAAATTGATTCCATTAAGTTTAAGAGCAAAAAGAAGAATGAAGAAAAATTAGGTGGAAATTCCTTTTCAAACACTGAAATGAAGAGGAAGAAAAGGTGGAAAAAAATTAAAGTTTCTAGAGTTTGTGTTACAGAGCATGGCATTAGTAAACATGTAGCTTGCTGGGAGCCCAACATAAACACTTCAGTCCACGTTACTGGTGATTACTCGTGTGTGGGTGCACACACACACACACACACACACACACACACACAATAATTATACAACAAACACAGGCAGACATAAAATAGGAACAGATAGATAAGAAAGGCTCAGAAAAAAGTCACTGAAATAATAAACTCAATGGTTGCAATAGTAATAATCTGGGTAAGATATAAAGGATAGAAACAGCTGTGGTCATCCTTTGCCTGCTTTGCTACTTTCTGCCCACCACATACTCCTTTCTCCTCTGTGATGCCTGTTTGCCGGCCAATAATGCCCTGAAACCTCTATAAACTGTGAGCCAAAATAAACCTTTCTTCCCTTTACTTTCGGTGTTTGGGATTTTGTCTTAGCAACAAGAAAAAAATAACTAGGACAGAATTTGGTACTGGGAGTGGGCTGTTGCTGTGACTTTATTTGACCATGTGTTTCAGGAGCCTTTGGAAATGTCTTGTGGGAAGAGTTTGGAAAGGTTTGGAGATGCTTGCTGAAAAAGCAACCTTTAAATCCCTGAGCTGTTTGTCTCTAGAATTCAAACATTTCAGCAAATGCTTGCTGAAAAAGCAACCTTCAAATCCCTGAACCTCCAAAATGGGGAGATTTTGGTTAGAGCTCAGAAGACCAGACAGCTGATAGAAATGCTGACAATAAAGACCAAGGTTGGGAGGTTTCTACTGGGAAGAAAGACTGCATTTGTTGAAGGACTCCAGAACATGTGTGTTTTGCCTTAGTAGCAAGTTTGTCTACATTTTGCTCACGTCCAGAGATATTGCCTGAGACTGAGACTAAGGGTGGAAGACTAATTCACCTTGCAGAAGAAATTTCAAGGCAATCTAAGGTTGAGGTGGTGACATGGCTACTGCTGATGGCTTTTTGACAGATTTATGTTGAGAATCAGGAGCAAAAAGCCCAGTGGAATGATTGAAAACACTACTGCTTTTGTACTAGTGCTTTTGCACTACTGGGCAGTTAAAAAATTTTTAAGTTTAATTATCTTAAGTGGCTTTTGCATCACTGTACAATTTTAAAAGTTTTAAGTTTAATTTTCTTAAGTTTAATTATTATCTGCCTTGATATTCTTCCACATAGGTACTATATTCACAGGTGCTCCCTCATTTCCTTCATGTATTTGTTGCCATGGTCACTTCAGTGAAACCCTCCTCATCCATCTTACTCAAAATTGCAAACTGTTTCCTTATGCCTTTTGCCCTTTCTTGTCCACATCTTCCTACCAAAACACTCATTATCCAACACAGTAAATTATTTTTCTTATCATATTTGTGATATAGCCTAAAACAAGATCAATTTTAAGATATATAATTAGTTAAGTACCACTAAGGCAAGAAAAGTTGTGTCAGAATAATTAGGATACCCATGATTGGTCACTTCCGCATTTTAACATCTTTGAAATTAGGATACACTTGGGAATGTTATCAGATTACTCTCTGCATCTCCAACTAGAAAATAAGCCCTTGAGGACAGATTTTTTATCATTCTGTTCAGGATAGTTTGAATACTCACCAGCCCTTATGGTGTATGTTCAATGTATGTGATTTGAGTAAGTCAATGAATGATTGACTAAAAGTCTAAAAATCCTGAGAGGGACAACTAACATTGAATTTATACCTAGAAATATACACTAAAACTGCAAAAACATTAAAGAAAAAGAAAAACATAAAAATTACCAGAGAAGGGTAACTAATTACAGAAGAATGACAATCAGATTGACTTCCCTTTAGCAGCAACGAACACTCAAAGAATTATTTGCAGCATTACTTACAAAATGTTAAAGAAAGTTATCAAATTAGAATTAATATCCTGTCAAGTCATCTACATAAGACTAATGGTCTAAAAACAAATTTCAAACAGACAAGGACAAGAGTGTATTACCCAGTAAGCCCAGCTGAAAGAGAAAGTAAAAGTATTTTGCTGGGGGAAAAACTCAAATTACAGGAAACAACAAAGAAAAAAGAAGTTAAAAATATATGTTGATAATTCCAACTTATGTCTGTACAGTAAGTACATATACACGTATGCTTTGGGTTTTAATAAATGTTAAATTGAAAATGGATCTGTGAATTACTGAGATGCCTGTCAATGCTATAAAAAAGTAAAAAGGTCATTCCAATTAATATGTAGAATCTTTATATATTCGGTTCCATGATTTTACTTTCCAGTATTTAAATTTTTATTACTTAGAAAGTATAACAAAATATCTGCTCCTTTCAAATTTACCATTACTGTTGATAGTGTCAAGAAGAAGTACCTGCAAAGAGCTTGGGTCATACTTGCATCTTTTACATTTGGATCCGTGGTAAGACTCCTGATGAGAACTGTAATCATCTGAAGAGGAATATGCTGAACAAGGCTTGCCAATGCTACAGAAGGTTCAAACGATGCATCTAGTTTTTCAATTAAAAAGAAAAGAAATATGGCAAGAAAGTTCAAGTAAAGTATTTAAAAAACACTGCCAAAAATATACATATTTGCAGCAAAGGTCAGGAAGCAGTTATGCTACACATGGTGGACAGTCATTAATAAATAAAGAACACTGATTTATGAAAAAAAGATTACAAGTGAACAGCAATGATTACTCATTTCTATAGATTAAAATACTGAATTATAAAAACTGCTATCCACTAACTGCCATTCTGGTCTATAAATTTTTTTTGCACTCTTTAATATTTACTATTAAGCTAAAACATTCATTTGCCAACCAGTAGTCAGAAAAAAAATGCAACGTATCAATTCCTATATTAAAAGCTTCAAAGTCATTTAAACCTGTTATAGTAGTCATTATGTTGTTCTAAAGAAAATATTAAAACTAAGTAAAAATTATGGTGAATTTGGGTAGTTTGCTTAAATTATATAAAAACTAAGCAAATTCAACATGAGCACCTTTACTGCTATAATTGAAAAACTTAAGAGGAAAATCTAACACTGTAAGATGACCAATACAAATACTATAAATATATATGTGATGTATTAAATTCATCAGAATGCATGGAGCTTGTTAAAACTCCATCTTTATGTCTAGCTTTTAAGATAAAACGAGGACACCTGCTTCACAAGTTCAAATTTGCAGCCCTGAATAGAGGGAATGGTTGTACCAAGTAAAGAGGAAATGAACCTGGTTTTTGACCCACAACTTCACAACCTACAGATCTGAAAGCTCCAAAGCTTTTAAGAACACAGATGCACAGGTGAAATTCCTGAGTGAGAAAACATTCTCTAGCCAAGAACCAGTTGACTCGTCCCAGTTCCTGAGGATGGAGTTCAGGGTACACCTATTTATGTCTTCATCGTCCCCCTTTCCTCATTCTACCTGTATCCCCTCTCTAGCACACTACTGTAGACAGAAAATACCAATATTTAAAAATTGCACATTTAAATGGGATAATCTAGTAACAGAACTGCACGATCCACGAATTAAAAAAGTGGAGGAATTAAAAAACGTAAAACAGTCATTACAACAAAACGATAGAGTCGCATACAATAATAATGTGGTGCTGTAAACATTATACTACCATTAGTCACTAATGAATGGAGCTTTACAGAGTAGTTGTCATCTTCAAGGCATTCCATAATTTGAGCAGAGGCTGGGTAATTAACTTGTTTATTAACAAAGGTGACCTAGATGTTTTTAACTTTTAAAATAGGCACACTGGCTGCTTTTTAGGTAGGTAGTGATATTCTGAATAAAGCTTCGTATTGAAATAAAATTTTGAATGAGGATATTAAGAATCTTTACATGGTGGGACAGACTAACACTGAATGTCAGGAGATAGTCGCCTAAATACAACGACCCTCACCTGTGGAAGAGATGCTCGCAAAAACTTCTTGCAGGGAAGGCAGCAGTGTGGCAGGCTCGGCCTTCCAGATGTTCTGTAGCAAGTTACTCACTTTCGTTACCTGGGAAACGTATTCCCGCAGCTCTTTCTCCTGGGTGGACACGCACTGAAAATGGCCTATCGTCCGAACCAGCTGTTGACAGAAGGTGATGGACAATTTCCCTTTGGGGATGCACTGCACGAAGTCGGTCAGCAGGTCGCTCAGTCGGGCACACAGCTGCGGCTCTGGCCTTTCGCATACCATCCTTAACACCTCCACCTGCAGCAAGCTGAACAGGTCCAGCACCGACGGGCAGCTCATGATCAGCTTGAGGCCATTGTGAATGTAGTCCAGGATGACCACGTCCTTCCTGTCCAGCGAGTGATAGCCTTGCTGAAGGAGGCCCAGCACGAAGGTCTTGTTGAAGAAGGACTCAAACTCTGGCCGGTGGTACCGCGCGTAGGCCTCTAGCACCTGGTGCCCCACTTGCCGCTGGAAAGGGTCCTGGCCCTCCAGGATGAGCCGGGTCGTCAAGTCAAACATGGCCTCGCACTGCGCCTCGTCCAGCCAGTGCTCGGCCGATTCCACCACCTTCCGCACGATCACCCGCTTGAGGGGCAGCGGGTGCGAAGAGCTCACCAGCCCCTCCAGGATCTTGTCCATTGTCGCCACGCTGCAAGGCCAGCGTCAGGGTATCGGGAGCCGGCGGCCGCAGCCCCGAGGTGGGGCGGGAGAGCCCCGGAGCGGAGGTGAAGTAGGAGCTTCGCAGCAGCGGGACCGGCCACCGCCACCGCCGCCTCAGCAGCCACATTTATCGGGCAGGGCGGGCCATCCAAGCCGGGGCGCGTTAGGAACATACACCACCCGCGGCGGGCCTAAGTGTAGCGCCTGAGGCCCGAACGCGGCGGCCACCCCGGGCCCGAGGTCCCTCAGCATCAGCGCGGAGGAGGCAGCAAGGCTCCCCGCTTTCGCCGAGCGCTCAGGACCCGGGGCTGCGAGCCGGCGGGTGGAGGGGGCCGCCTCGGGGTCCCGGCGGATCGAAACAAGAAGCCGGCCAGGGGCTGAGTCAGGAGGCGCTGTCACAAACGGTGCCGGAATCAGCCGGGGAGAGGAGGCGGAGATCACCTTTGACCCGGATATGGAAGTGTAGCAGACCGGAAGTGAGGTCCCAAGAGCCTCTCGAAAGGCCCGCTTTTTGTCCTCTTCGCAGCCCCTCCCCTCCTCTGCTCAACGCCCTCCCCTCCGCCGTCTGGCCGTGTCCTCTCCCGGCGCACACGAGGGGCCGCCCCCGGTTGAGTATGGCCGGTTGGCTAGCGTCACTGGAAAGCGTGTGTGGAGTCACAGGAGCGCTTCCGGGAGAAGCCTCCCCAGGCGGAAGTTGTACAGGTGACGGGGCCTTGAGGTTCCCACCGCTGGTTCTCTTCGGGGTCTTCTGGGTCAGGTTACTTGTGAGAACCGGAAAAGGCGCTATTTCTGCAATGTCTTGTAAATGAGAAAGTTTTGGAAACGTGAAAAGGGCAGCCTGGACTGCATAGCTATACCCTGTCGCGAATAAAAAGAATTTTTAAAATGCGCTAGAGAGGCCGAAAGCGACTGGCTTTCTCGCGCAGCGTGTTTGCCACAGTAGGGACGATATTGGCAGTGACGTACAGTACATTTAACGAGGATTAGTATCCGTGGAGGTTTGTAGTGTTAGTGACAGGCGAACATCCAGTTAGCTTTTCATATTTAAATTTGTAAGCTGCCCCTCAAATGGTAAGGAAAATTAAAAAAAAAGTACATACACAAATATATATAGTGATATAAATAGGCGGTGAATGTTTAAATTTTTAAACATTACAGTAAGACACATTGTCATTAATTCCCCTTAAAATGCGCTTCTGCCTTAGAATACACATTGTTCTTGCGACATTTTGAAGCTGTTCTGGAAGTCCCCTTTCATGAGTTTCTACTGTGTCTGCATCAAAAAATCCCATTGTCCAATATGAGTCATGTATGTATTCTTTAAATTCCAAAGGTTCACAATAAGAATTCAGATTTTAATTAGCCTTAACATTGAAAAATGTTACTTAATTAGAATTCCTTTCAGAATTGCTTCATGTAAATAGCTAAATTAGATATTAAAATGCAGGCAGACAGGGACTAGGAATTTGAGAAAGTCAGCACAGAAGATGAGACACGCAAAGATTATGGCAAATCTGAAGAGACCCAGGCCTGCAAGCCTTCCTAGGGATAAATACCAATTTCAGGTTATACTTAAGTACTGCCACCGTTTTAGTTAAATCCAGCTAGGTCTCAGATGCATAGGTGGGTTACCAGAACATCTGAACCAATCCCTTTCCAAGGATGCCTTTGTTGTTTCCATATACCCTTGCTACATAATTCGTTTCCTTATTGGATCAGTATTAGCTAGGCGACTATACTTTAATCCTATAGGTTGATTGTAGTTTGACCACATTGTGAGTTTTGCTGTATAAATTACCCCTGACAAAGGTCCTCAGTGGCCACACATTCCTCGGACCCCTTTTTGAAATCCAGAAGTTTTCTTCTGGTTTCCAGTAAAACTCTCCTAACTTCCTCCTTTAGTTCGAAATATCATTTCTTGATGTGAGACCAAAAATTAGGCATATCTGACATCTAACAGGTTGGGAGTGATTTTTCCCATAACAAATACAGTTGTGAAATCAGACATTAACATCCTATAATACAGACAAAAATTTAAATAGTTTAAAATATACAGAAGGAAAAAAATCTGAGGTGTAGTTTCAGTTTGCTAGCCTTTTTCTGTTTTGGTTTTTACTAATTTGCAAGCATAATGACATTAATATATTTAGCACATTGATTGGGATAATCTTTTTAAATTTTCTGTTTGTTTGTTTAGAAACAGGGTCTCTCTATGTAGTTCAGGCTGGACTTGAACTCACTATATATCCCAGGCTGGCCTCAAACTTGTGGTGATCCTCCTTCCAAGTGGTGGGATTCCATGGTGGGTGCCACCATGCTAGCTGGTTAGGATAATCTTAATAGCAATTTAGAGGAAACAGGAACTGGAAAGGAGAAAATGATATCAATTTGATTTGTAAGAAGAGACTGAAGATAGAAGTGAGGTAATTGATGCATCTAAAAGACAGTCATGGCCAAATAAAAAAATGGCTGTCCTATTTCAAATAGAACTACAGGGAAGTTTGGCTTTAGTGGAGTTAGTGATACATTGGAATACAAATATAGGAAGTAAAGTATTAGGAAGGAATGGTAAGATAATGGGTTAGAGATGGAAAAGATTTAGAATTAGTTTTTGCGTTAAGTTACAAACAGGATAAAGATTTCTGAATAACAGCAGTGAAATGATTACTACGGAGCAGATAGGAAAAGTATTGTTTAGTTAAAAACTTGACAGATTGCTTTGAATCATCCATAGAATTTCCCTTCTCTGCTATATAACTTCGGAAATTAAATTTGTATGTAAAAAAATAATGTAATTAGTTTTCAGTCTACGTAGTACACGTTACATACTTTTATCCTGTTTGCCTTCCAGAAGCTCTGTGACCATAATATACTTCTGGAGTGACATATACATGAAATAAAGTAGTATATTTGTATGCCAAAGTATTCAAAACACAGTTTTTTTCTTTTGGCACTTGTAAAAATGCATATAATGTGCCCTTCTATGGTTATAGGATTTCAGTAGAAGGTGGCCAATTTTAATTTATTTTATAATATAACTAAAAGTTATATGACATTACTCTGTTCCTGTTAAAGATTTTAAAATACTTTAAGAAATTCATGGAAGGGTTTTGTTACACTGAGCTGTACCACTAGTCATTAGATTAGTGTATTTTGCTAAAGGCTTTAAGATTTTGTGTAAAGATTTAGTTTATACCCCCAATTGCTAATTAATTAGTTTTAGAAGTATGTTAGATATAAGAATGGGAGCTAAGTGCTGAGGATGGAAGAGAAAAGCAAAGGATAGGGAATTATCATTTATTAAGTATGCTCTATGTGCTTGGGACCCAGTGTATTATACTTCATCCCTGATTCTCAAAACAAACTTTTATAAGTTGATGTAGGTAACTGAATTTTATAGGTAATATAATGAAATCGTAAGAGGTTAAATGCACAAGTCTGACTCCAGGGCTTCTATTATTTCCATCATAACATTAGGTGAGAAGTATATATGTGTGTATATATGTTTGTGATAAACAAAAGCAAACAGTGGTTAGTTAGCCAACTGCTGCAGCTATATTTTGAGGTTAATAACATTTTCCCCTAGGAAAATTGTATCGCCTTATATAATCAAAAGTGGACACACTGTAGAGATTAAAGACAACTGTAATCAGTAAACCATTATGAGAAATTACAAATAACCCCTGCTTTTAAACTATGAAGTTTTTTAAGTTATAAAGCCAAAAAACCCCAAACCAAACAAAACCAAACTATAAAGTTCATATTCATACATACCTTTTTAGTTGTGAAGGAACAAAGCTGGAAAGAATACACATTGATATGGTGGGATTTTAAAAAGTCATTTATGATGAGCACCAGACTAATCTTATTACTCTGTTTCAAGTATGCTAGTGCTTCTTATCTTATTTAGAATAAAATGTAAATGGCTACTACTCACTGTAAAACCCTATGTAAAGTTCCACCTATATATTCTCGCCTCTCTTCTCCTAACTATGCAAGCCATAATGGCCTTCTTAGTGTTCTTCTCTAGGTCAAACTCTTTTAGATTTCAGGGCTTTTGTATGCACTGAAACTTTTTTTCCAACTTCTGTAATTTTGATTTTCTACGCAGTAGTCTCCTCAGGGAGTCACTTTCAGAATACTACTCTATTCTGATACTGTGTTTCTATCTTCATGGTACTTAACTAGTATCTGAAATTAACTTATTTATTATTTATTTAAATGCTTACAATCTTTTTTATGTTCCTTAGAATCTGAGTCAATTTTCCAGTCACCTGTGTATGTCAGAGCACTACTACACTCGAGTAAATAATTTAACAATGTTTTGAATGAGTGAACTTTTTTTTTCCATTTCTGGGGATTGAACTCTCAGGCTGAGCTATATCCCAGCTTTTTTATTTTTTATTTTGAGAGAGGGTCTTGCTAAGTCACTATGTTGACTAGACTGGACTCAAATTTAAGAACCTCCTGTCTCAGCTTCTCAGAGTGCTAGGATTACAGGTGTACGTCACAACACCCAACTATGGATCACCTTACGTTTATTGACATAAAAACATTTTAAAGAAAAATCCCAAGGATTCTCCAAAAGAATTTCTAGAATGAATAAATCAATTCAGGAAGATTTCAGAATACAGGACAGTAAACAAAGGTCAATTGTAATTTCATTTACTAGCAATGAGCACATAGATACCAAAATTAGGGGCTGGGGATTTGCTCAGTGGCACAGCACCTGCCTGGCAAGTGCGAGGTTGTGAGTTTGATTCCCTGTACCTGAAAAAAAAAACAAACAAAAAACAAAAAAACCCCCACCAAAATTAAAAATATATTACCCTGTATTGCTCAGAATCAAAGTTACTTCAGTGTAAATCTAACAAAACATATACAAGAATGGTATGATGAAAGTAACAAAACATGAAAGACATCAGAAAAGATCAAAATAATTGATAGTGTGCATGGATTGGAGGAGTCAGCATAGTACTATTAATTATACCCAGAATGAAATGAAGACTTCATGTGATCCCAGGAAAAAAAAATAGCAAGAAACCAGAATAACTGCAGTTCTAAAAAGTAAGAAATATATGAGAGGGATCAATCTACCTGAATTTAAAACTGCTTATATGGTACAGTAATCAAAGCAGTTTGTTATTGGCAGAAGAGTAGATACATAGATCACTGGAACAGATTACAGTACTCAAAAACTGACACACATAAATATACTCAACTGATTTTTGATAAAAGGAACAAAAGCCATTCAATGTAAGAAGAATAGTCTTTTCAATAAATAATGCTAGAGTAATCAGATAGGTAAAAACCTTAGAATAAGCCTCAAGCCTTATATAAAAACTCAAAATGGACCATTGATTTAACTGTAAAGCATAAAAACCAAAACACTATAAGAAAATAGGACAAGAAAGGCATGGTGATGCATACCTATAATCCCAAGACTGAGGCTGGATCAGGAGGATCACAAGTTCAAATGGCCTAGGCAATTCAGCTTAGGCAACGTAGTGGATTGGTAACTGGTGGTCAACTTATAACCCCCAGCTGAACTGAGTAAGCATGGTGCTGGGTGTGGGAGGCCCACATGGGGATTGTTGCCAGCAGCATAAGAGGCAGAACTGCAGAAGGAGAAAGAGGCCTTTCAGAGTGGAGAAAGGCTGTTGGGAGCTGATGGAAGCTGTAAGGAGCTGTTGGTTCTATTGGAGGAGCTCGTCTTGCTGGCTTTCCTGATGAACTTGGCTGTTTTCATCCTCTGAGGAGCTCCGGACCTGTGTTGGCCCTGAGAATGGCTTCAGTTCACTTAGGAGGAGCTCTGGTCCTTACCTTGAGCATCACTTCCTGGCTCTGGAAGGGGAGAGGGTGCACAGCTCGGTTTCCTGGAGAACCTTGCTGCGTTGGCTTCCCTGACAGGAACTCAGCCATCTTGATCATCAGAGGAGCTCAGGACCTCACTGTTGCTGAGGATGGCTGTGGTACCTTTTGGGGGAGCTCTGGTTTTTCTGAGCGTTGCTTCCTGGCTCCTTTGCAGATCCCTCAGCCTGCTAGCACAGGTCCTTCATCCTGCTGGCACAGACTTCCTAGATTCCACCACTGACCCTTGGGCCTTCCCAGCGCAGATCCATGAAACAGGCCTGCGTGAGATGTTGTCATGGGCTCTGGGCCTCCAGTTGGATTTGTGGGAAGCATTGTTATAAGCTCTAGGTAAAGGACTTGAGTCAACACTCCAAGGAAAATATACTGTACAAAGCAGTCAATATGAAAAGATGCTCAACATCACTACCTATGTGACAGACAAATTAAAACCACAATGAGATACCACTTTGCAGATATTAGGATGGCTATTATTAGAAAACAAAACTTGAGACAGTAGACAATATCAAGTGTTGATAAGGATGTGGAGAAGCCATGTATTGTTGGTGGGAATGTAAAACAATGACACTAGCTGGGTGTTATGGTGCATGCCTGTAATCCCAGCACTCGAGGTGGGCGGGAGTGAGCAGGAGGATCACTGCGAGTTGGAGGCCAGCCTGGGCTACAAGCAAGACCATGTCTGAAAAAAAAAAAAAAATAGGGACACTATTGTTTGAAACCTGGTTGTTCATCAAAAGATAAAACATAAAATTACCATATGTCTATCAATTCTACTTCTCAATACATATCTCAAATAAGTTAAGGTAAGGACTCATCTAGATACTTGCACAACGTTTACAGAAGCATTATTCAAAACAGCTAAAGGGTGAGAACCATAGAAATATACCTGAATAAATGGATGGAATAAAATGTGGTATTTACAGTCAAAGAAATGCTATTCATGCTTAAAGGAATTAGATTATGGTACATGCTACAACATGGATGAGCCCTGAAAACACGGGGCTAAATGAAGTAAGCCAGTAACAGGACAAATATTGTATGATTCCACCTATGTGAGGTGCCTACAATGGTCAAAATAATAGGGACAGAAAATACAATACAGGTTTTTAGCAGAAGGGGTGGGGAAGGGAGAAAGGGAGTTAAAGAGTACAGAGTTTCTCTTTGGGAAGATGAAAAGTTCTGAAAACTTGGTTATGATTACACAACAATGTGGAAGTAGTTAATGCCACTGAATTTTACACTTACAATGGTTAAATGGCAAATTTTATTTTACAACTACACCAATAAAAATTAACAGTAGAAAAAGTCAAGCAGTACGATTAAAAATGGACAAAAGATGTGCAGACATATTTCCCTGAAGACATGTTCCCCAGGTAGCAAATAAGCACAAGGAAAGATGTTCAGCATGGTTAGCCATGAAGGAAATGCAAGTTAAAACTGCAGAGATATCACATACTTATATAATAGCTGAAATTTAAAAAAGGGGTAACACTAATGCTGGCAAGGATGCAGAGAAATCAGATTGTTCATACGTTGCTGGTGGAAATGCAAAATGGTTCAGCCTTTCTGGAAAGTTATTTGGCAGGTTTTAAAAATTTTTTGTCTCTTTGAGGCAGGGTTTCACTGTGCAATTCTGGCTGGCCTCAAACTCACAGTGATCCTCCTGCCTTAGCCTCCTGAGTGCTAGTATTATAGTCATGCACCACTACGCTTGGCAGTTTTGGCAGTTCTTAAAAATTAAGACTGCAATTATCATGTGACCAAGCAAATGAACTACTAGTTATTTATTCCAGAGAAATGAGGGCTTATATTGACACAAACATGTACACAAATGTTCATAGCAGCTTTATTTATAATAAGCAGCAACTGGAAACAACCCAAACATTTGTCAGTAGGTGAATGATTAACAAACTACTATACCCACAACATGAAATACTACTCAATAAAAGTAACAAACTATTGATAGACGCAATAATTTGGAATGACCTTGACTGTCCAGGAGCCAAGAGAATTCTCAGAAATAGAAGCGATGGAATGAGGAAAAGACTAGGTTATCAGACTTTAGAACAGACACTTTATAGCCAACATAATCTGGAACAATTTAGTATTGGTACATGAAAAGATACACAGAACAGAATGGAACAGAAAAGAGAATCTAGAAGACTCAATTGCACATGTATATTTACTATGTGACTTCTGGGATCTCAAATAGTAACCAAATGATGGATCTTTAAAAAGAAAACTACACACCATTTGGAGATTGAAGTTGACTTTTAAAGTTTTTATTTGAAGTTTCTTGGAGAAATTCTAAAAGGAAGTTGATGACACCCCTGGGCTCAAGAGCAGTCACTGAGCAAGACTTTTGAAAAGTAATTTTTGGGACAGCTTTCCAGGATGTCTTAAACAGAACAGAAAAGTTGAGGCCCCAAATAATCCATAAAACACAAAGCATTTCCATATGTATAAGTCTACTAATACATTGTCATTCTTTCTTTTCAATGCATTTTCAACAGTCTTCTGAATTAATTACTATTCCCTAATTATAAAGAATGTGCTAAATTTTCTGACTGGAAAGAATAGTTGAATGAAAAATCTGCTATCATTGATAGGAAAAATACAAAAATAACATATCAAAATAAAGCCATACAAATAAAATATGGATAATTTTCTCTTATTCTAGAAGTGAAGAAACCTTGCTATATATAACTGAAAGTACAGATTCAATAAGAGAAAAATTGGCGTATTTTAATACATGAAAAATAATTTGAGGAGAGAAGAAAAAGTTATGAGATAAATAGCAAATTGGTAAAAATAGCTGCAAATTATTCACAGAAAATAAAGAGGGATGACATTTCTAATATGTAAAGAATTTCTGAAAGTAGATTACAAAAAGGCCAGCAACCCTGTTTCAAAATGGGATAGAATAATTTTTAAAGAAATCAGATGTCCCTTCATTTGAAAATCTCAGTATTGATCTTAATGAGATAAATATAAATTAAAACTATACCTAAAATGTATTTCTCATGTATCAGATGAAAATTCCAAATTTGACAATATACTTTGTCAGTGAGATTGTGGAGAAATAGCCATCTCACACGTTACTGATGGGAATGTAAAATGGTCTAACTTACGTGGAGTTGAATTTGGCAATAAAATTATGTTCATCCAGGTATGGTGGCACAGGCGTGAAATCCCAGCACTCTTGGAGGTCGATGTAGGTGGATCACAAGTTTGAACCTGGACTCGGCCTCCTAGTGAATTACCAAGGCCCTGTCTCAAAATAATAAAATTTAAGAAGAGGCTGAGGGTATAGTTGAGGGCAAAAGTCTTAATTTCAATCTCTAGTACTGCAGACAAGTAATAAAGTTCATTTACTTTTGATTTACCAATCTTATAGGAATCTATGCCAAACATACATAGATAAAAAACATGAAAAGACATAGTTTTTATTGCAGCTCTCTTTGTAATAATAAAAGACTAAATAGTCTATAGAATGTAAGACATCTATCAGTAGGGCACTAATGAATAATTTAAGGTAAATGTATTCAATGGAATACTCCTTTTTTTCAGTACTAGGGATTAAACTCAGAGTCTCTGCACTTAGCTGCATCCTTAGCTTTGAAAATTTTTTATTTTGCAACAGGTCACTAATTTACTTAGGTTAGGCCAAACTTGTGATCCTCCAGCCTCAGTCTCCCACAATGGTTGGATAACAGGCATGTAATAAACTTTTATCTCTGACAACATGGGGTGGAAATATACATACATACTTATGTATGGTTTACTTAATTAAAATATTAAAGATTAAACCATAAAGAAAAGGGTACCCATAGAGGAAGAAGAGCTTCTATAACCTTGACTTCTTTGAGTTTTTTATGTGTTATAGATTTGATTTTATAACCAGAAATTATGCAAACACCTGGAAGTTAAATAATACATTCTTGAATAATTAGTGAGTCAAAGAAGTAATCAAAGAAGAAATTAGACATTTTCTATATCAAAAAATAATGCCAGCACAACATACCAGAACCTATGAGACACGTGAAAGGAGTTCTGAGAGGGAAGTTTATAGCTCTCAAAAAGCAGCCCCAATAAATAGCTAACGATGAACCTCAGGGTACTAGAAAAACAAGAACAATCGAAATCCAAAACAGGTAAAATGAAGAAAATTATAAAGAGCAGAGCAGAAATTATTGGCATTAGACAAAAAAAACCCCAAAATACTAAGCAAAAAATGAACAATAACTCCAAAGAATCAATGAATTGTTGATTCTTAAAAGAATAAACAAGTTAGACAAACCCTTATTCATTTTACCAAAAAAGAAATAAAAGACCTAAATCACTGTAGTTAAAAAAAGGTGAAACCATAGCAGATACTACTATATTCCAGAAAATTACTAGTAAGTACTCTGAAAACCTGTATTTCAATAATTGGAGAATCCAGAAAAATGGATAGGTTCCTAGATAAATATAAATTGCCAAACTGAATCAATATGATAAAGAAATTCTGAATGATCCAGTAATAGTCAATGATATTGAAATAGTAAAGAAAAATACCAACTGAAAAAAAAGCTCATGATCTAATCAATTCACCACCAAGTAGTACAAGACTTCAGGAAAGATCCAAGGTGAACACAACTGAAATTATTTAATGAAATTGAAAGGGAAGGAATACTCCCAATTCATTCCTTGAAGCTAGCATAATTCTGATTTCAAAACCAGACAATTTACCAACTAGACAGAAAACTACAGGCCAATCTCTTTAATGAACACAGATGCAAAAATAGTAAGATTCTGGCAAAGAGAATGTAATAATTCATCAAAAAGATTATACATCATGACCAATTAGGCTGCATCCCAGGCATGTAAGGATCATGCAACATATAAAAATGAAGAAATATAATATAGCACATGAACAGAAGCAAGGATAATAAATCATGTGATCATTTCAGTAGATCCAGAAAAAGCCTTTGACAAAATCCAACATCTGCTCATGACAAAAACTGAAAAAAATAGTTACAGAAGGATTCTGTCAATCTAATCAAAGTCACTAATGACAGACCTATGGCTATCAGCATATTAAATGGGGGAAAACAAAGTTTTTCCTCCAGTATGAGAAAGCAAGATTAGGGTTACCACTACCACCACTCTTGCTCAATATAGTATTTGAAACATTAGCTAAAGCAATGAGTTAAAGAAATAAGAGATATTACAGTAAAGGAGAAAAATTTTCATTATTTGCAGAAGACATTATCCTCTACATAGAAAACCCAAAAATTCAACCAAAAAGCTCCTAGTATTAACCAAATTCAGCAGTGTAGGGGGATACAAAAATCACAAAAAGATTGATAGCATTCCTATGCACCAGTAGGGAACTCCCTGAGATAGAGTTTAGAAAAACAATACCATTCACAGTAGCATCAAGAGAAATTAAATACTTAGGCATCGACCTAACCAAGAAAGTGAAAGACTTCTACAATGCAAATTACAGTGTTCTGAAAAATGAGATATAAGAGCACATCAGAAAATGGAAAGATACCCACTTTTCCTGGATAGTCACAAACAATATTGTCAAAATGGCCATAGTTCCAAAACATACAGAGATAAAATACAGTCTCAACCAGAATTCCAACATTTCCTCAGAGAATTAGAGAAAACTATCCCCAAAATCATATGGAACCAGAAGAGACCCTAAATAGCAAAAGCAGTCCTATGTAACAAGAACCAATATTTTAAGTTATATTACGAAACTAAAATGATAAAAGCAGCATACTGTTGGCACAAAAATGGACACATGGGAGCAGTGGAACACAGTATAGGGTACTGAAACAACCCTAGACACATTCAAGCCATCTGATCTTTGATAAAGGGGCCAAAAATATATACTGGAAAAAAAATGGCTGCTTTAATGAATAATGCTGGGAAAAGTAACTATCCAACTTAAAACTCTTGAAGACATAGTTTAGGACTTTCTGAACAAAACTCTAGTTGTAGAAGAAATGGTAAAATAGATCAACAAATGGGATTATATCAAAAGAAAAAGTTTGTGCACGGTAAGAGTAACAACCAAGAAAGGGAGGAGGCAAGTACAGAATGGGAAAAAAAATCTTGTCAGCTACTCCTTGGACAAAGGACTACTGTTTATAATATGTAAAGAAGTCTAAAAAGTTTGACCTCCCCTCAACATGTAAGACTCAATCAAGAAATGGGCAGCTACAATGTATAGAAATTTCCCAGAAGAGGAAACACAAATGGCCATTAAATACATGAAAATATCAGCTCTAAGCACTACAGAAATGCAAATTAGTATCACACCGAAAGTTTCATCTTTCAGACACACAATCTTAAATTCCACATGGTTTCTCTTCTATGAGAATAAAGAGCAAAATAAAGTGTAGATAACAGGAAACATGCAGTAAATCTTTTGCAAAAGGGAAAGGGACAATGAAACGGTGAGTGAGGGGAGAAAGGAAAGTGTAAGGGGATGAAAAATGTGATATGTGTTATGTACATGTACCAACTTCCCACAAAGAATGTAATTGTTTTGTACTTTAAACATGTACTAATAAAAAATATAAATTGAAAAACAAAAGCTATGATTTGGGTTTTGTGGCAAGGACATGAAATAAATCTTGATTAAAAAGTGTTTGATAAAAGCTTTTACTTCAGAATTCAACCTTTAATGAAAAATATACAACTACAAGGCAGAATCAAGGACAAGTTGAAACTTAGGTTAATCTTGAGTGAAATGCCTATAGCAAAGTGTCTGCCATGTAAAGGGCAAAGAATGGTGTAGTAGGTTGTGAAGGAATCTGAAGACCTTGAAGATAAACAATGCTTGTTATTTATTACCTTCAGTTGACTCTACACAAATATTGCTGCTTTTTTAAAGGTTTTCATGATCATTATATCTTCTTCAAAGACAGGCAATAAGTTTCTGTCCTCTTTCCTGACAGGAGCTTCAGTAGCAGTAGGATCCTTTCTGTTGATAGACGTTTTCCCTATTGTTAAATTCAAAGAAAACTTGAAACTTATATATAACTTTTTAAAATTTCAGAAGTCAAATCTTGCTAGCAAGAATTCAAAATTAAAAAATGATCGTGAGGTTCTCCAAACTTAAAAATTAGAAATTAGGAATACTTGTATTTGAGGAGGATATTGCTTGAGTCAACTTCATCTATAAAGCACTGTCATGTGTAGAGCAATTCATAGTGTTTATTTAAAATGTTATTTTGGCTTTGAAATGTAGGCTGAAGTGGTGACAAACAAGGGACCAGAGAAGTGGGAGCAAAACAGACCAATTATCTCTTTTTTTCGATATGTTGTATACATTTTCATTTTGAGATACAGATTAGTGGACAAACAGTTTTGCTTTTTCAAAGAGAGTACATTGACTTGACTCCTCCTCATTGTTTATTTGTGGCTTTGAGTAAGTTATTTGGACTTCTTTACTTATTTACCAAATGAGTACTGCCTTATTCCTAGATATATTGTATAGGTTAAAAAGCCTACTATAAATAATACGTCTGACACATAATAGGCACACAAGAAATACAGCTGTCTTTCTGTATCAGTGAAGGATTTGTTCCAAAATCCACAAATGCTAAAGTCCCTTATAAAAATTTTATTTGCGTATTTATACCCATTATTATCGATCCTGTCTAGATGTCCATTCAAAGCCTCATGTAATCATAGGTGGGCTTTTCAGGGGTGGCTGAATCTAGAGTGTGTGTTTCTAGAATTAAATGTGTCATGTTGGAATTGAGGGTGTGTGATTACTATTTAGGACACTGATTGGTTTGGCATAGTTCTGGGAGTGGATAATGGAAAGGCCCTCCCTTGATATGACTGCTGCTCTCCTAAAGGGCAGGTAGCCTGTATAAAATATTAGGGACAGAAAGAGGGTTGCTGCTTGTCACTTGCTGCTTGATGCTTTGTTTCTTCACTACTTGCTGCCTTCTGCTAACCATGAACTGTTGCTCCTCTGCAGTGCTCCTGCACCATGCCACTCTGCTCTGGAGCCAGCCAATTATGAACTGAAACCTCTACAAATTATGAGCTGAAATAAACCTTTC
>NW_004955471.1:364974-367428 GCF_000276665.1 Chinchilla lanigera
CATGTTCAGGGCTTTTAGCCAGATCTATGTTGAGAATTGAGAGCAAACATCCCAGCAGAGTGATTTAAAAGGTTGTAAGTTTAGCTAAAAAGGGAGCTCCAGTAAGGCTGTGTACTGCAAAGATAGAGTAGAGGAGAAATTGATTGCTGAGAAGGAAAAGAACAATGGAAAACAATGGCCTGAGAACATCACAAGAAACAGCAGGACTCTAGCCTTTGCAGTTTAATGTCACAAAGGTGAAAGAATTTGCTTTGAGAGGAGAGCTACAGAAAGAATTTGTCACAAAGATGAAAGAATTTACTTTGAGAGGAGAGCACTGTGTTCTAGATGGTGGCCTAGAGAATTTGTTCCACAGGATTGGATTCAGAATGATGGGTGATCCAGGCACTTGGCCCCTACTGCCAAGAGAGAAGGAAGCTTGACTTACACCTGCTGGCGGCAGACCATGGTACCATCAATGTGGTGCTGGATTTAGGTAAGAGAATGTAAGAGATGTAGGGTCAGAAGGTTTCCAACCAGATTTTAGAAGAAGGTCTGGGAGAGCAGGTAGTATGTCCCTGAGAGGGCAGTGTGTGATGCTGAAAGTACAGTGGAGACCCCAGAATGTTGGAGGAGCCAGGAACATGGATTATCTGTGGACAGCTCCACGGAATGAGCAAAGTTTGCCAAAGAGATAACCTATGGGAAGTACCACCACCAGAGGTGCCCCAGGGGCAGAGCCTTCCAAGCTTTTAGAGTTTCCACAGATTGCCTCAGATGCTGGTCATCGAATTACAGGATTTGTTTGCTTTGCTAGATTTTGGTCTTGCTTTTTCCCCATTCCTTTCTACTCTCTCTTTGTACCTTTTGAAATGGAAATATCTATCTTGCTGTAATGGTTGATTGTGTCAATCTGAGAAGTTTAGAAGCGTAACTAAGTTGGCTTAGCAATTCTACACTCTAGGGTGTAGAAGATCTTCCCTGGGGTGGCTGTCTGCAACCTAGGGTGTAGAAGACCCTCTCTAGGGTCGTTTGTTGCCTGAACCAACAGTGGGAAAATAACATAATGAGAAGCCAATACATATTAGTCATAACCATTAATGTAAATCGCCTCAATTCACCAATCAAAAAAAACAGACTGGCTGAGTGGATCAAGAAACAAAATCCAACAATAAGCTGTAAAGAAGAAGTACATCTGACTCAAAAGGAAATTCATAGACTGAAAGTCAAAGGATGGAAAATAATATTCCACGTGACAGGAACTCAGAAAAAAGAAGGGGTAGCTATTCTGTTTGCAGACAATGTGAACGTCAAACCAAAAATGATGAAAAGAGATAAAGAAGGTCACTACATACATGTTAGGGGAAAACTGCAAGAGGAAGAGATAACAGTCATAAATATATATGCACCAAATACAGGAGCACCCAACTTCATAAGACATTTTAGCAGACATGAAAAATCAAATAAGCAGTAACACTATAATAACAGGGGCCTTTAACACCTGAGTGTCACAAAGAGATAGATCAGTTAGATAAAAAAATCAGCAAAGAAATAACAGAAGTAAACCAAACTTGTGAACAAATGTACTTAGTAGACCTTTACAGAGTGTTCCAACCAACAACATGAGAATACACATTCTTCTCATCTGCACATGGGATGTTCTCTAAAATAGAACATATACTAGCACATAAAACATGCCTAAGTAAATGCAAAGGAATTGAAATGATCTCATGCATGTTATTGGGCTGTAGTGCAATGAAATTGGAAATTATTGCCAAAAAAATTGTAAAAACTCCATAAATACAGGGAAATTAAATAACACCCTCCTGAACATCCAGTGTGTCACAGAGGAAATTAAAGCAGAAATTAAATAATATTTACAATCAAATGACAATCCAGATACAACTTAGCAGAACCTGTGGGATGCAATGAAAGCAGTCCTCAGAAGGAAATTCATAGTGGTGAATCCTCACATCAGGAAAACACAATGAGCACAAATAAACAACCTCATGCTGCATCTCAAGGTTCTACAAAAAGAAGAGCAAGTCAAGCCCAAAGCCCAAAGAAGGGAGAAAATTATAAAGATCAGAGCAGAAATTAATACAATTTAGACTAGGAAAGCAATACAAGAATTAATGAATCAAAGAGTTGGTTCTTTGAAAGAATAAATAAAATTGATAAACTCCTAACCAACCTTATCAAAAAAGGAAAGAAAAAACTCAAATCCATGCTGTAATGAATGAAAGTGATGAAATCATTACAGATCCTGTAGAAATTCAGAAGACCATCAGTACCTACTTTGAAAGTCTTTGCTCTCACAGGACGCAAAACACAGAAGAAATGGACATATTCCTAGATGCATATGAATTACCAAAGCCGAATCAAGAAGATATGAAAATCCTGAATAACCCAATATCAGTCAATGAAATTGAAAACATAATGAAAAATTTACCACCAAAGAAAAGCCCGGATCCT
>NW_004955471.1:368133-370066 GCF_000276665.1 Chinchilla lanigera
AAAGGAAGAAGTTACATTATCATTATTTGCAGATGACATGATACTCTACATGGAAGACCCCAGAAACTCACCAAAAGACCCCTACCATTAATAACCAAAATAAGTAGCATAGCTAGATACAAAATCAACACTCAAAAATCAGTAGTATTCTTGTACTCGAACAACAAATACACTGAGAGAGAAATTAGGCAAACCACACCTTTCACAGTACCATCCAAAAAATGAAATACTTAGGAATCTAACAAAAGAAGTAAAAGATCTATACAGTGAAAGTTACAGTGGTCCGAAAAAGAGATTGAAAAGGATTTTAGAAAATGGAAAGATATTCCTTGCTCATTAATAGGAAGAACCAACATTGTGAAATGGCCATAGTCCCCAAATTGTTTTACAGGTTCAGTGTACTCCTGATCAAAATACCATTAGTATACCTCACAGATTAGAGAAAATATTCCTAAAGTTCATCTGGAACCAGAAGAGACCCAGAATAACAAAAGCAATCCTGGGAAACAAATGCAAGGCAGGAGGCATCATAATACCTGACTTGAAATTATACTATAAAACTACCATGATAAAATCAGCATGATATTGGCAAAACAGACCTGAGGATTAGTGGAACAGACTAGAAGATGCGGGTACAACCACAAACACACTTAGCCACCTTATCTTTGACAAAGGGGTCAAACATGTTCACTGGAAGGAAGATAGCCTTGTTAATAAATGGTACTGGAAAAATTGGCTCTCCACATGCCAAAGACTGAAACTAGACCCATGTCCATCACCATACATTAAAGTAAAATCAAAATGGATCAAAGATCTAAATATTAAAACAGGAACACTAAATTTATTGAAAGAAAATACATAAAAATCTTGACGACAATGGGGTAGCCAGAGAGTTCATGAACAAAAACCAAACTGTATGGGAAATACTTCAAAGAATCAACAAGTGGGGTCTCATCTGATTGAAAAGTTTTTACACATCTAAAGAAATCACCAATAAAGTATTCGTGGGAAAAATTTTTAGTCAACTGTCCTTTATACAAAGGACTTCTATCTAAAACGTCAAGAATTTAAAAAAAGTTCAAGACCCCCAAATTCAAAGACCCAATCCAAAAACGGGCATCTAAAATGAATACACACTTCTCAGATGAAGAAATACAGATGGCAAATAAATGTATGAAAAAATGTTCAACCTCATTGGTCATTTGAGAAATGCCAATTAAAACAACACTGAGATTCCACCTCACCCCAGAAAGAGTGACTGTCATCAAGAAATTAACCAATAACAAATGCTGGAGGGGCTGTGGGGAAAAACTAACCCTCCTCCACTGTTGGTGGGAGTGTAGACTGGTAGAACGACTGTGGAAATCATTGTGGAGATTCCTCAAAAAATTAGGATTAGAGGTCCCATTCAGGCCTGCTATTCCCCTTCTGAGTATTTTTCCAGAAGAAACGAGAACAGCATACCACAGCAACATATGTGCTCCCATGTTTATAGCAGCGCAGTTTGTAATAGTTAAATCTTGGAAACAGCCCAAATGCCCATCCTCTGAGGAATGGATAAAAAAAGATGTGGATTTTTTTGTTGTTTTTTTGAGACAGGGTATCACTATGCAGTTCAGGCTGGCCTTGAGCTCGCTTTGTAGCCCAGACTGGCCTCAAACTCACAAAAGTTCTCCTGCCTCAGCCTGCTGAGTGCTGGGATTACAGGTGTGCACCACCACGCCCAGCTCAAGATGTAGTATTTTTATACAATGGAGTATTACTCAACGATAAAGAAAGATAAACTCAAGGCTTTTATAGGTTACTGGATGAAACTAGAGATTATACTCATAAGTGAAATAAATCTAACCCACATGTGTAAATATTGTATTATCTCCCTAGTGTAGGAACCTGAAACAATAAACAGATTTATTTTTATTTTATTTTATTTTTT
>NW_004955471.1:370254-373987 GCF_000276665.1 Chinchilla lanigera
ATATATATAATAGCTAAGATAATTGTACTACTAATTTCTATTGGTTTATTGCAAGGGACAGTTAATGCTTAACTTTTTGACCAATTTTGCATGCTTATATATGGTAATCTGAATTGATATCATCTTGTTTTTTTTTGAAATTTTGTTTCATTTCTAATTTGTTATTATTTCATAACTCTCTTTACGTTAAAAAAGTAAATAAAAACAGTGAGTGATATGTATTTTAACGTATATTTAACTTGTATATAGGTATATAAAATTAATCATAAGTTTACAAATAGGATATTGATACCAAATTTCCATTAGAAAGCATTTATTTCTGCCCAGTCTAGATTTCTTCCAAGTCTGTTTAATTTTACTTTGTAGTGTTCTTATTTGTTGCAAATCTGTGATAAAATGGTGATGTTTTCATATCAAACCCCTTATAACTATTTCCAGAAATGCCTTTACCTCTGCATCTGTAGTCCCAAAACCTTTTTTAAAAAATATTTTTCTACTCTGAGTGCCATGTTCCTTATTTTCTTTGCCTTCCTTTGTTTTCTGTAACAGCAGAGATTATAATTTATTCTGTTTGGCACAAAAATCTGTTCTAGATTGATACCTAGACTGAAAACATAAGCACAATAAGAAGCTTGCCTCCTATATGTTTTCAGGATAACATTACATATTAGATAATCTCTTTCCATTTACCTGTGCCAGCTCCAGGAATATTGCTTAATCATTTTATTCTGAGTGTCATGTAGGTTGCTGAAATTCATGGAAAGAGGATTTAATATTCAATGTACAGGTTTTATAAAGTGAATGTCCATCTTACAATATGACTGACTAGAGGAAGAGTCATATCAGAGAAGCTCAGGAAAGATCCACTGAAAACGAAGATATTTGGAAGCTGCAAAAGAGGCTTTCATGGTGAAACAGAAAATTAATGAGGAAAGCTGATACATAGATCAGTCAAATGGACAATAAAAACAAACATACAATAAAAGGGAAGTGGTACAGCAGTGACAACTCAAATGACCCCTATTTCCATCTCCTCTGGGGAACAACCATCATAGATAAGCAAAAAGTCTGAGGGACAATCTAGAGCTGCACCAACCAGATTTCTGGGGTACAGTTTGTGATCACCAGCCTCATATGCACACCCATTTCCCCTTCCAGACATGGGAAAGCAGCATTTCTGTGTTCTTTAGCATATTCTGTGGACTGAGGGCCCCTTTCATTCCCAGAGAGGATATATACAAGCTAAGGTCGTCCTTGCTGAGTTGCAGCAGCTCATAAACCTGCTGGTCCCCACAGCCAGCCTTTTAATTGGAGTGCACACATGGTCCTGTTACTCCACACCAGTATAAATAGGCCTCACGCCCACAGGGCCTGCTGAGTCATAAGCAAGTGCACACAGATTGACTGGAACCAGCGCTTTTGCCCACAGGTCAGCTGAGTCATAGGCAGTAGTCCAAATAGCCTAGCAGGCATCCTGCTTGCCTGCTGGACTGCAGAGTTACAGGCGCTAGCCTTGACCACAGAGGGAGCCACAGACCAAGGTGACTGTGCCGTGCATTCCAGCATGCTATCTCAGTCACAAGAGCAAATGTTCATCTGCGGAGAGCATAGGGTGGGCCTACCAGCAAGCAGTCTCCACAGGGAAAATGTGCAGATTCATGGACTCTGTGACATAGTAGTTGGAAGGAATTGCAGCCACTGCCCTCTTGTTGTAGACAGAGTTTGCAAGGGAAAGGATTCAATACAGGACACATAATTTATAGGATTATATTATAATATTCACCCAAAGAGTCAAATGCAAAAGAGTGCAGGAGATCTGTCCACACAGTAGAGACCCAAGGAATCTATCTGAGAACTTGAATCCCACAGCAATGTCCTGCATGAATCCAGGAAAAGAGCAAGAGCCCATGGCCATGTCTTCCACAAATCCAGCAGGAGGCCTAGAGCCCACAACGGTGTCTCATGCAAGTCTGTATCAAGGATCTGCACTGAGAAGACCCAAAGGCCAGTGGTGGAAGCCAGAAAATTTGTGCCAGCAGGATGAAGGATCTGTGCTAGCAGGCTGAGAAATCTGCACTAGAGTGCAGAAGCAATGCTCAAAGTAAGCACCAAAGTAAGCATCCCCCAAAAGAAACACAGTCATCCTCAGCAACAGTGAGGTCCCAATCTCCTCAGATGATAAGAACAAGTAAGTTCATATCAGCAAAACCAGCGTGACAAGCTTCTCCAGGAGAATCAACAGCACAACATCTTCCCCTTTTATGCCGTTGTCAACAATTCTTAGATGGGCCTTCCACACCCAGCACCATGCTGTTTCCGTTCAGCTGGGTGTTACAAGTTGACCGTTAGTTAATCCACCACACCTCTCTTGTGGGACTCCTGCCCATACCCCAAGCAGAGTGGCAGGGCCTGTGGATGCTAATAGGTGGGTACACACAACCTGAAGAAACTTCAGACTTCAGAGAGTGAGGGCCTGGTTACATACCAGTCATACCATTTCCTAGGCATTCTAGCAAAGTGGTTACATGTGAATCACATATATATTCTTTTGTTGGAGTGTCTAAACTGAGTTTTTTTGGATATCTTCTGAGTTTTGGATTTTTAAATTTTGTTTGGCAATTTTTGGTTATCTTGTGTGTGTGTATGTGTGTGTGTGTGTGTTTGTGAAGCATTTTTTGTTTGGTTGGTTTCTGTTTGTTTGTTCTTCCATTTGTTTTGACATGGTTGATGTCTAGGTTTTTCCTCTCTTTTTATCTCCCTATCTCAAGATGAGAAGATCTAGAGATGAGAAAAAGATATCACCTCAAGATCCCACAGCAAAATTTCTTAATTCTTTTTCAGAAGGAAAATTAACAGCACATTAATTTCTCCTCTCATTTCTAATTTGCCACATTGTGCTCTCTTTCAGTCACTCCTACCTTTTGCTGTATCAAGCCACTGTCCTCTTCATGTTATACCTGGCCGACTCTCCTACCCAATTGTGTCTGTCTTCTCCTCCACTAATATTAATTTTCATTTTATTTTTGTTGATGGAGTTTGGAGTTCTATCACCCCTTTTCTTGTTCTTCACTTTATGTTGCTTTATTTATTGATTAGGGTTCTCTCTCTCTGTATCTTTCTCTTCCCTTTTTGATGTTTGTCTTTCAATTGGTTTCCTTATTATCTTTTTTCCTCTAGTTTAGTCTATATTCCTTATTATTTATCCTTTTCCTGATCACTTTTCTGTTACCATTATTTAATGCTATTAATATTAAAGGGGAGAGATATTAGGAAGTAGGAAGATGATCACATGGGAAAGGGAATAAGAGATAGTGGAGCAGGGAGATAAGGGAGGAGAAAGGGATTTAAATTTTAAAAATAGAATTTAAAGAAAAAAGTGGAAATAGAGCTTTGGCAAATGTGCTGGGGGAGAAGGATTGGATGGGGGGAGGGAAAGGGAACAACAACAACAACAACAACATAAAAAAGAGTTAAATGTAGTGTGCAATGTCCACATCCCCACGATGAGTGCAATCGTCATGTACTGCAAATGTACTAATAAAAAAAGAAATACAAAAAAGTGAACATCCTTGATAAAATGGCACTTCTCAGTGTCAATCGAATGCCTAGAGAAAAGTAACTAAGACAGATGATTTATAATGATCATTTATGTGATAAATGATGTGGTGCAGCTATGTCATTTCTAAATCACCAGTGTTTTACTCTCCAAATAGTACTTTAGTCATATATATAT
>NW_004955471.1:374087-425336 GCF_000276665.1 Chinchilla lanigera
TATTTAATCTCAGTGCTTTTGGCAAAGTTGATACTATTGATTTGTTCCTGTTTTTCAGGGTAGCAGGGGCTTTTGCTTAGTGGAATATCAAAGATCTGTTACATTTTGAGAAGTGAAGTAAAAACTTGTGAGATAGTTTTCCTTACTTTATACATTTCTCCTGATACTAGTAATTCCCTGGGTGGAGGTCACACACATTTAGAAACTGCATCACCATATAAAGGCATTTTGGTGCAGTTAATTAATTATTCTCTCATCATACTAAAATGAAACCATTGCAATGGACCTTTAGAAGACAGGATAGTATATGAAGGCAGTGTCACTTGAGACTTGGAGCAAGAGTCAACAAGTGAATTAGGTCACCAGGTGAGAAGTTCAGTGCAAGAACTTACTGTGTGGTGCTAGGATAGTTAAATTATCTTTAACCTTCAGGTTTCTCATATAGAAAATGGTAATAAATATAGAACATAGGGGTTTTATGATGATTCAGTGAAATAATATATGAAGGGCACTTAGCATCTGTGTCTGTTACATAATATTCACTCTGGAAATAATAGCTCTTATTCTTGGGATTATAATATATTAATAGCAATATTTACTATGATGTTGGCACTGTTTTAAACATGTTTTGAACGGCTTTGAACACTCCCTCACATGAACTCATGTAATACTCAGTCCTCTGAAACAGTAGTATTAATACAAAATACTGTATTGTCAGATCAGACACACAAAAATCAGACATCTTACCCTGCATCAAACTTTACTAATATGCATAATAAGGAATCATGGGGAACAGGCTTAGCCAAGAGAGTTTCAGGACCACTAACACTGCTCCTCAGCCCTTTTCTGTTGCATCTGGATTTTTTCTGACATAGATTAATTAATGAAGACTTCAATGTGTGTAGTCTTCATAAATTAATTATGAATTAATTATAATTAATCTCCTTATATTACTTACACACAAGGGAACTTTTTCAGTAATGACACTTTAACATCTTTTTGTTGTTGTTGTTTTGATTTTTGTACTGGAAATCAAACTCAGGACCTTGCACTTGCCAGGCAGGTGCTTGTGCTGCTCAGCTATATCCCTGGCCTGACACTTTAACATCGTGTACTCAGTTACTAGTTCACCCATGTTATAGTAAGTTACTAGCTTACATAACATTTTCCAGAGCCATGACCCATAATTCCCAGACCCCAAGTTTCCTTGTCGTAAACAACCAGTACAGACCAGGTACATCCTGTTAAGGTATTCCATAGATTAGTACCCTCTCATTAGAAAATACAATTAATATGTTTGTCAGGATGTCTGCCTGTACAGTGTTCATAGGAAGACTTAACTAGGTTATCCTTTTTCTTTCTGAGGGACCTCCTTCAGAGTAAGAGAGTCAATAGATTGCAAACATAATTTATCTAAGTGGTCTATTCCCAAACAGACATTATTACTCTTATTTTAAGGTCGAAGAAATTCAGACACAGAGAGGTTAAGTTAGTTGCATAAATTCAACTAGCTAGTAAATGATGGCACCGAAATAAAAATGGTTTTTTGAATATCAGTGAGGCACTAAATTACATAAAGCATCCTCAGCCAGATTTACATTTAATATCGCATTAGTTTAAAGTTTGAAAGAAGATATCCTAAGAGATTCATAAAACATATATATAGTAGCAATATCTTGAGAAAGACTATTGTACAAGTTTGTTTTTCTTCTGGTATTTCCTTTCTCAGAAATAGCACTACCGTGTAATTATAAAAACAAAGATATAAGAACATATCCGTGAAACTTTTCTCTTCATCCATATATTCAATACCTTCATAACAAATCCTGTTTTTTCCACCTCTTAAATAACTTTGAGTGGCTGGGCGTGGTGGCACATGCCTATAATCCCAGCACTTGGGAGCCCAAGGCAAGAGGACCAGTGTGAGTTCAAGGCCAGCCTGGGCTATAAAGTGAGTTCAAGGCCAGTGTGAACTGCATAGCAAAACCCTGTCTCAAAAAGTAAACAAAACAAAACAAAACAAAACAAAACAAAACAAGCTGTAAGTGATTTGATTTGTTCTACTTCTTCCTTATTTCCTAGTCTGAATACTATCATCCTTCTCCTGACCTACTGCAACAATAAATTCCTGGGTAAGAAAGTAGCCTACACCAGCACCCTTTTAAAAATCTAGTCTACTTAAAATCTACACCACTTGCAAAAATGATCTTTCCAAAATACAACCTGAACATGTCATTCTCCTACTTAAAATGTTATGGATTCCCATTCTTAAAATAGAAACAGAAATCCTCAACATGGTCTGTGAGGCACTGCATAGACTCTAGCTCCTAACTACATTTCTAGCCTTAATTTGCACTGTGCTTCATCTGTTTCTGTGTCCTTCAGCCATATTAGTCTTTTTGAAAGTCCTATAATTTCAGTGTTTCTTCCTTCCAAATAGCCTTTGCTTATGGAATTTTTGGATTGAATATTCTGTAATTTTCCTTTCACCTGGCTGTTTTTCCATTTATTCTTCTGAACTTAGTTCAGTTACTTCTTTCCTTGGTGAAGCTGTTTTTCATTTGTTAAGGCCAAACTTTTTAGTTATAGGTCCTCAACACATGGGCTTAGGTAATTTTACTGAGAAACAGTTAACTGAGAGTCACTACCACAAATGACCAATTTGCTGACAACAGTTTGGCAACAGACAATTTGCAGAAGATTAGTTCATCACCCTGATCTAGGAGAGTTCTCTACAGCTGTCTTTCTGTCATGGTCAGAGACAGACAGACGCCTAAGTCTGATGATAGCAAACTGCTTTTAAGGCGAAGCTTACCATTTATTTACATTGGATGCTGGATCATTGGACATTACAAAAGGATTTGACATTTGAAATGTGAAAATATGAAACTGACTTTCAGCCCAGACAGTCAAATTTGGGGTTAAAGAACTGTCATGAAAGAATGCATCAAAACTGTGAAATGAGGATTTCAGAAAATTCTCCATAATTCAGTGCATTAGTCATTTGGTGAAATAATGATTTGGCAGACTAAGGTTCATCAAATTGATTTTATGGAAGTTGGTTTTTGGCAAACTAGATTTCAGTGAATTGTTCGTTAGGGAATTCAGTGATTAGTCATTTAGAAAATTGAATTTTGGCAAAATGGCTTTCTGCACATTGATTTTTTGGTAAGTTGGCCTTCATATAGCATCATGTAACCCACCTTGTAGTTTTTTTTAATAGCTAATGTTTTCCAATTGTTGGATTTGTGATGTTTTCTCCCATTCACTGCATGCAAGCACCAAAGACAAAGAGAAGCATGACTTTTTATTCACTATTTTATTCTCAGTTCTTAGCATAGTTCCTAGCACTATGATAAATATGTGTGTGATAAATATTTGCATAATTAAAGAAAAACTAACATTTTCCTAGGAAGCAAAATGGAATAAACATAGATTTCAGGCATCACTGAATGAGGCTTAATTACCAAATATCCAGAGGAACTGATTAGGAAGTAAATTGCTTAAAGCTAAGTAGTCCATATAAATCCTGTATATATAAAATGGTTCCGTTTTCATCTTAGTAATAACAATAGTGTCTAAACTTTGTGTATCACTTTGTGCCAGTTACTATCTCATTTAATCCTTGCAGCAAGCCCATGGGTTAGATTATTATGGTTATGTCCATTTTAGAGATGAAAAAAATCTGAGGCATAAATGGGATAAGAGAAGTAAAGAATGTAGAAGTTTTATATTTATTAAAGGTAAAAGCAGGGAGAAAAGAATGGAGGAGTGCTCTGAAAAGAAGTGCTTTGCAGAGTCAGCATGGGCCAGTTAAAGCAGGAAAAGAAATACTCCCCACATAGTGCATTCTTTATTTGTCTTGTCCAATTCTTTGAACAAGACAAGATCCTGGAAGGAACCGCTAGGAATCCCAGTACTCGTTAACACTACCGCATAATTTTGATGAAAATTTTCTTGAATCAACAGAGCTGTAATATGCCTGTTAATGCTGCAGCCAGACTGCTTGTGTTCAGGCAGGTACATGACCTTGAACAAATTCCTTATCCCATTTAGAATGTTGGAGAATGAAGAAGCTGCAGTATGAAGGAAAATTTAGATTTCAACTAAGATGACAAATATTATGGCAGCAGACTACAAGAAGTAGGCAAATATCTAACAAATAAGCATTTGTGGGTACAAATAAATTAGCTTGTCCTAGTCTCTCAGATTAAGAAATGTGCTCTTTCAATTCCTGCAGCAGGATTTTTTTCCCAGTAGAATAGAAACATAGGATTCAGTGCTGGAATTTTGTTTTTATCAAGTTTTCTATATCAAATGATAACTATTTTTCAAAATGACTTAAACTTACCCAAGATTTTTGTAGTTGAATTCCTTGGTTGAAATTTTAAGTTATCAACTAAGTTTTCTTTCATACTGTAGCTTCTTCATTCTCCAATATTCTTCAGATTATTGATAATTCAGAATTTTGAATGTGCTTATCAAAAAGTTCAGTACTATCTAGCTATTCCTAATGGGCTTCTTTTGATATTGAAGACGGTTATAAACATTAATTTTCTTAATATTATGGTTTTCAACAAAGAATCAGAAACTACAAGATTGCAATAAATGAGCTTAATCATTAGGGGGCAGTGGTAGGCCAAACAATGGATATAAAAAGTATTTACTGTGGAGGAAGTTTGCCAGTATTTGGGAAGTGTGATTTGTGTCTGAAAGTTGATCACAGGTCTTTCTTTACCATTGACCTGATACTAATTTTCTTTACCATTGACCTGATACTAATTTCAGGGGATCATTTTTCCCTCCATATATGATCAATTACAATTCTATAAAATATGCACTTATAGTTTTTTGCATTTCTAATCTATGTTGATGTGTTTTAGGTCAGACTCTTGGGCAGTGTTATGAAGAATGGGCTGATAATGGACAAGATTGAACATAAGATCAGTTAGGCAGCTCTTGCAGATATGTTAAGATGGTAGCCAAGAAAGGACAGAGGCTTGAACTAATATAATACCAATGTGATGATGTTAGGGAAATAATATGTATTAATTGAACTCTTACTATGTGCTTGGCATAGTGTTACACACTATACATGGAATTTTTTATTTGGTATTCATCACATGAATGTGTTGGGGCTCAAACCTAAGACCTTGTGTCTGCTAAGCATATACTCTACACTGAATTATACCTTCTGCCACTAATCTCTAAATTATAGAAGAGAAAGGTGAGGCTAAGGAAGGTTAAGCAACTTATGTTCAATGTTATTTAGTCAGGAAGCAGTAAAGCTGTGATTTGAATCCAGAGTCTGGACTACCATGTAACAGATGGAGGAGTTCACAAGGAAGAATTTTTCACCTTCTTTAATACTAGAGCTTCCTTTCTGGCTAAATTCAAAATGTTTTAAATCATTCTGTGGGACTCTTTGCTCACAGATCTTTTAGCCCCAACAGTAGCTATGCCACTGCCTCAACATTAGACTACCTTGAAATTTCTTCTCAAGATTAGTCTGCCACACTTAATCTCAGACTCAGGCAAAGTCACTGAACAGGAGAAAAATGCGGACAAATTTTCAAAGCATAACACATATGATCTAGAGTCCAATGGCCAATGCAGTTATTCTTCCCAACAGAAACCTCCTGAGCCTGGTCTTTATCAGCAGCATTTCTATCAGCATGCTGCTCTTCTGAGCGCTGACCAGAATCTCCCATCAAGTACAGCTTAAAGCATTCCAGTGATGTTTCTTCAGCTGGCATCTCCAAACATTTTGCACAAACCAATTCCAAAGTTTCTTAAACTACTTGGTCAGCTACAGTCACATCAGTGACCCCACTTCTTGTACCAAAATATGTCTTAGTTATTTTTATCGTTGCTGAGATTAAATACCCAACTCCACAAGTTTAAGGAAGAGAGGTTTATTTCATTTCACAGTTTGTAGAGATTTCAGTTTGTAGTTGCCTTGCTCCAAGGCTGGGTGGCATGGAAGAGGGGCATTGCAGAGGAGAAACAGTTTATGGCATGGCAAGCTGGCTTCTCCCTTTTATCCCTTTCAGACTACCTACATATTGGGTGGTGCCATTGACATTCAGGATGGGCCTTCTCATTATCAACACCCAGAACTATGCTAAACCAATCAGTGGACTAATTTAGTAATCACATACCCACCTCTGAAAAGCCCCACCTCTAACCAGATGAGGCTTTGGGATACAACTAGAATTAAGCCATAATATATAAAATTTTTATATATATAGCTATATCATATGAAATGGGAGCTCCAAATACTCAACTAGCTCCTGCTGGCAGCTTCCAGCTATACTTATAACTTGTCACTATTATGTTTCAACAAGCAACTTGCACCTATACGTATAACTTGTCACTATTATGTTTCAACAAGGATGAACGACCACGGTAGCTGTAGAGGAACAACAAAAATGTTTAAAATCCTTGGTTGAGAAAGTCCTTCAGAAATGCAGAACCCTTGATTTTCTTACAGCTGAACCCAGAGAGCTTGCACATGTATATTCAAAACTTATTGCCTTCAGATAAATAATACATATAAGGTGAAAAAAACCTTAAAGACTATAAGAAATACCAGATCTGTAGATAATCACCATGAGCAGACAAGTGTAGGACGCCGCTAGTTATAACTCCTACTCCATTTTCTTAAGAACTGTGTCTGGACTTGGCTCCTTCCCTTAATCACCCCATGTGTCTTTTCATTCTGTCTTTTGTGTTTGAGCTGTGTATTCTTAATATCTTGGTAAGATTTGTTTCTTCTTGCCCGGAGACTGTCAAACTCCAAGGGGTCATACAGATGAAGCCAATAGTGAATTCACTGGACTCTCTTTGCCAGGCTCCACCAAGCCCACGCTCTAGAGAGAGAGCCCATAGCTTCCAACCCTCCCCCACAGCCCCTACTAGTATGAGTTCTATTGTGGACCTTTAAATTTGCCCTCTGGAGAACACTACTGACTGCTTCCCTACCTGCACCAATCCCTCTCAGCACAAAGACATTAGATCGTTCATCATCTGTCTTCCCTAGTAGCAGAGATACTTCTTCAGAGAGAATTGTAAGAGGTAGTTTAGCTATTTAGCTTAAAAATAGGTGATAGTGGACAGGTTTAAGACAGAGTCATGTTGATCAACCTCACTATAGAAATTAAGAAAGAACAGAGAATAGGACTTTGAGTCTAGAAAAGAATTCCTCAGGTGGAATGGAGTGCACTAACTAAACATCTCCGTATATCCAACACTGGATTCTGAGAAATTTTAAAATATAGGGTAACCAGTTTTCTTTTAAACTCAGTTGCCTTTAAATTGTTCATGGTGAGTACCTGTTTTAGAGAGACCAAGTCCCAAGTGGGCATTTTAAACCCTTAGGACCACCTTGATAGATGACCAGTGGACACTGGGCAGATCCCTGTGCTCTGCTTATCTTTAAGAGATTCTGCATGTGGATGCACTTTGGGACCATAATGTTAAGTGAAATAAGAGAGACACACAATAAACAGCAAAATAAAAGATAGATAATAGGAAGTAAGGAGATAGACTTTTTTCAGATGGGAAGGGGATCAAGAGATGGAGAGAATGGGGAGGAGAAGATAGATAATAGGATGAAAAAAGGATTGAGAAGTGCTATCTACCACCTCCCCTCAAGAATGTAGTCATTATGTTCTTCAAACATGTACTAATAAAAAATAAAAACTGATTTAAGAAAAGATTCTGGACAACGAGGCTATGTTGGGGAAACCAATTTTGCAACCCCTCCCAGCTATCAGGAACATTCTTTCTTCTTAAGCTGCCAATAAATACTCCCCTTAACTACCTTTTGTCCAAAATTTCATTCTTCGTTCATGAGACAAGAGCCTGGTTTGCACAGTATCAGTATCACTTGTGGTAAGTAGCCAGTCTAATCAAATCTCTCAAAGGAACTTGAGGAATGTGGCATGCAGTACAGAAATTGGGATTCTAAGTTAATAGTGATGGCAAAATCAAAACAGAATCCAAACAGAGTCATAAAAATGTTGCTTAGTAACATAGAGGCCCTGTTGATGCAGGAAACCATTTCTTTCACTTGTAATTGCATTTTGTGTTTGTTTCCATCATTGTAACCTCTAATAAAACATAGATTATAGGGAGTAGAGATAACCCCTAAAAATACTTATACTTTTTTGAATCATTGCTTTTTTAGTTAGGTGCCATAAGAAGGAATAGTTTTTGAGGCAAGTTTCATTGTATTAATAAAAAAAAAACACTTTGAAAGAATTTTTAAATTAAATAGTTTTAGAGGAGAAAATTAATGTTTGATTTACTTGGGGTATTTAAATGCTGAACAAAGTCTTAACCTTCAGCCAGATTTTTGGTTCACACTATTAATGACATTTCCCCAAATACATTTGTGAGTGCTAATGTACTGTAGGCATTCTCTATAATTTACATCTAAATGACTAGCACTAGGTTATCAAAAATTAGAATCTGACCCCAAGATATATTGTATTCAAACAGACCATCAGTATGCAATTATCGTTTGTTTTCTGCCATTACCCATAAATAAATTTTCATGCTTCTGTAGCATTTTATAGCTCATGCATCCCTGTGGTACTGATAACTTTTCACATATTGTAAATTTGTAATAAATTTTATGATTGACAATAAATTATAGAATAGTAATAAATGAAACTAGGTTAGTGAAATGAATAACAAAGTAGAAACAGGCACAGTGAAATCCAATTTCACTTTGAATAGGATTAAATTTTAGGAAAAGAAATTTGTACTAGACAGTTGAAAAATTAATTGTCTTTCATGGTGCTCTGTGGGAATAAAAAGAAGACACATAACACAGTCCTGAATAGTCAACATGGCATACTTGTTATGAGGCTTTGGTAGGGTTTGATAACTTACCAACAGCATAGTCCTTTCAAGATGATTTTTCAGACTTCTTTTACGCTTCTTGCATAAACATTCAGGTGCCTACTAGACATTTTGGTGCCGCTGCTATGAAGCCTGCAAAGGAAACAAACAGGTGTCAAAGAAAAAAGCATGACATGAAGACACAAATGTAATAGAAAAGATAGTCATATCCTGTATATAGAAAGCAAACCTGAGGATAATATCTACTTAAAATGCTTCTGCCCAAGGCAGATATATGAGTTGGAGAAAGCCATGCATTTTCTGAAGAATTTCAAATTCTCAACTTTACTAATCAAAACCAATGCTTTTATCTGAGTTAGACACAGGGTATGGCCCTGGAGAAGAGGAACTAAGTGATACAATTTGTCATGTTGTTAGTTTTCCACACTCATTTGCTCCAGAAATCAATACAGTTGCTGTATTTAGGGGGAAAAATAGTAGAAAATGCAGTTGTTTCTAGGAAGAGCCAATCTGATTTAGAAGGTTTTGGAAGATAAAATTCATGTAGATTTTTATGTAGCTATTCTAGAAAAAATTGCTTGAGATTATTCCATTAAGAAAAAAAAAAAACTGAAAAGAAAGTCTTTCAAAGTTATTAGAATTTCCATTGGCTGTGCCCTTCCCAGATGTTTGCATTGTTTAAAGCTAGGCATGAAATTGAAGTAAATGAGGAAAAAATAAAAATTTGTTTCTTGAAGTACCGGTGATTGAATCCAGAACCTTCACATTGAGCTACAAACCTAGCACCTTGTGTTTTTTTTTTTTAAATTTTTTAAAACTTTAAGACAAGGTGTTGCTAAATTTCCTGAGTTGTGTTTGAATTTGTAATCCTCATTCCTCAGCATCCCAGACTGCTGGGATTATAGATTTGTACCACCACAACTGCTGACCTAGGAAAAACTTTCTTGAGGACAAAATAGCAACATCAGTTTATGTCAGGTGACCAGAAAGTCACCAATGTACAGACAGTCATTAATGAAGGTTGTAGGTGTTGATTGGTAAGTTTGGGTCCCTTGGTGGTAAGTGCTTCCTTTTGTAGTTCAATAAGTGAAGGTTTGGGGCTCGGGATTTAGCTCAGCAGCACAGCGCCTACCTGGCAAGTGCAAGGTTGTGAGTTTGATTCCTGGTACTGGAAAAAAACAAAAAAACAAACAAACCAAAAAAAAAAGCAAAGATTTATCTAAATTGGTTCACTGTTGCTTAAGGAGGTAAAAACTGAGGACTTCAATGAGAATTTCAAAAAGTGTTAAGTTGTGGAATTATTTTTCTAAATTAGAAATCAACTGTGAATACTAAAACTACATAGTTTCCACATTTGATGTCTTGTTATTTCTTGATCATCACACCTGAAAATGAATTTTAATACTGAATAATCTTACAATTCAGAAATAAGAAATTAAAATACAAATTTCTTTGTCTGAACCTAAAAAAGAAAAGTAGCCACTCAAACAAAATTTTTTTTTTGTGCTATCAGTATACTCTTTTTTTTTGGTCTTTTTTGAGACAGGATCTCACTATGCAGTTCAAGCTGGTCTGAAGCTCACTTTTAGCCCAACCTGGCCTTGAACTTGCAAGATCCTCCTGCCTCTGCCTCCTGCATGCTGGGATTACAAGCGTGGGTCACCATGCCCAGTTTATCAGCATACTTTTTTTTTAATATTGAAAAAAACCCTTTTAATCATTAACTGTTCCTCAGCAAACCATCAAACACCAACAGTACAGTTATGCCTCTGATCCATAATGCCTTAGTACTTTCTTTTTTGCTTAAAGGAAGGAACAACTGGAATGAGGGAAAGAAGAAAAAGAAAGTACTATCAGCATACTTTTGAAGGAGTTATTTAACTCAGTTTGCTTTTCTCTGTACAGTGATATGGCATCTCTGTGTTGTCATGATGTAATAACTCAAGTGACTCCAAATAGAATACTTGTTAAATTACTTAGGTTTTTGCTATCTATTGTTAGAGTACCTTGTCCAATAGTCTAAGAAATTCTCAGGAAGCCTTAGTTTCGTTTTCAGTTTTTATTTTCTTATTAGTACATGTTTGCAGTATGTAATGATTACACTCTTCATGTGGAGTTGGTACACGTACATGACACATTTCAATTATTTTTTCATCTCTTTTTTCTTGCATCCATCTCCCTTTCATTTGGTTCCCTTCCATTTTGCAACAGGCCTATCTCTCTATTTATCTTTTATTTTGCTCTTTATTTATTTTTGCTCTTTATTTTATATTTATATTTTCATATAAGAGAAATCATGTGATATTTAAATTTGTATGTCTGATTTATATCACTTAAACTTATGATTCTTAAGGTGCATCCATTTTTCTACAAATGACCCAAGTTTATCCTTCTTTAAGGCAGACTAGTAATATGTATAAAATACCACATTTTATTTATTTACCTGATGATGGACATCTAGGCTATTTCTAAGAGTTAGCTATTGTGAATTGCGCTGCTATAAGCATGGGTATATGCTTGTATCACTGTAATGTGATGTCTTTAACTCTTTAACCTAGAAGGGGAATAATAGCTGAATCAAATGGAATTTCTGGTTTTAGCTTTTTGAGGAATCTGCATACTGATTTCCATAATGGTTGTACTAGTTTACATTCCTACTGACAATATAAAAGGGTTCCTTTTCCCTCACAGTTTTGCCAGCATATTTTATTATATGATTTCTTGTTGAGAGCCATTCTCTCTGGAGTAAGATGGAATCTCTGTTGTTTTAATTTGCATTTTTTAATGCCCAGAGACATTGGGTATTTTTTCATGTATTTGTTAGCCCCTTGTACATCTGAGAAACATCTATTCATTTCAATTGTCAATATTTGATTGCTTCTTTTATTGTGGGGTCCAAGCTTCTTAGAGTTCTTTATATATTCTACATATTAGTCTTCTGTCCAAAAAAATTTTCCCAACCTGTAGGTTGTCTCTTTACTCTTTGTTTCCTTTGATGTGCAGGTTTTAATTTGATTTTATCTCATTTGTTGATCCCTGATGTTATTTCCTATACAATTGGTGTTCTCTTCAGAAACACTTTGCCTATACCTATGTCTTCACAAGGAAACCTTCAGTAGTTTTAAAGTACTTTCCTAGAAGCCCTCAGAGATGCTTTTGGGGTTCTGGAAACATTTGATTTGAATGTCATTGTATAATTAAGTTTCTACTTATCAGACACAAATGCATATAAACCACTACAAGGCATAAAACAAAAAAGAAGTTCTACCATTCATCCTGTCAATACCAACCCTCTCCCAATAACCTTCAACAGTTACCTTATTTTTCCTATTATTTCTACCCTATTTCTATATACTATTCTTTTTTGATTTTTAAATGTTTGACTTCCTTTCTGTTGACTTCTTACTATGGAAAATAAGGACATCTATCTGCAGACATACATACTTCCTCTCCTATCCTTCCTATACAATTATGTCATAACTTTTGCTTAAATGATCAGTGACTGTGTATGTAGTTATAAATATATATTGTTCATAGTTAAGCTATGACTGTTTCCTTTCTTGAATTTTTATTATTCATGAAGAATTGCTTCATTTTAAAATCTATCTTGTTTTCCATGCTGCTTTTATTAATTTAGTATAAAAATATCTATACATTTCCAGCTTTGTGTTTTCAAATATTTTTGTTTAACCTAATTATGATACTTCCTTCAGGTAATATCTTCTTTTTCTCTTTTTGAGACAGGGTCTTGCTATGTGGTTCAGACTGGCCTTGAGCTCACTTTGTAGTCCTGACTGGTCTCAAACTCGCAACGATTCTCCTGCCTCAGTCTCCCAAGTGCTGGGATTATAGGCATGTGCCACCATGCCTGGCTCAGGTAATATCTTTAACACTCATTTATTCCATCAGTAATGTTTTTAATTCTTTGCTTGAAAATACCAAATTTATTTTTTATAGTTCTAGAGGATAGAAATCCAACATCAAGGCACTGGCACAGATTTGGTGTCTGATGAGGACTCTGTATCTAATTCTCAGATGGAACCTTATTTTTACATCCTTTGGAAAGGACAAACACCTTTGCTTCACTTGACAGAAAGCAGAAGAATAAAACATAAGCATTGCTAATGCTCTTTATTCTTTTATAAGGTCACTAATCCTATTCAACATACATTTATAGAGCATACTTAATGTATACTAGATATCTGATGGTCATTTGGATCCTAAATTTTCTATAGTTTGGAAATGCAGCAATTACAGATTTCTAAGAATCTACTATGACTTTTTGTATTTAAAGAAATAAAACTTTAGCATTATGAATAACTTACAGTTTAGTTTTTTCTCAAAGTATTAAATTGCAAACAAACATTATGAAACTAGAAAATCTGTTACTATAAAAGCTATGGTCTGAATGTGCACCCCACCTCCCGCCAATTTATGAGTTGAAACCTCCTGGCCAATATGATAGTAATAAGAGGTGAGATCTTTAGGAGATGGTTAAATCATGATTCTAGAGTCCTCATGAATGGGATAGTGACCTTATAAAAGGCTGGAAGGAATTAGTGATGGTTCTTTTATAGTTGTCTGCCCTATGAGGGCTTAAAGTTTGTGCCTTCCAAAGGATATAACACTAAAATGCTATATTGGAGGAAGACATAGGGGTCTTATCAAATGCTGAACCTACCAATGCCTTTGACCTTGGACTTCTAATCTTCAGAACTGTGAGACATAAATTGTTTATAAATTATCTAACCTCAGGTATTTTTGTAATAATGGCATGAATGGACAAAAACATTTATCTTTTTGTGAATAGATTTCTTTAACTCCACACTTGGAATATATTGGTGTATTAATGAATAAAATAGATTTATTATTGGTATACAGGAACACACTTGATTTTTGAGTGTTAATTTGGTATACTGCTACCATGTCGAATTTGGATATTAGTTCTATGAGTCTTTTGGTATAGTTTTTGGGATCTTCTATATACAGTATCATGTCATTAGCAAATAACGATGATCTCTCTGGTAACAATTATGAATATTGCACAAAATATACTCATCACTTCCCAAGACCAGAAAATCTTATCTGGTTTTTGTGTCAAGCTTGATGTGTATGTTTAAGATCACCTCACATCTTGATGTAGATGATACTTCTCTGTTTGAAAGAATTGTGAATTAAAAGTTGCCATTACATAGAAATTATGAAATCTAACTGTGCATAACTATTATTTTTCAAAGTTTCAATAATGTATTTAAAGTATATTCTTAAAACGTTTTAACTGAGAAATACTTATCATTTATGGAAAGTGTTATAAAATTCTTATAAGTCTTATAAAATTAAAGATAAAGGGTTTGTGATGGTAATGAAAACTGTTAGCTTACCAGATTAACAGTATATAAGGAGATATATAAGATATAAGAAGAAGACATCTGTCTATGAACCAGGTATGGGCCTTCATCAAACACACTATCTGCCAACATCTTGCTCTCAATTTTTCCAGCCTCCAGAATCATATGCAATACATTTATTTTGTTTATAAATTAATCAGTCTAAGGTAGTTTTTTAAAAATAACAGCTTGAGTGGATTAAGTCAGAGGAGGAACTGATTAATGATTTGGGGGAAATGGTGTTGGGGAAGGCTTCACCGAAGAAATGATGTATGAACTAATCTTAGAGATTGAGTAGGAATTCACAAGAAAAATTAAACTTTGGATACAACATTTTCACTCTGGAAAGCTCTCTTAAAACCTAAAAAGAAAGACAGCATTAAGAAAAGTCATTCTAAGTTTTGTTTTGTTTGTTTTTTGAGATAGCGTCTTGCTATATAGTTTAGGCTGGCTTTGAACTTGCTGTAGCCCAGCCTGGCCCGAGCCTCTCAAATTACAGGAATGTACCAACACACCTGGCAAGAAAAGTCACTCTATGTTATGACTGAAATATATAGCTAAGGAATCCTACAGATAAGATGCTTATGAGCCAATTAACTTTTTATTTTAAAATTTTTCTACAAACAATAAGACAAAAATAGCTAAAGTACTAATATAGTATGGTTTAAAATTTAGGAGCTATGATACTTCAGTGATAAGAAAGATTGACTTGATGTATGATGTTCTGAAAGTCTTTAGAAGGAATGAAATTTTAAACTCAGACTTTAAGATAAGGAGGAGTTGCATATATGGGAAAGAAAATGCTGATTGCAATAGTGCCATGTTATTTAGGAAGGAAAAAATGTTGAGAAGGAAGAAATGACTAATACACTCAAATGTCATGGAGTTTGTATTGCTCAGAGTTCTCCAGAGAAACAGAACCAGAAGGATTTATCTGTATCTACAGATCTATCTATAATCTACATATCTCATATATATGTAGATATCTATATCTCATTTATAGATAGTTATAAATAAAGATAGTTATAGATAGTTTTATTTTATAGATATAGTTATATAGTTATATATAGCTAGCTGTATAGTGATACACACACACACACACACATATATATATATATAAAATTATTGTCTTGCTTACTTTTGTTGCTGAGACAAAATACCCAATGCCCAAAATTAAGGAAGGAAAGGTTTATTTAGCTCACAGTTTGTGGAGGTTTCAGTCCATACTTGGCTGGCTCTGAGTCAAAGTGGCACATGGCAGGTGGTAACCATTCCTGGCTGCAGAAGACAGCAAAAGCAACAAGAGCAAAAGGGAGGAGCTGTGGAAAGCAGCCTCTTTCCCTCCCTTACATAGTATGCTACACCGCCCAGGGCAGGTGTAGCACTCACATCCATAATTCCAACATTGGACCATGAATCAATCATAAACTCTAAAGGACTACCCCAGAACTGCATGAGGCTTTGACACAACCATAACAGTTATATATACATATATATTTATATGCTGCATAATGACATTTCAGTTAATGATTGACAGTAATCCCATACAACTGTATTATACATTGATGTCATGGTCTTCTTAGTGAGGCAGGAGATTAGGGTCTGGCAAAGCAGCTGGGCAAATGGGCATGACCTGTCAATCCTGGAGATCCAGGACACATGCACTCAAGCCCTGCACCTGGTACCAATCTGAGAATGCTGCCTTCAGTTCTTCTACCTCAAAATCAAGGTTTTTGGAGAGGCAGCCTAGATCTGATGCCAGAATGGGGGATACAAAAGGCGGCAGCCATTAACCTTGTGGCTGCTCTGAGCCTTTCACCAATCTGCTCTGCACTCAAAGTTTATTTCTTATTCTGTCTTTAATTGGCCCTCACTCACTCTATAGAGTATGTTTCTTACCTTTAACTGGCCCACATTCACTGTGCAGAGCATGTTTCTTTTCCTATCTTTTTCCCTCCTAACTTTAATAGCTTTAATAAATATACACCTTTGCTATTTTGTTTCCTGTGCAATTCTTTCTTCAGGGGAATTAGAGCCTGGATAGGATACCTGGGAAGTGCGCAACACCCCAGTACCCTGCTAACATTAGTTTGTGTAGATACAGTATTCTCTATGTTATTTTCCAATGATGAAATTATGTAGTGGTGCATTATTCCAAACATTTCTACCATTAAGCAGCACATGACTATCTATTATGGGAGTTGGCTCGTGTGATTATGGAGGCCAAGAAGTCTGTGATCTGCCATCTCTAAACTGAAGAACCAAGAAAACTGATGGTATAATATGATCTGCTCCAGTGTCTGAGGGGAGAAGATAGCAGGCCCAGCTAAAGAAGAGGGAGAGAATTTCTACCTTCTCCATCTTTTTATTTTGTTTGGTCCCTTGGTGGATTAGATGATACCCAGTCATGTTGATGAGGGTGGATCTTCTTATTCCATTAATTCAAATGCTCTTTGGGAAGTACCCTCATAGGCACATAGTTGAAATGCTAATGTCTTCTGGAAGTACCCTCCCTGACAGACATACCCACAAATGATGCATCACCAGCTATCTAGTCATCGTTTATCCTAGCAAGTTACCCATAAATTAACCATCACAGAGCTCACATAGGATATGGACAGAAAGCAGAACAATCGCTAAGAGATTATTGATGATATTTCAGAAACATTTGGATTGGGGATGGAGTGACTACTTAGAATAAGCAGATCTCTGTTGTATTAGAGAATAAATGGCAGGTAAAGATACTGAGCAAGTTTATAAAGAGATATATCCTGTGTCCCACATTGGAATGCCTTAGTTTGTTTAATAAAATGTAAATTGTATTAAGTGATAGATTAAGCAATTATTAATAGCTGGAAAATAAAAACAAAATCTAGATTTTTTTCTTCAACTGAAGTTTTACAATTTGAGGAAACCTACCAATATTCCTGAGACTCAGAATGTCTTTAAAACAGTTGAAGTTTGACAAGGAGTTTGAGTCATTTAGGGGTACTAGTATGTCAGTATCAGTGATTTTAAAAGCTTGACTGTGATCCTCTGTCATGAATTTTATATTTTGACCAATGCATATACATGTATACAAACATAAGACTGAGATAGAAGTTTCAAAAACAATACTATTTTCTTTATTATAAGGGAATCACTGATATTTTTCTGTTTAATTCATTTTTAACAATTTTCAGTGATGATAACTTCTGTTATACAGTGCAGTTCAGCTTTGGCCTCTGTCAGAGTTTTGATTGCTTAAAATTGATTTTGAATATGAAAAGAATTATGTACTTTAAAAACATTTCAAATATTTCTAAAAACTTTATATTTTGTTTATTTAACTTTCAACTTATTTTTAAAAGTTCTAAATCTTGTAATTTTTATGCAAAATAGCCACCTTTTAGAACTTTTGATTTATGGTCATTTAACTCAGATCAATAGATAAAACTCACTTGAACAATAAATCCCATTTATAAATATAATTTGATATTCTGAAACATTCTAAATTACATTTAATGTTTTTGATTTTCCTTTTAAACCCTTTCAATGCTTGGCTATTCAAGCATTACTTTAACAAGCAAACCTCCCTTAAGAACTTTATTTTTGTAGATCTAATAAATTAAATATAAAAATGGAGCAAAACCTAACATTCTTCTAGACGTGTTCATGATATAGAAAAGTAGCTGCCAAACTTAGCAGTACAGTCTAATAGCCTCTCTGGAAAGAACTAGCATTTCTGATTAAATGCTCAATCAATTTACCTGATAAATTTAAAACCCTCTTCTGGGTAATTGGCCGTGGTTATCAATCATAGGAGCACCCTAACAACTTTTAACCAGACTGAAAAGTTTAATGATCTTTAATAATCTACTTCTAATCCTATATTTATTCTCGTAATGATTACCCACCCACTTTTCATTATCAGAAAATAACTCTAATAAGACATTAATCTTGGAATTGGGTCTTTTAGAAAATCTTCTCCATAGAAAATTTAAAATAAAATTTATGGTAAAATAATTTATAGCATGCCTGTTTTAAAGAATAATTTTATGCACGTTAAAAGATAATTTTTTAAGAGAGACAAAGTCAAGAGTCTTGTACAAATATAATGAACATGTGTCAGACATTTTATTTAACTAAAAGGAAGCCAGTAATATGAAAACAAATAGCAATCAGGAATTCCAAAATAAATTTGCAAGCGGATATAAAATAGGCATCTTCCTTGGTGTTATGGTGATGGCAGTAGTGAATCAATGTTTCCTTGTTGGAAAAAATTTGCATGTTTATAGATCAGACTGATCTTCACTGCTTGTAGTTTTTGCAGTTTGCAGTTGTGTAGTAGCTGAGCTACAAATAGTGAAAGAGGCAGACCTCTACACAATCAGATAGCATGGAATCGTACCTTAGACAGTGCCTGTTTCATTGAAAAGGTCCTCATACAGCAGTAGCCATACAGCTTCTTTTTCCCATTTCAAAATCTTTTACATTTTTTTCCCTGTCATTTCTCTGGTAATCATAATACCAAAGATTATGTAAAATTTTTTTTTGTTTTATTGTGATAAGATTTCAGTAAAATTTTAAGTCATGTTGAGGTAGAATTTATATAAACAAATAATTTGCTTAAAAATGGATCAAGGTGATAAATAACTATTTCTCCTAAGAAGATAAACAGATGGCCAACAGGCATATGAGAAAATATTCAGTACCATTAATCATTAAGGAAGGCAAATCAAAACTACAGCGAAGTTTTGCCTCATATCCAGTAGAGTGATTTCCATTTAAAAAAAAGGCAACAGAAAATAACTGTTTCTTCTGCATGTGGAGGTCCAGTTTTCTCAGTGGTATTTATTAAGCAGAATTTTCTTTCCCCATAGTGCATTGCGCATTTTGGTTATCTTTGTCAAAAATCAGTCAGCTGTTGAGAAATGACTTTATTTCTGGGTGTTCTATTCTCAAAATTATCCCTTCTTTTTTCTTTCCCTTTCTTTCTTTTCTGATATATGGTCTATGTTGCCCAGACTGGTCTTGAATTTCTGTTTCTTAGCTTTTAGAGTAGCTGCAACTGCTGGTGGCCACTGTGCCTGACCTCAGAGATTATTCTTAATCACACATGCAAATAGGTTTACCTAATTATTTACATGGGTACAGTACAAGCACTAATGATATATACTTCCTTTAGTTGATGTTGCAAATCCAAAAGCATATTTAATACATCCAGAAAATGGACATTGTAACGAAACTATTCCAAATAAGCAACTACAACACAGTTTCTTGAATCAGTTCATTCAGTTCTATTTAATTCTCTCACTCTTTTGGATCTTGGGTTAGGAAACTGGTTCCGTGAGCTATCTCCCTCATAGAAAATGTCCTGGAAATCTTGACTTAGTCCATTTGTAGTTGTCTTAGCAACATCAGCTTAGAAACCTATATCCAAGAATCAGTTCTTTGATGTGTTACTAGTTTAAAGTACCTGGTAAGATTCTTTATTTTATGAGGCTCTGAGACATATTTCTTTGTCAAATGCGTGTAACTTTGTTTTTTGAGTGTTTCCTTTTCCTCTTAAGTAATCAGAAATGTAACAAAGCCAACATAAATCAGAAAACTATTCTGGTAAAAGCCAGAAGTCACTTAATATATTAAAATTTAGTTTTATTAGTTTCTCAGACTTTTTAGGAAGATTTGATTTATACAAGTGCTTATTTATCTCTATAAGCTAACTGAAGCGGAAATCCTATAAGGGAATTAATAATCTAATTTATTAACACCCTCTAGAGATACAATCACTCAATGAAGAGTAAAATCCTTTGACCTAAGTTAAAGTCTCATACGATTCAACTTAAAACTCACAAATCTAGAATCAATTATACATCTTCCATTAGAACCACGAAGTCAATATGTTAAATTCTCCAATATGCCCATTCCTCTAAACATTTCTGCAACAACTTTGTGTGTTTCAAGCCTGATATTTGAGGCTGAGACTTGGGTCTGCTGTTGAGAATATATAGGTCTTTCTTTCCCAGCAACAGATATGTCATAGTCAATGGAAACAGGGCCCTCACAGTCCACACAATTTTAGATAGGCCTGATTTCACAAAGTATTATTCTTTATTAAAATTATACCCATATTAAGTTCTTTCTTTTAATCTGAAAAGTGGAAAGTGACCAAAATCTGATTATAATCATTTATTGCTAAATTAACATGTACTCTAAGGGTCTCACCTCTTTCTCCAATATGCTTTTCAGAATATCTGCATAGGGACATTTGATAAACTAATCAAGGAGAGGGCAACATTTTCAGTATATTATCCAGAAAACAGTTTTATTACCTCTACGTTATCACTGAAATTACAAACAGATTTCGCAGACACCCACTGCAAATATGACAGAGCGTTTAAATGAGAAGACATGAACAAAACCAAAGGTATAGTTGAAAGCTGTATTTTTTTCTGGCAGTGTTTCTACACTTCTCTACCTCTACTATGCATAGGCCCATTTTCTTTGTGTTCCTCTAACATAGTGTCTGTTCAAGCGCTGTTTCCACCTTCTTCTCTCAGAATGCACTCCTTACCCAGAATGCCCATGACCATTTTTTAGATTTTCTACACTCCATCAACACTCTCAGATTCAGCTCCAGTCTTAAGACTTTTAGGATTATTCTACCCAAGAGTGAATTTTCTCATTTTGAAATCTTACAGCATGGATAATCTGTTTCATCCAAGTTAGCACTAGTATTAAGAATGTTTATTTCCATTTCCCCAACTAAAATCAAATTTCTTTAGGTAAATAACCTAACATCATTAGTTCTAATTACCAGCTGGGTTTAGTATAGTACTGAGGACATAAAAGGACATTAAAGACACTCTATATGAATTGAAGCTCCTCAGAGACAGGTATTGTATCTTTTGCTGTTTTATTTCTGCTACCCAACTCTGGGTTTGACACTCATTGAGTGTTAGTTAAATGAAACAACAACAACAACAAAATCAATAAATACCCTGTAATCTCAAGATTATTGTGGTCAGCATCTAAGGAAAAATATAAATTGATAGTGACATAGTTTGTTTTTCCTATTGTGGGTAATGGTACTGGAAGAATAATTACCTTGACAAGTAGTAACAACCAGGAATTAATGTTACCAGAACCTCTTGAACAAACAAGAAACCACTGTGTATTTGTCAGCTAGTGTCTTCACTCTTAACACCTTTAGGGTCTACAGAAATACACGTGGTTTGCTATGACAGGAAGGTATTTCTTTTTTATTCCATCTACATCTAGTTATTTCATTCTGGTCATCACATGATACGCATGATTTTTTCTGTGTTTGGTAAGACAATTTTGAATGAATTTTTGAAGTAATTTCTCTACCTTGTTGGCCACCACACCTTGGAGACTTATCTTTTTATTTTTAACTTCGTATATACAACATTCGCCTTTACTCTTTCATTGCTTTGTAGTAGGGAGGCAACACTTCACCTTGTCAGGCAAGTCTTTCAAAAGGCTTTATCACAGATATTGAGTATGTAAAATATATATAGTTAGGCAATCCCAGGTTACAAAAAATATTTGATTAACAGGTGAAATTAAAGTGTGACTCCCAGGAATTACTCCAGTAAATTTCAATACACCTACAAAAAATCACCAATAACATCTGGGTATTAGTACCTACTGAGTGAAAATAGGGGTGCATGTTTATATAAGTTACCTATTGTATAATGACTCATCATAAACTTAGCACTTTCAACAACACTTATTTATTATCTTACAGTTTTTGTCCATGAAGAATCTTGGCTTGGCTTATCTGGATCCTTTCTTAGGCCCTCAGAAGATTGTAACCCTAGTGCCAGCTGGGCTGCATTCCTTTCTGGAGCTTGGGACTCTGTTTTATACTCATGCGGTTGTTGATAGAATCCAGTTCTTTGAGGCTGTCACACTGGCTGACAGCCAGAGGCCACTCTCAGCTCCCAAAGGCCCGGAAGTCCCCTCCACAAGTGCCTCTCAGGCCTTCTTTCTGTATGGCAGCTTCCTTCTTTGGAGAAACTCTCTGCCCTCAGGGAGGATCCAAGTCTCTCTTGGAAAGACATTCTCTCCATTAAGTCGTGCTCATCAGAATAATGTCTACTCTCTCTGCTGCTTTTACCATACGTGTAACTCATCACAGGAGTGAAATTTCATTATATTCATGGACAATGACCATACTCAAAAAGAGGGAATTATATAGGCCAGAAGCTTATCCACAGCAGGGGGTGGAAATTATAGGAACTCAGAATTCTGCCTGCTACCATCTTTAATTCCTAGCTAGTTTCCTGTAAGAAAAATAGCAGAGTCTTATGGGTAGGAAACAAAGTCTAGTCCTGACTGCCACTGACTCACTGATACTTTTGAACAAGTCACTTCCTAAATATCTTTAGGAGGGACTGGATTTCTTCTGCATTTCTTTCAGGTGCTAATTTTAAAAACTCCAGGATTCTATCTGTAGGCTTCTTTGTAGGAAGTAGGGACACAAAATCAGACACGTGGTTACAATTTAATCTACAGTAGCTTAGTGAGGTAAAAAATTTAACCCACATTATAACATGGACATAAAGAAGAATTAGAATTATATTAAAGCTTGTAATTAATAATACAGTTTACAACCAATTTTGCCTTTCAATAGAGCTTCCACCAAGTAATTGGAAGGGGATAAAAACCAACTTAATAACTAATGGGAAGCTTGTCTTAGCCCAGAAATTTTACCTGGGTATTAATTAGTATTTAATACCACTTGGAAAAAAATTTTTACATACTACCTCCACTCCATTTCCGTTCTTTCCTCCCTAAGACTGTGCCAGGATCTGTGGATATAGGAAGGAGGAAGAGAATGAATGAGGCTAGAATATCCTTATCTGGGTGAGGATATGCTGATATTTCAAGTGTGGCATCCTGGGCCTCCTCCTACTTCCGGGTGATGTGCTCAACCTACCTGGGTGAGCGTGCCTTCCTAGCATTCAAGACTGACCTCTGTGGCAGGTATAATTACCCCTTCTTATTGGATTGGTCAAGATCCCGTAGCACTGCCTGAGTCAATTGCTCTCACTTGAGCTCCTGCAAATGCTTTTTTTAGACAGCCCTCTTGGCTTATCTAATATTGCATTTTCTTCTCTAGGTTCAAGTATGGAAAGGGAAAAAATGGGGAAACTTAGGCCCTATTACTCTGCTTTCTTTATTTTCGCAACTATTTGGGCCAGATGAATAATATGTTTTTCTTTTGTGTTTCTAGAGTTTGTTACATGAGTTTAAAGCTGTTCTGTCTTCAGCTGAAGAGCTGTCTTTTACACTTTTGCTGAATGCCATGAGCGAGACCTTTCATGATTAGCTTTTCATATATTGAAAGGAGAAGTAAATGATTCTGAGACGATCTATTTACGCACAAAGCACCTTGCTTTTACTAAGATTCAGTACGTTATTGTATTTTTGAAAGTCTGTTATTGAATATTAACTCAGTTCTTTTTCCATTCTTTCTATAACAAAGTCTAATCTACTCTCTAGGCAATCAGATAGCTGGAGTTAATGTTGTAAGCTCAGGAAGGCACTTTCAAAATATCATTATTGCATCCCATTCAGTTAGTTATTATAGTAATACTACTGTTGTTCACATGTATATTCTCAGTGCCAGGAAGATAGTTGCAGAATAGTAGGATCTTTTCATAAACGTAAGGAGAAAGATTCCATGTATGTATTTAGGAATTAATAAATATGTAGAGTAATAAAAGTCTTCATAGGGAACTTGTTTTGTAGCATTATACTTTGAAAACCTCTTCCTGTCTTTTCCTCTCCAAGCTTCTGTTTGTCAGATCCCTATAGGGTCTGCATTATTTCTTAGGTCTTGCTGCTTGCATTCATCGTATGTTTTCTTTTGAGAGTTTTATACATTTTTGGTTTAAGCTACAATGAAGCTATCTACAAAGAATGGCTCAGCTTTTACTGAATTAACCTGTGTCCCCTTTTTAAACTATGACTTGCTTCACACTAGAAAATCAGAATTTAATTTGATTTATTTGCTGTTTGGTAGTGATGGTAGAGAGACATTATTTGTCTGTTACAACCTTTTATTTTCATTTTGTGGTTATAAACTGATGTGTCCTGGAGAAAATTAATAATTTCAATTTTATTTTTTAAATTAAGTTTATTGGTACATTTTAGATATACATAATGATCATGTTCGTCATAGGGAATTTTTACCTGTATATCGTATATTTTGATTCCTCTTTTTTCCCAATCCTCCACCCTCCCTTTGACCCATCTTCCTCTCCCTATTTACAAAGCTTTGTTTCCATTTTATCTTTTTTGTAATGATGTCTAATATTCAATACCTATTTTGGTCTGGATTCTATGTTAAAATCACTTCACTTATATCTCCACATTTAAGTTTTGTAACAACCTTTGGTAGATACTAACTTTACTCTCCTTTATTGATGAGGAAATTGAGCCTCAGATTAAATAATAATAACCTGCCTAAAACCCACAAATTGCAATTTGTGAAACTGGAACAATTCCAGGTCTATACTCTGTGTTGTAGTACATTCTCCTAGAACCATAACTATCCTATTTTTAGTCTCAAAATCTTGAAAATAACTAAAATATAGCTGAAATAAAAAGTTATTCTTCTACAAAAAAGAAACAGAAAACTTTAAAACATTCTGATTTAATTTAAACAAAATGATATGCAAATGAAGTAAGCAAGTTAATATCTTGACAGAAATCTTTAACACAAAGAAAAAAATCTGCTGTTGAGGGGAGTAATGGAAGGCTTCTGAGTTGTTTAATGAAGGTAGGGGAAGATTATTTCACATTAAGCTAACAGCCAAGTATGGCCTAAAATCATCCTGTGACATAAAGGTGCAAAGGTAATAAAATCACCCAGAAAAATCAAACAAGAAAGCAGAATTGATTGTCAGAAGTTGTAAGTGGTGGGTAAGACAAGATCAAGGCACTATAAAAGGGAGGGAGGAGCCCTTGAAGTCATCAAGAGGGCCACGTTTCTTGTCCCAGACAATAAACTTTGTTGGTATCAGGGTCAGGAGGAAAAATAAAATAATGCAACAAAGGCAATGGCAGTATATTATGCTCTTTCTTCTACAGCCTACTTATTTGTAGCCGAAAGTGGAAACTCAGAAAGCATTTACAGATGTGTGTTTGCATGCCACATGTAGCTGTTGTGAGAACCAGAGTTGCATACGAAAGGTGAACATTTGAGATTCTGCAAAACTAGTTGCAGAACATAGAAAAGTGTTCTTAAAATATGTAACCCCATGGGTTTTACTTATGTACAAATTTATAAGCTTATCCTATGAAAGATTTCAATTTTTGTCTTAGGAGAATATCCTAGGTTTTAAAAAAATGCAGTAATGGAAAGCAAAAGCAGAATTAAAATGATAACACAAAGAGACATAAAGATACATACCTTCTGGCCATCCTCCATGTAATATTCATAAAAGTCCGGTTTTCAATTTCTATGTTTTGAAATTTAATAATTGACAGTACTTTAATATTCCTTATTTATTCTCTACTTCCAGTTCTTCATTTTCCATATCATCTTTTAAGTCAATTTGTGCTAATTTGAAGTTATTCATGATGACAAATTCTAAAACTGGGTATATTAGGCATTGGTTTAATCTAGTTCTATGGAAAATAGTAGGAGACTTAGTGGCACTGAAATTGGCTGAAATTAATCTTCATTTATCAATAATATCTCATTCCTAAATAAGGCTACTGATTAAGCTGTCCTGCACTGGGAGACAGTATTGGCATATTTTTATATGAAGCCAGACTACAAAATAGATTCTAAGACTTCTTCATACCTTTAATGATTGTAACAAAGATCAAACACGTAAGCTTTAAAAATTGTGTGTGTCTATGAATGCATGCACGTGTGTGTGTGTGTGTGTGTGTGTGTGTGTGTGTGTGTGTTGATGCTGGGTAGTGAGTGGGAGGAAAAAGAAGGAGATGGACTGGATAAAGCTAGAGACAGAAATTAGCCTGAAGGGGAAACATAATTAGTTTGATTTTAATGTATATTATCTACAGAGTTTGTAGTCATCTATGTACAGGTGTTGTTAGCTATCCTACTGTAAGAATGGATTTCAGGAATATCGCTACCCCTGCTGTGTCAATTAACACATTGTTATGGTATGAAGGTCAGTGTAATTTGTCCTGTGCAAGCAGTAATAGAAGTATATGGTGGATGAGAAACATTGTGGAAAATTTTTCCAAATCTTTTAGTTTCAAAATGAAAGAAACAGTTGAGATTTCTAAAATTTGACAATCGTAAAAATCAATAAATCATTTCTAATAAGATGTGAGACTGGAAGACACGTTTTTTATACTAAAAATAGTTAAAAAGCCAAATCAGTCACACTAAAGAATGAATTATAGTTTATTCTTTTTGTGAAATATTACAAAGTTTTTGCCATAAAAAGAGATGATCAAAGGTAATACAGCCAATAGTATAGAAAAAGCATGATAAACAAATGCTAGGCAGTTAGTTGAGAAACATTATTTTTTCTGGCTTTTGAGATGTTTATAGTATTTGCCAACTTTTTCTCATTCAAAATGATATCCACATATGATTGTAATTTTCATAACTTCTTCATTTTTATTTTTGATCTTCAAAAAATACTATTAATATCTTTTCTTGATTAGCAAATTATACTTGTTATGTTTATGTTGTATAACGTGATATATATGTACAGGGGTATAATGAAATAAAGCTAAGTAGTACCCATTACCTCAGTTAACTATCCTGGAGAGACATTTGAAATTTACTCTTAGCTGTTTTGAAATGTGCAGTATATTATTATTGACTAGTCACTCTCCTATGCAATAGATCTCAAAATCTGTGTCTACCTGACACATTGTACCCATTGATTGACAGTTCCCATTTTCTTTCCCTCTGCATCTCTCCCTACTCTTGTAGTCATCATTCTACTGTTTACTTTTTTTAACTTTTATTTGACAGAGAAAAGAACAAAAATAAATTAACAAACACAAAGACATAAAACAACACAAAAACAATAAAATAATACATAATTTCAAACTAGGTGGTAGGAAATTAAGAGAAAAGAAAGACAGGAGGAAGGTAGATATATATACATATATATATACACACACACACACACACACACGATAGCTAAGTTAATTGTACTATTAATTTTGATTGCTTTCTTGAATGCAACCGTTAATGTTTAATTGTTTGATCAATCTTACATGCCTATATTTATCAGAGTAACCAATTTGAAGATATCAGTATGTAATACAATAATCTACTCTTTACTTTCATGAGTTCAACTTTATTAGATTCCACACATAACTGATATCATGTAATATTTGGCTTTCAATTCCTGCCTGGCTTATTTTATTTAGAGTGTTTTCCAGATCATCTGTGTTATTGCAAACGACGTAATTATCCACTCATACACTGAAGGACTCCGAGGTGGAGTCTGCATCTTGTTTAAGGTAAATAATGTTGTAATGAAATGGGAGTGAAAAACCCTGAGAAGGTAAAGTGATTGTTGCTAGTGAGGAGAAATGTGTAAAAACCAACTTTCTGGGCACTGTAAAATATGATGAGGAGAAATGAACATGAGGCTACTATGTGCAACTGTTCCAAATAACATGTGGAGATTGTTCTGCAAAACCACTCTCTTGGTTTACGTATCAATCCACAGCACCACCCAGTTACCCAAGCCAGAAACCTAGTTTTTATCCTAAATTCCTCTCACTCCTATCGTTCTTTATCACCAACGCAGGTACCAATGTCAGCACCTTGGGCCAGGCTCCCTGGAATTGAAACTTGCATGGAACAGCTTTTCTCACTTCCAGATAATCTTTGGTGTGCCATCTCTATACTAGGAACTTGTGAAATGTTTCCAGTCCCTTATTTATATGCTTAAATGGCTTTCTTTTGCTTTTAGAAATAAATCCAAGCTCTGGACCTTAATTTTATAGAGTCGCTTACAAATGCCTTATCTGACTAACTTCTCTTTACCCTTCAAGTCACTGCTCTTCTATCTCTTCCTCTTGGAATCTTCCTCTGGTGTACAAGTCTGGTTAAGTCACCCTCAAATGGTCTCCTAAGGCACTTTGTAATTTCTTGTTATAGAACAGAACACATTGCACCATAATTGTTTGTGTAATTGTCTAAGCAGTCTAACATTGTGAGAGCAAGGACCATGTCTTCATTAATTGGCAACACACTGGGGAGGGAAATAGATATAGTTCCTGTTGTAAGGATACCTCATGATGTGAGAGACTGACATTTTTCAAGTAATTATTCAAATATAAGCAGCAGGCCTCTGTTTGGAGATTTTAAAATGAAATTCCCCACTCTCTTGTGCTGAAATTATTCTTATTGTTCTGTGGTTCTTCACCCATTCAGTGGTTTGGGAAGAAGACAAAACAGGCTAGAAGAATAACATCACCAATGAGTTTTAAATTTAATAATTCATAGTGGGACCAAACTCATGAAGGCCAGATTTTCAATTGCAAGAACTAGTCACTCCAAGGAGAAATGGGCTTCCTGAATTCCAAGGCATTTCCTCAGACTAGTACCAGAAGTTCAGAGGACTAGAGTAGAATTTTTCTATAAACCCTAGGGTATGGAGAATGCAATATATATTTGCTACATGGGGAAAAGATGAAAAGGCAAAGAAACTGGGAGTGGAATGGGGGGACAGCAAAAGAGAAAGCCGTAAATGAGAAATTTCCTGTCTCCTCTTCCCCAGCCTCCACAGTATAAGTCTTTTTAGGGCAAGGAATCCCTAAGATAGTACTGAAAAATCCTCAGCAAGACGTGTGCCCTGCTTCTCTTTCTATTACTCAGAGAAAATGAGACTCTTTTAGAAAAACCCTGAGTTTAGCATAATGCTGGATCAGCATGGCATCTTGGTGCTTGATTACAAGTGTTGAGGCAGGTGATGAGGTAAATGGGTTCGTTACAGGGAAACACAGTGCTGTGGTTTAGGTAGTGTAACTTAAAGGTCTGTGTGTTGAAGGATTGGTCCTCAGTATGGTACTGGGAAGTGTAAACCTTTAGGAAGTGGGGCCTAATGGGAGTTCCTTAACTCGTTAAATAATTGCCCCCAAAAGGGATTGTGGGATCCTGCCCATCCCTTCTTATTGCTTTCCAGTCTGTGATGAGCACTCATTTGACATGTGTTCCTGCCTTGGTGTGCTGTATTCACCAAACGCCAAGACAAATGAAGCCTCCTAATTTTGGATTTGAACCAATCATGAGCAAAATAATTTTTTTCTCTTTGTAATTTTTAAATACCTTAAGTATTTAATAATAAAAATGCAAAGCAGACTGATACCGAAGTCTAGAGTTCCAGAGCCTTTTGGGTAGGGACAATCCATGGAAAACAGAACAAGAAACATGGAATAGGAACTGAGAATGTTTTATTTATGGCTGTCTCCTGAGCATCTAGGCTCATGGCTCATGATAAGTTAACAAATATTTATTGAATAAATGTAATGAATGAGGAGTAGCAGAAAAGGAATGAACTGATTTATATTTACTTAAATTTATGAAAGAAAATTGTCATGTAGACATATGAATCTCTTAACTGGAGAATTGATTTTTCCTCTTCAGAACCACCCTCCAATAGAGAGATCTGAGGAAAGTCATAAAATCATGGTATTTTCTAGGCATAGTGGCACACACCTATAATCTTTGCAATGTGGGAGGCTGAGGCAGGATGTTGACAAGTTCAAGACTAGCCTGAACAACTTAGAAGATTCTGTCAAAAATACATAAATAAATAAAAAGGGCTGGGAATATAGATAGGTGGTAGAGCACCGTTGAGTTTGATTCTTCCCAGTACACACATGCACACGCACACACACACACACACACACACACACACACACACACACACACTCCTTAGCTCATCTCCATTGCTCCAGAGGGTGGTAGACTAATCTGGCAGAAGAAATTTTAAGCCAGTCTAATGTGGCTGCAGCATGGCTGCTGTTGGGGGCTTTTAGCCAGATCTATGTTGAAAATCAAGAGCAAAGAGGCCAGTAGAATGATTTAAAATGTGAGTTTGGCAAGAAAGGAAGCTCCAGTAAAGCTGTGGACTACAAAGGTAGAGCAGAGGAGATCTTGATTGCTGAGAAGGAACAGGAGAATCGAAAAAATGGCCTGAGGGCATCACAAGAAGTAGCAGGACTCCACACTTTGCAGCCTCCTCTGCTTTGAGGAGAAAGCCCCAGAGTGCCATGTTCCAGAATGGCGGCAGCTTAGAGAATTTGTTCTTCAGAACTGTGTTCAGAGTTCCCAGTGATCCAGGCACTTGACCCCTACAGCCGCATAGTCAATGTTCAACACATTTATTGAATGGGTTGCTGCAGAATTCATCTAATGTCCATATTTGAAAACTTTGGAGGAAGGAGATTTCTTCTTTTTTAAAATTGCATTTGTACTAATTATTTGCATAGCTTGTGGTATAAAGGTGTTCAAAGATATTTGCTGTAATAGCTGAATAAACAGATACAATGAAGGGGAAGAAAATTTGAGATCATTTTTACACTTCTAACAAACAAATTTTTGTAGAGAACATATCAAACTTAAAAATCTGTTTCTTTCCATTGCCTTTGATAATTATTTTCAATTTTTTTGCCACAAAACCCTGTAATATGATCATATACATATTATAAAAGAGTATGTTTTTAAACAATTAGCTTTTCCCAATTCTTTCTTTCATGCTTTTTAAGGAAGAAAAATCTAGGAAGAATGTTTGTTTTGCTGAATGAGATGTATATATTGCAGAAGCAAATGAAGCCTATATTCTGCACACAAAGGGTAGAGAGATGCAGACATTATGGAATATGATTGTAACCTACATGATATACTAGGTTTAGGGCAGACCTGGTAAACTTGAACTATTTTTCAGCTTGGTCAAGATCTGAATCTTATTGTTTCTTCCTACTGACTTGGCCGCTTTTTAGTCCTGTATAACACTGAGATCTTTTTATGTTTCTACTATGTCCTGCATTTTATCTTGGTGGAAGATACTTATCCTGCAGCAGAAGCAGTCAACGTCAGCCTCTCTCTGCCATGGTAGATCCCACGGTCAGTCGTCCTGTGGCCTGTCATCTCAGCATCTGTTACACAGGAGTACAGAGACAGCCTTCTTTCCGGCTGGCCGTGCCTCCTCTCCTGTTTCAGCCACACTACATACAGCCACTTGTTGGTCAGGTACCAATCTTCCTAGTGTTTGCTTCTCAGAACTGGAGATAGGAAGTGCCGGTTCCAGTCAGTTATCTACTTCTCCTCCCACAGAGCCTTGAAGGTTGCTTAGTTTCTCTTTCCATTCCCATTTTGTTCTCACAAATTATTAGGTTACAAAGACTGGTGTTCTCATTTCCATTTCTTATTTAATTAAAAATGTTCAATATCATATCCATAAAATTCTCAAAAACATTTGCCCTGCGTTTCCTTAAAGATATAGTTATGGGTAGACATCAGGAGATAAAGAACTTATTACCAATAGAGAGCACACATAGAACACTATTTTAAAAATGGTAAGTACTGTACACTAGGAGAAAGAGTGTTTTGGATGAGGGTCAATGTTCTCAGCTTTCAGTGATTTCACTAGGTTAAGAAATTCTGTATAACTTTTTTCATGAAATGGCAGGCTACTAATTAATATTTAACTCAATTTCTAGTTATACATGATTTCTTTGGTGACTAGAATTATTATTCTTGGAAGTGGAACATAACAGTTTTATTGTAAGTTTTGGAGACACTTAATTGAAGCATAATAACTGAAGTTTATACCTTTCTACACTAGCATTTAAATATTCTGCTGTAATGTATCTTCTGAAAAGTCTACCTTTTCTTTAGATTTACGTGAATTCAGAGCAGGGAGCTTATTTTCCCCCACTTTCTGCATCCCTGGAAGCTTAATACCTGCCACATAGTAAGCGCTCAACTGTTTGTTGAACAAACACCATTAAAACCTACAGGTAATCAGTAATATTTTAATTTAAAAGTGGTAATATTATAAAAGGCCACAAGATGGGCTCATTTCACTGTGAAATTTGTGAAACACTTCTGGATCATTATATTAAAATTTTTTTCTGCAAAGAATGAGAAAGATTTCATATATTGTTTCTGAATCTTAAAGAAGAATTAAAATGCTTCTAGTGGCAATTGCTGGCAATGTTTAGCCATTTCTTTCTTCACCTAAAATTATATTAAACAAAAGAATCATGCTTTTATTTCCTTATTGTTCCCTTTAGTGGCTTAGAAAAAGATTAAGATTTTATCTTTATTGCTTCTTCAGTATTTTCCTTACTATAAAACTGAAATATATGTCTTGCTATTTATAGGATAATAAATTATATTGTTTAGACTGCAAAATTGTGTTTGTCACTTTTTTTTCATTCAAAACATGGAGCTCCACTAAACTGAATCACCCTTTTTCTTAAGAAATACTTCTTGAAAATTGACTTTCTGCCAGGCCGTGCCAATCATAATCTTGAAAGATGTAATTTCCAACGTCACAGTCCTGTGTTCAGATCCACAAACTCACAGTCTCAGGTGATTAAAATCAGAATGTTGAAGTCCTGAAAGCCAAAATGCTGGAAAAACCATAACTGCCATGGTGGTGTTGGTGGGGGAAGCAGTACATATGAGGGATAGAGAGCCATTCTGGAGAAAATGAATGTGAATGTATACTCTCAGCCAAACACAAAAAGGCAGCTCCTGTATTCATTGCAATGCAAGACTTCAAAATCTACTTAACATGAAAGCTGCCTAACTCTTATCTGCTACCTCTTGCAACCTCATCATCTTCTTACATTACCTTTTTAAAATCACATGTCAGATTGTTTTAGTTTTTTCTTTTTTCTTTTAGTTTTTGCCACTGTTTTAAATTGTCAGAATAAGTTTTTGCAATTTGCAGTGCTGGGTATTTGTGATGGTTAAGGTGGATTGTCAATTGATTGAATTAGGAACTGCCCTATGGTGTGTTTAGATAGGTTATAGAAGCATGGCCTTGGTGACTATATCATATTCTTTACCCGACTCTTCCTCGCTGGCGTGATTCCCCTGCTCTGCTTTTGGGCTCCCATGAATTAAGCACCTTTGCTCTCTCATGCTGGTATGCTATGATGCTTCTGCCTTGGAGCCATCCAGCCACAGACTGAATCCCCTGAAACAGTGAACCAGATAAAACCTCTGCTCCTTTCTGTTGTGGGCATTGGGCATTCCAGTGATGTGGAAGCTGACTAATACAATATCTCTCTTTGCTTTGTTTTCCATACATGAGGTATAAATTATTTAAAGACCTTTAGAGAGTTCTAATTTGGAGTTACATTTTTTTTTGCAAAAATACATTTTCAGTGTTGATATGTGTGTCAACATTGCACATGTACATAAAATATTGAAACTTTAATAAATAAAAAGTGTTATACATTTGCATTTGTGAAAGATAAATTTCTTGAGATCCTGATTCTTTTTATAATTGTTTATGTGGTGATGCTACATTGGTTTTTGATGGATCTTGTCAAAAGACTTAGATTGCCCATCATGGCATTCAGATGATTGAGGTTATAAAGCTGGGTTAACACAATCACCTATCATAGTGATATGCATTAATATATTCTGCTCTTTTACCCAATTCTTTATCAATACAGTTTGCTCATAACTGTTGTACTTGTCCTACTGGCCTGAGTGAACCTTAGTATTTAGGTATAAAGAGTATACATTGTGAAAATATTCCATGTTTTAGAGGCTAGAGTTAGAGAGGTAAAGAAGAGAAGGTCACTTCTGTATGAGAAGTAAAATTTCAATTGAAATACAGAAAGCAGCCAAATAAAAACAAAAGCAAAAAAAAGTTAGGGAAGCAAGAAAATATGAGGTAATGACAAAACAGATGGCGTGATAAATGCAGGACTGGTGGTGGCAATAGATGGCGTCTTTGAGGAGGTGACGATTGAGGTAAGCCAAGAGTGATGAGAAGGTGGCTTTGTACAGTCCTGGGAGAGAGCACTGTTAACAGAGAGAGCAGCTGCACGAAGCCCCCGAGCGGGAACAGGGAGCAGCAACTCTCTCTGTTTGCAAAGAAGGAGACAGAAACTGCATGACAAGGAAAGATTCATCCAGTATCGCTACCACACCTTCACAACAGTTGATATTTTTCCCCTAATGTTCTGGCTTCCCTTAGCGATAAGCAGTTCTTGTGTGTGTCTTTTTAATACTCACAAGGATTGTTGCTCATTTTAGGCAACTAGCATGAACTTCTAGGCAGAAGGAGGAACTGTTCTGGAATTCGCTGTTCTTTAGCTGAAGAAAACATTCATCCTAATAGGATTACACTCTATCTGGATGACTCCGGGAAAAGCGGGGCATCCGGGCACCTGTTGAAACCGTGATGAGACCAGACTGTTCTTACATTCAGTATCTATTGTAGAAAGTGTTTGCTGCCAGGTACTGAGTATAAAGCAGTGAACAAATAAAGGTCCTGCCCTTAGGGCCTATTATAACTAGGTGGTGCAGAACGGCTTCTGTAATTTATACATGGTTTACTTTAATTTGCTTAAGTCTACCCAATATGACTAAATTTAGAACTCTTATTTATGGAGTATTGAATAAATAGCGAAGTGGCACTGATTTCCAGATTTTTAATTCTCTCCTCACAGTCTCAATGGATTTCTTTTTATAGCAGAAGTTCTTCTCCAGAGGATAGATGTGGTTCCAATTTTCCTGCTTACAAAGATCCAGAATCTTAGTGCTGTCATCATTGGAAACGGAAAGATAGAATGGCCTACTTTTACAGCTATTATCCATAATGTGGAATAAGGCTTACACAGTGCTTCCTCACCCATATCAGTTTCTGTCTATAAGATCAGAGTTGTTTCTTGATGGTTCTTTTCTCTATTACTCATCATGTGAAGAGTTTAAAAGCCACACAATGGTTACAAGCTACTATAACCAAGTGGAGGTCTAAGTATAATAGATTCAATTGACTTCTTTATTTTAAAGAGAAAAAAAGATAAACATATCAGTTGACCTTTTTGAAATACTTTCATGTTTAGGCTGCCTGGATGAAAGTCAGGAGAGAAAGAAAAGCAAAGTGTATTGATGTGCTGATCTTTTGACACAAGAACTATGTCACCTATTGGGAATGATGTCCTCACATCTTACTCACTGGACAAATCATCTGCAAAGGACTTGAGACTTCACCAGAACAATTATTTTGCAGTGTTTCCTTGCCATTGGCAGCATATAATATTAACATACTCTGTGTGTGGTAGCTTGTTCTTAATTAAATTTCTATGAATAGTTTTATACCTCCTTATATTAATTTTCTAATGCTGCAATAGCAAATTATCACAAACTTTGTGGTACACAACAGCATGCACTGATTATCTTTCTGTTCTGTAGAGGTGTAGACAGGGTTAGGATCTTTCAGAAAGCTCTAAGGCAGCATCTGTTTCCTTGCCTTTCCCAGTGTCTACAGAGGCTGTCTGCACTGCTTCACACCTGTTTCTCTTCTCCCACCTTCAGAGCCAGCAATATCCCCTCTTTATGACTTCCTTCTTTGAAGTTCCTTTTTAATCAAAGCCACACAGAGGTTCTTCACTTCTAAGCATACATGGAGTTAGACTGCCCCCAACCCCTGGATAATCTAGGACAAGCTAGTTGCTGACTTTCCTTGTCCATACCATTAATCACATTTTCAAAGTCCCTTTTGCGATGTAAGGTGACATATTTACAGATATCGGGGATAAGAACATAGGTGTCTGTGGGGTCATTATTTTACCTGTCTCATCTTTCTCTAAAAAATAGGATGCACCAAAAATAAGATGCACACAACTCCTATAAATCTCCTGTGTAGAAATCCTGCTGTTTCCAGGTTTGACATGTATGTATGTCTCTGGAGATAGAGGGGAAAATCCTCACTTTGTACTTCAAAGTGAAGAAATTTTAATTTTGAAGTTGAACTTTTCTCCTTGCTTTGTTCCTTGTCTGTTTGGGATAGATACAGAATGTGAGAAGAGTATCTGTGCTTTAGTCACTTTAGCTTCTCTTCTTATAATAGGAGAAGTTTCATTCTTATCTTTGGGCAGAAGAAGTGAGTGCCCCCCTTCTTATCCTGGAATTTTGGAAGAGGTTTGATTATAGTACTCCTCTACCTCTTTCCCTCAGGTCTGTCCTCATGGTCCAAGCCTACTCGATTAGATTGTCATGTTTCTCCTGCACATTATGATTGGTAAAATAGTGGAAATTTAACCCAAGCTGGGCTAGTCAGAGTAATTCTTTGGGATATTTTCCTAAATGGCTCTATGGGTGAAATTCTCTCTTTCTTTGTTACAGTGAAGCTGAAAATATGATTTAGAACACCTGGTGGTTCTGTGTGCTTCACTACTTAGAGAAAGTAGAAGGATGTCCAAAAGGCAAGGAGACAGGATCTCAGTGAGGTACTCCCTGAGGTCTCTGAAGCTTCCTTGGTTCCTCTTTGATCATATAAGTTGCACACATTTATTTCCAGTGCCTTTTCCCTTTGCTTAATATGATGTGTTTGTGGATTGTTTCCTGCAATTAAAAGATTCAGCGAATGTAGATGATTTTGCCTCTCTTAATACCTATTTTTCATGGTATTTGTCCCACTCATTCATTAGGTTTAAAAGTTAAATCTAAGGTCAGAGTTATCTCTCATGGAACAAAAAACCAAGAGATAATCACAGGAGATTCTGACACTGCCCACATATGCCCACACATTGCTCACACATGAATTCTTTGGTCACATTCTCTGGGAAAATTTGTTCCCTATTCTACAGTTGATTTTGGATTATTCAACTCATCTAATTAGAGGGGATTATGTATAGATGACAGTAACTATATTCATAGAATGGCAGTAATAATAAAGCTTGAAAAATGAATATTTTTCATTTGTTATCAAGTTTTCACAGTGAAATTAAAATCCTTAAAATGAAATCTCCCTTCTAATTTCTTCTTATTTTGTGTCTGGAACTAATATATTTTCAACAAAATCTTCAAAGCCAAATTATTATAAACCCAGTTCTCTCATATTTCCCATTTTCCAAAGTTCAGAAGGTTACATAAGAATATTTCCATATAACTCCATACCCAGAATATTCTGACCCAAATACAAGAAGTGCCTGTTTTGCTATATAATTTAGGTTTCTCAGTACAACTCAAATGCCCATCAACTGAGGAATGGGTAAACAAGATGTGGCATTTTTGTATAATGGAATATTACTGAGCTATAAAGAAAAATAAACTGTAGTTGAGGCACACAGAGAGACTGTTACTTGATGTTTTGTTACTTGACTTTACATTCAAGCAGAGGCCTGGCATGTACTTCCCAATATACTGCAGTATACAATTCCACAGGGAATTGGAGGGTAGAAGAACAGCCAATTAGCATATGAAGTCAAGAAATCACTTCACATTAAATCACAGAAGAGATTAACTATATTTACTGAGCAGGAGATGTTCTTTGTATCTTGTGTAAATGTATAAATTATCCCTCAAGTCTAACATAGAAAGACTACAACTACAAAACAAAATTAGCTTGGTACTCAGAAGGATATAGTAGCTCTTGTACTAACCACTAAATTCAGGGTTTATCTGTGGAGGGTTTTCCTGAATGGGAGTCATATTTCACATTTCATGTGGTGAATCAGAACCAGAACTACTTATTCTCCCAGATAAATGAGGATTGTGCATCCCTGCACAGATATTTTAATTTATTTATATGATTGCTTACTGTGTATTTGTTGAACATAAACTAGGTATTTGATATATAAAGGTGAACAAAGCAGACCTGATTTCAGCTGTCTTTGAGCTTGTAGTCACCAAAGAAAGGACAAATAAATCTATAATTAAAAATGCTTCTATGTGCTATAAAGGAAAAGGGCAGGTTGACAACAGTATAAAATGTGAGGGACGTTTGAGTTGGGTAATGAGAAAGACCTCTTGAAGAAGGTGACATTTAACCTAAGATAATTTGAAGAGTGAAAAAAAATATTAATCAAAGGAAACTATAGGGAAGAGAGTACTAGGCAATAGGAGGAGCACTCTGGACAAGAAAGAAAAATAACAATACATTATAGAGGACCTGCTGCAGTAAATAAATTGTAGCTGTTAAAGAATCTTATGCACACGGTGATCCGGAAGTTGGTGAGTGATGGAAGGCAGTAAGAATGTGTGCCTGAAAGAGAGCAAGTGAGGGCAGGAAAATTATACAGGGCTTACAGCTTGTATTTTCCTTAAACCAGATTAAGAATTTTGAAAATGAGAAAAGTGAACTAATTTGCATTTTAAAGAGATCATATATATTCCTATTTAAAGAATGGTGGTGGGGGAGCTCTAATCAAACACGGACACTAGTTACAGTATACTACACAGATGAGCCTGGTTTTTTAGCAGTCATAGTAATGGAGAGACTGAAATAGAGTGTATATATATATATATATATATATATATATATATATATATATATATTTGTGCACATATGTTTTGTGTATGTATTTGCAAATAGGATCAGATCTTAGTGATGGGCTGGATATAAGGAATTAAGTCAGGCATCTGCTCTGAGTGACTGGAGACATAATGGTGGTGTTTAGTGATATGGAAAAGACTTTTGGAAGAAGAGATTTTTTGTAGATAGAGCAAGAGTTCAATTTCAAAATATTAAGCTTGAAATGCTCATGATCTATACCATAGAGACATCACTGACACAGCTGAAAACACTAGTCTGGAGTTCAGAAGCAAGGTTTCGGCTAAAGATGTAAACCTGAGATCAAAAGCTCATACAGCTTTTTTAAAACCTTTTATTCTGAAATAATTTCAGGCATACAGAAAGTCAGAAAAGTAGTACTGAGAATTGTGCGCATCTGGATTCCCACTGTTAACATCTTATATAGCCATACTATATATACTATATAACATCTTATACAGCCAGTGTTCAACACTAGGAAATTACAAATAACAATTACTATCTAGTCTACAAGCTTTATTTATGTTTTGCTAATGTCCTTGTAACACGTTTTTTGCCATCATCTTCCAGAATCTAAATCTTGGTTACACGTTACATTTAGTTATCATGTCTCCTTAGTCTGCCTTAATATGGAATACTTCTTTTGTTTTTCATTATCATGATGTTTTTGAAGAGCCTGGGCCAGTTACATTATACACTGTCCCTCAGTTTGGGTTTATCTGAATTCTTCTTTATGCATCAATTCCAAGTATACATTTTTGGTAAGCAAGATGCTTCAGAAGCTAGGAGAAAAGTGAAATACTTGTGTTACTGAGTGGGAGGTTGTGATACGTAACTTCTATCACTTGCTTCAAAGGAAACTGCCTGCCTTGGCTGTGCTCCATTTCTTGCTCCATTTCTTGCTCCTGTTCCCATGATGGTGACCCCACTTGAATTATAACGATGAGGACAAAGCTCTTGAGGTAGTGGAGCAATAAGATAGAACCTGAGTCTTTGAATGACCTTGTGGAACCAAACCATTTCACTATCCTAGAACACTTGCGGGTCTCTATGAGGAATAATAAGCATTTGTCTTATTTAGGTCATTGTATTCTTGGTATTCTATTTCACAGCAGCATAGACTGTGTCTTTTCTGCTTAATGAATAAAAGAGTAACCTTTGAGCACCTACACTAGCAGAGGAAGCTCTTACTGCTCCTAACCATGAGAATTCTTGGCTACTAAATTAGCGAGGTAGGGAGGAGGCAAGAGGGTAGAAAATAGAGAAACAGCTGGCCACACCTTCCTGCCTCAGTATATTTCCCTTCTAAAGCAGGGTTGAACTACAGTTGTGGATAACTTTAGGATTTTGACTATTATACGGGACCAACTATTTTAATTACTGGAGTTACTATTTGAGATAGTGGAAGAAAGTCATCACTGCAGTTGTAAAATTTACTCAAATGATGGGAAGAATCTAACAAAATTTCAGTGGACAATGGGGCTATACTTATTTGTATTTTACCTTTTTGGAGTTCTTTTTAAAGTGTTGTATATAAAATTGAAAGGAAATTATTGAAAAATAATAAGCTAAATACTCAAACATTTAAAAATAAGAGTTAACCACAAAAGACACAAAAGAATGAAATAAATATTAAGCAAACAATATAAAATCAACTAAACCAAAAACTAATTCTTGGAAAAGATACATAAAACAGATTAACTTCCTTCAAACAGTATACATAAGTATGTGTAAAGTAAAAATGTAAAAAAAAAAAAAGCCAGAAAATATTATAAACAGACTTAGGTTAATGAGTTTAGAAAATCTAGAACAAATAATTTTCTAGAAAAATGTAATTCGCTAAAATTTATTGAAAAGACTTTAAGCACCAGAAACTTAGTGAATATTTAAATATCTACATGCACACAATAGCACCTGTCCCTGAAGTTTTTACAGATGAATTTTGTGAAGACTTTTAAGGGAATAATAATTCTAATCTTATAAAATATGTCCATACAATAGTAAAAGAGGGTATACACCTCAGTTGCTCTTATTTGTCTAGGACCTGTGATATATATATAAAACAGTTATTTAAGAAAGGAAATTAAAGCCCATTTTCACTTATGAATATAACTGTAAAAATTCTAAATTAGATTTGTTAAAATGAATTTCACAACTGAATTTTTTTCAAAGGTGTCTTAGCCCAGTAAGAACCATCACAAGAATGTAAGAGTGATTCATTAACCTAATTTCTATGAAGTAATTTAACAGAATCCCTGACTAAAAGAGGTTAAAACCCACGACCACAGCCCCAGTGTCATATATTGCTGCTGTAAAAAAAAATCACCGCAAAATTTACTGGTTTCAAACAACAAATAAATTTACCTAAGTTTTTTAGAGTTTTTTAGAGATGTTTGAGTATTTAGCTTATTATTTTTCAAAAATTTCCTTTCAATTTAAAGTCTTTTCCATAAATTTTAGTGAATTACATTTTCACATCCATCTCAGCATGCTAAAATCAAGATGTTGACAGGGTTGCGTTGCTTCTGGAGGCTTTGGGATGGAACTTGCATTTTCTAGCTTCTGGGGCTGTCCATATTCCTTGGCTGTGTCCCCATTGTGTATCTGCAAACTCAGCCCTATAGCATTTTCTCATCTTTCTTTCCTTCCTCTTCTCATCTTCTTTCTTTCGTTCCTTCTTTCCTTCCTTCCTTCTTTCCTTCCTTCCTTCCTTCCAATAATTTTTTTATTTTAAAGAGAATAAAATATAACAAAACAATAACAACATAGACAAAACAAAAACAATAAAAATGATCCTGGATTTCAAAACAAAATGACAGGAATTAACAGTGGTTGTTATATTACATATTGTTATCTTTAATGAAGTTGCTCAGATTACCAGATGCAAGAATTCAAGACTGATCAAACCATTAAAGATAATAAAAAATAATTTTAAAAAATGATAAATGATACAGAGCATTACTAGACAAGGTGGTAGGAATTCACCAATGGTTGTTATATTTGCATATTGTTGTTTTCAAATTAGTTGTTCAGATTACCAGATATAAACATGAAAAATTGGTCAAAAGAAAAAAGAAGTAAGCAATAACTGTTCCTTTCAATAAACTATTAGACATCAGCAGTACAATTATCCCAGCTATCCATATATATATAATAATATAATTTATATATTAGATACATAAAATATATATATTTATATATATATACTTTTTCCCTTCCTTCTTTCTTTCTTTTTCTCCTTTCCCTCATCCTTTCCTTTGAGCAATTTCTTTCCCTTTCACAACATCTGTTGTAACTTTTGGGCTTTATTTACTCTTTCAGGTTCTTACACTAGGGAGACAATCCTCCTGCCTCCTTTTTAGAAGAAATCATGTAATTTCTTTGGCTCACCCAAATAATGTAGCATGTTCTCCCCATCTCAGAAGTCTTATTTCCATGTTTAGTCTTCTTGTCATTTAAGACAAAAATTCACAGGATGTTGTCAAAATAAGATGTAAAAATGGCAAACAGGCATGTGAAGAGATGTTTGACATCAGTAATTATCAGGAAAGCACAAACTGAAAAGACTATGAGGTACCACTTCATACCTGTTAGAATAGCTGTTCTTAGAAAGACAAAAATACCAAGCATTGATGAGGAGACAGAGAAAAGTGTACCCATACATACTCTTTGTGGGAAAGTACATTAGTACAGTCATTTTGAAAAATGTATGGGAGTTTCTCCAAAAATTAAAAATAGAACTAACATATGATCCAGAAATCTCACTGTGGGGTCTGTGTCCAAAGGAACTGAAATCAGTATGTTGAGAAGATATCTACATTCCCATGTTTGTTGCAGCCTTCATTACCAAAGCCAAGCTATGGAATGAATTAAAATGTTTATCAGTGGGTGAGTGAATAGAGAAAATGTGCTATACGTACACAATGGAATACTATCCGACCTTTAAAAAGAGGCAAATCCTGTCATTTGTGACAACATAAATGAACCTGGAGGATATTATGCTAAGTGAAATGAACCGAGTTCAGGAAGATAAATGCTGCACGACTTCAATTACATGTAGAATTTCAAAAAAAAGTCGAACTCATAAAAGCAGAGAATAGAAGAGTAGGATAGTTGGGGATAGAGGGAAAGGCATTGGAGAAATTTTAGACACGTAATTTCAGTTTGACAGGAGGAATGTTCAAAACATTTCTTGTACATTATGGTACCTACAAGTAATAACTTTTGTACATTTGAAAATTATTAAGTGTTTTCACCACAAAGTATGTAGTGCATTATATATTAGTTTGATTTAAGCATTTTTCATTGTATCTATATATCATAAATATATATATATATAATTTTAAACCTATCAGTATAAAAATAGGTAAAAGTGTAGACCTAAAAGTTTAGCCTTACATTAAAATTTTCAAAAATATGGAGCAACAAAAACTGTCAGATAACATTGGAGTATAATCTGGTACATCATGTTGGACAATAAATTTGAACATAAGCAAACATTATGATTCATCATTTCCACTCCCAGGCATGCCCTTTTCTGGAAAACCTAGAACATTGCATTGTTCGTGGCAGAGTTGTTTGTAATAGTCCCAAACATAAAAAAACCTCACATAGTTGTGTACAGCAGGATAGATAGAGTTTGGTATGTTCTCACAAGGAAGTACACAATGGCAGAGAAAATGATTGAACAGCTATGGTCTGTGTGCATCAACATAGCTAAACTGCACAAACCTGTTATGAGTTTTTTTGTAGCACTGAAAACCATCAAAATCTAATCAATATATTGCTGATGGATAGATGCCAACACTATCAAGAAAGGCACTGGAATGTTTAATACCAAAATTAAGACAGAATTTATATCTATCTTGAGGAAGAGAAAGGGGAATAAGATCAGAGAGGAAAACATTAGCTTCCAGTAAGTCCTACTTCCTGAGGGAAAGGGAAGGGATGGGTGTTGTTTATTGCTGTTTTTAAACTATGGTGTTTCATAGAGCCTTATATAATATTCTTCCTCTTCCTTTCACACCCACACCCACACTCAAGAAATTCCATTCAGTTTAGCAATAAAAACTAAAAGATTTTTAGAAATAAATCTGGAAAAAAAAAACCCTTCATAGCTTGTGTAGGGGAAATTCTGAAATTTTCTTAAAGGGCGTACAATGAGACAATGATTGAGGAACTATGGCATTAGAACTCAATATAGTGAGTGAGCTTAGCATTGAAAGATGCCAGTTATCCTCAGATTACTTTACAATTTAGCACAATGTTTCCTTTTTTGATTCTCGTTTTGATGGATACTGATACACTGACCATGAATTATTTTGGAAACTAGTGGTTCCAGATTAGCAAAGAGAAGTTTGAGATGCAAGGAAGGAGAAAAACTCACCAAATAACTTATATATCAATTGTTTCCTGTGAAATAGAGACATAGCTTTTGACAGAGGGAGTTTACCTCAGTGTGTCCCTAACATACCTACTCATAAGAATCACCTAAGGTATTTGTTAAACTACAGATTTCTTTGTCACATAAGAAACTGACTTGATCAGATTCTCCAGTGGTCAGCTTGGGGATCAATATTTTCAAAAAGAGCTGCCCAGGTAATACTTAAGATTTCATGAGGTTATGCAGCAGTGATCTTTTATAAATTTTTTTTTTAATTTTACAGAGAAGAAAAAATAATACAAAACATTAAAAATGATACAGGATTTCAAAGAACAAGATGACAGGAATTCAACAATAGTTGTTATATTGCATATTGTTATCTTCAAAGTAGTTGTTCAGATTACCAGACATAAACATGTAAAATTGATCAAAATAAAGTTAAGCATTAACTGTTCCTTTCAATAAACCAATAGAAATTAATAGTACAATTACCTTAGCTATATTGTATATGTATATATTTTCCCCCTTCCCTTCTTTCTTTCTTTTCCCTTTTCCCTCATCCCAGTTGTTCTTTCCTTTTAAGCAGTTCCTTTCACAATATCTATTGTACCTTTCAGATTTTATTTACTCTTTCAGGTTCTTACACTAGGGAGACAATATGTTACACATGCAGGTCTGATTTATTTCACTTAAGAGTATGGTCTCTAGTTTCATTCATTTACCTATAAACGCCTTGAGTTTATCTTTCTTTATAGCTGAATGATACTCCATTGTTTAAAAATACCACACCTTTTTTATCCATTCTTCAGTTGATGGGCATTTGTGTTGTTTCCAAGATTTAGCTCTTACAAATTGCTCTGCTATAAACACACAACAGTGATCTTAAAGAATAATCACTCAGAGTTGATAAAACAGATTTTTTATGAACAAGTAAACATAACTTTAAAACTATAGTGATCATCTCAAAAACATATTTTCCATATGTGGGAAATATTTCCATAGCAATTTGGAATTAGCTTTAGTTATTATGTGACTCTTCAGGAAAATTCTTTATAGATATGTCTGCCAAGTTAAAAAGAAAACAAAAGTATTGATTTATAAGAATTGAAATATTTATTGTATTAATTGGTCCAGATACGTTTTTATTTTCTAAATTTTCTTTTAGAAGGAAGAGACATAGCACAATTTCGTTTTGTGAGTCTTCTCAAAAGGATTTGGGGGTTTATCTGTTTGCATTTGTTTTAATCATGAGAGAAGCAGGTCCAGAATGTGGTAGAAAAATACTAAAGGTTTCTGTCTCTTTTGAATTTTTTTGGGTTTTTCTCCAGTACCGGGAACCGAACTCACAACCTTGCGCTTGCCAGGCAGGCGCTTTGCCACTGAGCTAAATCCCCAGCCCCTCTTTTGAACTTTTATAGCCCTCCATTTGTACCTTTGTGTTAGGCAATTTTTGTGACTGTTTTTTTCAATTACACAAATAATATATGAACATATTCTCAGTATAACTTGTTCAAACAATTAAAGAGCATAATTACTCCCATGTAGTCTATGTGCTAAATTCTTGGAGTAATATGTTTCCTTGATCATCTAATTTAATTCTCAGAATCCTCAGAATTTTTTTTAACACTACAGTATAATTATTTTAAAGAAAGGAAAATCCAGGTTTGTACATCTCAAAAACAGAAGCAGAATTTAAAGACATGTATTTTGATTCCAGGCCTGCACATGGTTGAAATCTCTCTTCAATCCAATCAACAATACGGGGAGAAAATCCCCACTGTCCCCTTCCACCCCAACTTCTGTCCCCTGCAGTCTCTGCATCTGCATTGCATCCCCTTTTGATTCCCCTTGGAGGCATTTTTATGCAGAGCTGTACATACACATATTCCTTTCATTAAACACAAGTTCTTGCAACTTTTTGCATAGTAACTCAGATTTTAAAATGTCATTACTTATAATATACTACATTTTAAAAGATAGCTAAATATTCTATAACATATGTGTAGCAAAGCTTTTAAAATTTACCATGGGGTTGCACAGACCCTTTTCAATGTTTCCAATTATATGTGGGGCTTCAGTGACAATATTTGTACATCTTTGTGCATGGTATGAATACTTGTATAGGATAGACTCAGTGAATGGAATTTCTCATAAAAATCATATGAGCAGTTAAAACTTTGATAAACACTGCCAATCTATACTTCAAAAGGCTAAGTTAGTTTATACTGCTGAAGTTTGTGTGTCTATTTTCCTATACCCTACCTACATTTTATATTATAAATTTCTACAAACTTTGTCAATCTGATGAGCAAAGTATAATTGTTACTTTAATTTTCTCTTAACTGTCTTTGTATCTCTACTCATGTAAAGGGCAGTAGCTGACTTATAGTAACATTCAATGAATAACTGTTGAATGAATGATAGAATGAGTGTATTAGTCATTTGTATTTATTCCTGTAATTTGTCTCTTCATATCTTATACAAGTTTTGCATTGACCCATGTCTTCTTTTCATGTGTATAAGAACTCTTTTTGTGTTTTTAATAGCAATCATTATTCTATATGTTGCAAACATTTTATTTACTTTTGGTCTGTTGTTCGTCTTTGTTTTGGGAAACAATTTTTAATCAGAGGATTTGATTCTAAATATTAAATTTAAATATCTTTCCCTTTATTCATAGAAAAGCCATTCTTTGCTCTAAGGGTTGAAAAGATGTTCTAAAATAATTTCTCTAATGTTGTTCTTGTATAGTTTTATTTTGTTTATATTTCTTAAATTCATCTGACATGTCTGTGTATTTAGATTGTCTGACTTTATATCTTCCTAAATGATGTGAATAATTATCTTTTTGGAAAATAGTAATCATCTTTCTGCTCCGATTTTAAATACAACATTATCATAATTATATTTCCCTATATTCATGGTACTATTTTGGCACTCATGGAATTTGTAACTTTTAAACTTCTACATAATTATCCTTGGATGTTGCAAATTTATTTAGGAATAAGGGAGTAATTTTTCTTCAATACAGGGGTCTCATCGTATTCAGTATTCATTTTTTGAATACTTTAGAGGACAGTGTCTGAGATGTGATGTGTGATTGGCAAACATTTACTGAATGAACCACAGAAATGGATGAGAGACTTGGGGATCATTAGAAACCTGTTTCTTTTTTCTTTTATGGGCTTTACCTGTGCCTGTGCTGCTTTAGGGGTGAAGAATCTGATGGATTAGCCCACTGGTTGATTAGAAAAGACATAAAAAGCTTGGCATACATCTGACATTCTGTCCCCCTATTTTTATAAGATCTCTGCTTAATATGCATTATATTTGTTACTTGGCAATATAAAAACTGATACTGCATTGCTTTTGAAGGAAATCAGACTCCCATTTCTGCCACATAGAAGATATAAAGCTATTTTGTGACTAAGACTATGAGCCCCTATCCTTATCTTTCTTAGCATGTGTACCTTTTATCAGTAGATCTGATAAACCTGGGCCTGTCCCTCTGACACTGCCATGTTAGGCTCTGGATGTTTTATGGCCAATAATACCCAAAACATCAGCCATGCTCTTATGTCCGGTATCATCCCTTTACTGTAGAGAATTCCCAGTGTGACACTGTGAAAGCATCCTTTCAGGAATTCAGTCCAAAAGGACTTGCTCAAATGTGAAGCACAATAGGAAGAAAAGCACACATTCAAAATAGATTCAGGGAACCTCCAGTAAATCTTTTAGAAAGTTTCACTGAGTTTTCAATCTGTAAGAGTACTTTTGTCCAGAGCCTTGCAAATTTAGGTTTTTAAAAAACTGATCCCTGTATATGATCTTCTCTTAGAAGTGACAGAACTGAATTTTTGCTGATGAAGAAGCCTATGCCTTGAGTTGCAAATCAATTTTCTAGATCTCATATCAATCTGAACTCTTTTTTTCCTAAATAAAATGATAATGGGTCCTCTCTGGGCTTCCAGCTTGCACTATATATCACCCTCCCTCACTGGGTTTTCCTTGAATTATGCTGTTGCGTCTAAACCAGATCCTTTCACCTTCCTTGGAGGAGAGGAGTATGTAGTTAATCCAGATCACTTGTGATTTAATACCTATGTTACTGCCTCTCACTGTGAGCCAATTTTTAAAAACACTTGCCGTGGGAGGAATATCCCAAGAAAGCCAATTCAAAGATTTCCTCTCGGTGGAAGGAGCTTCTGGGGAAAGCTAAATAGTTAGGTAATGATTATTAGATTGCATTTTTTTTAATAAAGCTTATCTACTTAGAGGATTAGACTTATTGTAAAATGACTGTAAGCTGGGTAGTGTTACTCTAATTTGTTAAAAAGGTTTGAATTTTGTGACAGCTTATTAGAAAATTGTTTCATGATTATATCGTGAAGGTAGATATTTCCCAGAAGGTGCTGCTTCATCAGTGTATCATGAATACTGGTGTTTCCTAGAAGATGCTGCTAATTACATAAGAATGCAGAATTCTGCCCCAGCTCAAGCAGGAGGCCTTTTTATGTTTTCTTTTCTTTTCTTGTCTTGTCTTGTCCTGTCTTTTCCCTTTCCCTTTCCCTTTCCTTTTTCCTTTCCCTTTTCCTTTCCTTTCCTTTCCTTTCCTTTCCTTTCCTTTCCTTTCCTTTCCTTTCCTTTCTTTGTTTTTTTTTGTCACTGAGAGACAATTTTTTAAAAGCATCATCTTGATCAAGAAAGTTTATTTCATTTCATTTTTACCTTGTGTATTGATTTTGTTGCTTAGTCACTTTTAATATCTTTTACAATGGCAGAAATTAGATATACATATAATTTACACTAGGACAAATGCAAAAACACTTGTGCTTACATTGCTATGACTCTATTAAAACTTTTTTGTTAATTTCTAAAATCAATATATGTTTTATAGTTGAATATACATGAGCATAAATGCACACCCCCACCCCTATCCTTCAGCAAGCCATTGCTGTATTGATGGTATGTCTTAAATAAATTTAAATTTAAAAAATACATGTGCTATTATCCAGACTGCCCCTTGTAGCTTTTGTTAGCTGCTTTAGAGTGGGCCATTTTTGTTTCTCCACAAACAAATTTCTTTATTATCCTTTGAATATCAGAAAGGTTGTAATGGGTTAATAATATCCCTTAGTTATTGTGAGCTGATCAGGTCTGCAATCTCCTGAATGAGTGTACAGTGAAGGCTAAATAAAAAGAGACAAATGGAATGATTTCAGTGCTCCAGGAGGATCAAAACCCTCTCAAAGAATTTGAGATTCTCTTAGGGCTAAGACTAAGACCCTGTCTAGGTGGCTTGTGTTTATTTGGTTATCAGAAGAAGGGAGGGGAGTGTTCAAGAAGGTCAGAATCAATCAAGGACTTCTCCAAGTAAGGTATTAAATTAATCCACCTAGGAGTGAGATGCTGAGGTTATAGTCTTTATCTAGTTGAGATCAGATCCAGGTGTCCTTGGCTGTGATCTTGCCTTATTCTTTGAGGCTTTCAGGCTTGATCCACAACTACAGGTTTTAATAGAGATTAGTGACTCACAGAGGTTCACTTACTATGAGTCCACCATTTCCAGACAAGGAGCCTAGGCCTTGGGCAGACTCACAAGTGAACATGAAAAGCCAGTTGCTTAAGTCCCGCTCAGGTCTGCTTCATAGTGGTCTCCATCAAGGTAGAATAATATAGCTTCTTCATTCTGTGACAAGTTCTCTGTTTACTGGCTCCAGTAAAAACACTGATGGAGAGACTTTCTACCCCCTAGAGTGAAGAAATAAGAGTGGTAGTGCAGTCTGACCCCTACAGTATACCTTCCTCATCAGCTTGGTGACTTTGTAGTTGCTTGAGGACCTCTTCTCCATAAGGAATTTCATGCTATCCCTGTATGAGGTCTTGAGGAGTATTTTCCCTTTCTCTCTCTCTGTCTTCCTCCCTCTCTTTGCTAGAATACACATTATCTTTTCTGATGAGCACCCTCCTTCCTAGTATCAAGGAATCTGAAAAACTGAATTGTTAATTTAGAGCATTACTTTTTTGTGTACCTGCAATTAGAGCAAAGAATATAGAGTTAATATTTGATCCGTGTTTCAGTAAGTGAACGAAACAAAGCATCACTGACCAACAGCAAAGTTTCTTTACTGACTATAGTTGATTCAGATAATTAATTTTTTTTGAGACAATCTCACTATTTAGTTCAAGCTGTCCTTGACTTCATTATGTAGCCCAGGCTGTCCTCAAACTCAAAGAGATCCTCCTGCCTTAGCCTTCTGAATGCTGGGATAACAGACGTGTGCCTCCACCCTTGGCCAAGATAATTAATTTAAGGAGAAAATTGGAAGTAACAAGCAGATAAGAAAAGGATTTTAAAAAGGAACTAGAGCTGAGAAAAAAATCATAATGTGATAAATTTTATTCATTATTGAAGTAAAAGTCCAAGACTATTCCAAGAGCCCAAAGCAAAAGAATTATCAGTTAGCAACTGACTTTTAAAAACGTCTTGTCCAGCATCAGATTTAAAATATTAAAAAATGAAAGATATTTATTCAAAGAAATTATCATGAATAGAAATAAAATGTTTCAAGGAACTACCTCCAAATATTAGAAATGTGAAGAATTAAAAAACCATGACTAAAAGTATTTCAGATTTAAAACTCTTTTTTATTATTACTTTTTTAGTTTTACAAAGATAGGAACTTTTGCAAATGTATCTGTGCCAAATTTGTTTTAAAAAACTACTTAAACAAGCAGCAATGCCAGAATGCTGTAATTACTCTCTTTGAATTTCCTGTGGAGTATATTTTGCATTACAGTACTTTGCTTTAGTTTGTAGAGATGAGGAAAAAAGTAAATATGTACAGAAGAAGAAAATAACTTAAAATGTAACAATAAAGGAACTGAGTAACACAAACAGGATCATTAACATTGATATAAACCATTCGATCTCTTTTCTTGTTTTGGTCTTACCATGAAATCATGGGCTTTAATGCAGGACAGACATTTAAACAAATTACATGGATGAAAAAGGATGGACAATAGACAATAAGAAAGGGAAAGAAATTGTGCAAAGGAAGGAACAACTGGGGTGAGGGAAAGAAGAAAAACAACATACTAAGACAATATA
>NW_004955471.1:435014-446848 GCF_000276665.1 Chinchilla lanigera
TTTTTATATATATATGTATCCTATTCCTAAATCATGCCTTTCTAAGGTCACATAACAAAATAGTTAAATATATTGAATGCTTAGAAAGTTGTATAAGGTCTTCAGGTTGTCAAAATCCCAGAATTCTGGGATCTCCTTTCAGGTTATAGACTGGTAGTTAATTATTGTCAGATCTTAAATGTTTTACCCTGTACTTATACAATTAAGAATTTAGCCAAAGAGTTAAACTAACTCCAGACAGACTTATGTATTTTCTTTCTCCATTGCTTCCTCTTCTCTGGCACTATTTCTAGCAGAGTCTTACTCGGCAATCGTCAATTACAATATTTATTATATACCTGATAAGAGTGTTCAGGATTCAGTTCTGTCAGAGGCACTTTGAAAGTGTGCATTGACCGAAAGCCAGGGTGAAAGTGAAGCTTGCTTTATGTGTTTACTTTTTCTCAAAGCTCAGATTCCCATGTTTTCTTTTGTACAGTGCTTGGAAACATCCACTTTATATAGTTTTCCTGCCTTGTTTCTATCATTGCAAGAAGGTAAATCTGGTATCTATTAATCTATCTGCAGAACTTCTAGAAAACTGGTACAAGTGAGTCATTGCTTTTCCTTGTGTCATTCTCATGTGTAAATATGATATTGGAAACTATGGTATCTAATTACTAGCATGGAGAGGGTCCTAAATCTGGAGGAGAACAAATGAAGCCCAACACAGACCAAAAGAATTGAGACATTTATCAATGATTTCTAATTAGGGGATGATATGTAAACCTTCATTGTTAAATTTAGTTTGAATTATATTTTCTGCTATTTGCAGGCAAACTATGTTAACTGATACAAGCCCACATGTACATTTTTCAAATTACAAGTTAGGTCATGTCACAATACACTGGGAAAAATATTCGAATTTATTAATATTGACTTTTTAAAGATGTTAAACATTATATGAGATAAATGTTAAATTGGCTGATTCTAAGTATACAATGAAGATTTTTTAAATGAAATCAAATTTTTAAAAATAACCAAGTTCTTAATACTTTTAACATTCCACAAACATTTACTTAAAACTCTGCAAAGCATTGGGGATTCTGTGGTGAAAAAATCAAAACAAGGCTTGTGTTTGTGTCAATGAGGATGTACATACATACATATGTAGAGAAAGGACCAAAACATGAATTGAAACAAACCCTTACAACCATCTATCCAACACAATAGTAAAGGACATGTTAATTTTCTCTTTTAATTTTCACAACAAAAGATAACCATTTTCATTTTAGTAATGAGGAAACCAAAGCCTTGATTTCAAGTAAGTTGTCCAAATGAAATAGTGGAAGAGATTTTATGTTGGTGTTGATGAAACAAGAAAGTTCATTCTCCTTAAAAAAATGATATAGAAATATATTTAATGACATGGAAAGATGTTTGTGATATGTTAAGTGCCAAAATGCCAACTGAATACAACTGTCTCAGAGTACCATCACATTGTCTTGGTCATAGGTGGGAAAAGTTTTGGCACTGGATATGAGATATAGTTTTCTTCTTCTGGGAAAAAATGGGCCCAATGAATTGAAATTAGCTTTCCTAAGCTCAGTCCTGCAACAATTTAGGAGACTAAATAGTACCTGAAAGATCTGTATCACAGCTCTTTCCTCTGGAATTATGGTGTATAGTTCTTTCAATGATTTTATTAAAAAACCAAAAACAAATTCCCCAAACAAATAAGGAAACAGAGAAACCCAACTGCTGCTGAATGTTTTAGTGGAGCAAAGGGAAAATCTTGTGATTGGTGGGGAGTATTTTCCTTTGAACAGTTTGAGGTTTGTATCTACCAACTATAAGGAACTCTTTTTTTTTTTTGCCAAAACATTTATTGTGAAAAGGGTCTGGATGATTTGCTTATTTAAAGAAGAAAACCTTGCCAGCAGATCCCTGAAAACCAGTTTAGGTGATTTCTGACTCAAGCCTGGTATGACCATGGGTACAAAACAGATGAGTAAATCCCTAACTGAGCTCTGTTTCTTAGTATGTGAAACACCTGTTTCATTGTGAAAACAACAACAACAACAACTACAACAACAACAACAAAACCCTTTGAAACAAGGTAGTTTTAATTTTGGTAAAAATCATCTTGTTTCTATTATTTGGTGTTTATAATTTTTCTCTAATGATTGTATATCACTTATGTAATAAGAAAATGGTTTATTAAAAATTTGTGGGTTGTAGTGAGTCTTAGATGTTATCTAATTCAAAATCTCTTTCCTTCTACAGGTGAGTGCTTGGAAGCTTGTTGAGGGCAAATGTCTGTCTTACGTGGACTGCTGTAGTAGTACTGATCAGTATTGCTTTGCTGAAAGTTTTTGCTGACATACTTCTTAACAGTTTATTCATTAAATGGCACTTCTTTTATATCCTGATTGGAAAGCTTCGGATTTGTTTTTATTAAGGAGAAATTTGAACAATTCTTTAGACCCTGTAGAAACATTTTCATTTTTTAAACTTTAAGGGAATTTCATTGTCAGATACTTAATATGAACAAACATGAAGGCTTTTTGTGTTATTTTGTTCTTTCTGTCTTAAAACGTTGCTGCTGTAATCTTAGTCCATCTAAAGACACTTTGCAGCTTTTACATTCTTGGAGATGGCATTGAAGTGCTCTTTCTATTCTCCTTCATGAATGAGATTTACCAACATAAGGACTGTTTACTTTGAAAAGGAATTTATCAGAGTGGTTTTCAAACTCTTTAAACATTTGAAGATACTGGCTTTTTGAAGGTCTGGTATGACCATTCAGATACTGTTTGTAAAAATGCCATTTTACTTACTCTTTCTGAGGGAATGGCATTTCACTGAGCTCTTTGTTGACTTTATTTAGCATCCCCTTTGCCTTTATTTTATCTCAGCTTCATGGTGTGTAGCATAGTTGTCTTAGAACAACCTAAATCATGGCATTCAAATGCAGCTTTTTCTTAATGAAAATTTTTCTTAATATTTTTCCTCCCACTCTCTCTCCATCCCTTGTTTCTTTTCTTTCTATAGTACTGGGAATTGAACTCAGGGGCTTTGCACTGAGCTACATCTCCAGCCCTTCTTATTTTTTATTTTGAGACAAAGTCTTGCTAAGTTGCCTAGACTGGACCAACTGGCAATTCTCCCACCTCAGCCACTCAGTGCTAGAAAAAAAGGTGTGATTCACCATTTGCAACCTATTTTTTCACCATTTATATGTATATTTCTCAGGATTTCATTTGATTGAAAGAAACAAAAACTTTTTTAGAAGTTGCTTAAAAATAAATGTTTATTTTTGTCATATAAAAAATCAAGAGGAAATTGTCTGCTAGGTTCAGTTTCTCAGGCATGTTGTCAGATACTGTAGGTCTTCCTATATTTTCACTTCACTGACACCAGTTTTTTAGCTTTTTCTTTATGATTACATAATATTACTGAATAACTTTCTAATATTGAGTGAAGCTTTTGGATTTTGGATTCACTTCTTTAAGAAATCAATGAACTTTAAGTAAAGCAGTAGATAGATTTCAAAGAAGCCTATTTTGAAGGTATTTGAGGGGGTATAAAGATTGCTGAGAACTTTCTCCTTTACCCCATTCATTGTTTTACTTTTTATTTGAAACCAAGCTTGATCTTTGAGCCTTAGTTCTGTTTTAAAAGCAACATGTTAAGCAACATGTCCACTGCAAGGTTCAAAACAGCAACTTTAGGCCTCAATCAGGTTGTTCATGAGGCCATTCTGCTTTTGGAATCGACAATCATGAATAGTAAATATGTCTCACACACAAAAAAAATGAATAATGAATACATCAAGAGGCCAGTGAAGTAGTTAGCGTTTCTTACCTCTTCCCATGACAACTGAATAATATTCAATTGCAGGATTCTGGAAACTGAATAGTGGTCATTAGAACTTCTTGACTCAGAACTAAGTGAATGCTGTTACCCACATTTTAGTTTTATTTTTATAAAGATATTGATTAAATTGTTTAGAACACATTTTCACTTGGAATTGCAAAAACAACCATGAAAGTGGATTAAATGTTTTTAAATCAATGTATATTTGGAGAATTGAAAAAGTGATAATCTAAAGGAAGTGAGAATTACTTAAATTGTAAAAAGAAGTAGGCTGTAAAATTACTAAAATCACATAATGAGTGTGTGTTTTATTATCTTTCTACCCTTACTGAAATGTTAATTTGGACCTTGAGTCATTAATACTCAATTTTCTCTGAATTATACTATTAGATAATGTATTAAAAGTATTAATCTTATTCTTCACTTACATAAAAATCCATTCACTTTAGGGAAATTAATATAAAAAACAGAGCATGCCATGGTGCTATTAAAAGTACATGGTAAATAGCAGTACAAGAAAGTTTTTCATCAAATTTTGCTAAGTATAAATATATTTTTGAAAATCAAATTTTTTCATTAAATGCTCCATAGTTTGTCATTTCTGAGCTGAATTTGGGATTGTGAATTGAAACTGTCAAGCAGTTTTTGGGGGTATAATATCTGTCATGTTCGGTGGTAGAAGTACTGTGAATGTGAACTAACACAGAAATAAGAATATGTTTAGACCAATAGTTCTAGAATACTATTATTATACTAATTATTATACTTATAATGGAGCTGGAAGGAGAAATCATCTTCCTGTAGCATTCTTTCTGTGGAAACATATTGACTGAGGTGCGCATGTGTAACACTCTCATTCAAAAATCCAAGATGACCTTATAGCTTGTCCTGTGGTGTAATGTTCCTGATTCTTTTTTTTCTCCCTGTTGGTGGGTTCTCTGAGAACCATACCATGATTTGTGTAGTACTCATAGAAGTGTCTGAAGACTGAACTCATGCCTTTAGTGCCTTTAGTTTATGCTCATCCCTTCCTCACCATGTACTCATCCCTCCACTCACTTACTCATCCTGGGTCTCTTCTACTTTTCCTGAATCCTGCTCGGTTCTGTGCTTCCCTTTCTTCCAAGATTTTGTTTTCATGTGCTGTCCTTTCATTGCCGTTTTATGACCTTGGGGATGAGGACTGACTTAGTTTCTTTGTATGGCTCTCAGCACTTCACTGTCTTTTGTTTTGTTTTTAAATTGTTTTTCAGGCTCCCTAACTTTCTGTTGTTCTTGATAGCCCAAGCTGTCCAGACGATCCAGCTGAGCTTCCCGCAGGCTTGGTTTTTACCCTGATTGAACTGAACATGCTCCAGCAAAATACAAGCAAAGGGGTTGCAATTCCACATCCAGATTTTTTATTGCTCTGGTTCCTTAGCCACAGACTTGAGGAAGGTAAATGAGACTCTTTTCTTTACCTAAGGATGTGGGTTTCTGAATAACCACCAAAACATGTATTCCAGATAGCATTGTTGTATACATAACTAATATCGCCATATGTAAAATTCTCTTGAAATATGAAATTATACAAAGATCATTTTAACTTTGGAGGCCTTTTATTGGCAAGAACCAAGAACATGATAGGATCTTCAACATCTATCTGAATGAACAAAAAGTTAAAATGTGTGATCCGAATGAAACTAAGATATTTTTAAACAGTCACTGATAAATATAGAGGACAGAGGAAAGACCACAGGTTCTGAGGCAAAGCTAAGGAACCAACAGCACTGAGCACTGTGTATGACATAGATCCCGGTGTGGAAATGTGAACTGAGATTCAGGGAGCTGGAAACAGCCATGCAAAAGGCAGGATCTCAGGGAGATATTGACTCAGTGTGTGCAAATGAGTCCTAAGTATAAATAGAAAAAAATTCAACAAGATAAGATGGCAAATATCTGGGAAATTAATAGGCATAAGAGGATTTAATATGCTGGGTGGTTTCTGGAATTGTTGTAGAGTATCGGTGGCCACCTAAATATACATTTATAGACAAAAATGTTATAGATCCACAAGATTACCCACAGCCTGTGCCTTCTGGATAACTAAATGTGAGATTATACAAATCTTAACAACTGGCATATACACCAGTAAACACCTGAGAACACTACACCTTGCCTACTTCTATGGAAAAAGTTACATGTAGAAGGAGAAGGTAGAGGTCAGGAAGAAAAGTCAGTGGGTGCAGGGCCTGTACAAGAGATGAAACAGAGATAAAATTATCCTCAGTAAAATAAAATCTCATACTGAACTGAAAAATGTGTATAAAAGGTTTGTAATCTGGTGTAGAAGATCTCTGACTCCAGGGAAATTGAAAGAGAAGGGGTCATATGTGCTGGATGTAAGGTGATAGTTTGTGAAAGACACCACTGCTAGGGTAGATGGAATGTTTGTAGTCTAGATGATCATGGAAAAGCAACAAAGAAAGAGCTGGGAATTAGGGAGCGAGGAAAGGAATCACAAACCAGAAGATGAACGAACTTTTCTTTGTCACCTCCCAGGGAGCATTGATTAAAAAAATTGAACATTTGTACACCTAAATATGGTTACTCATGAACAAACAATTTAGTACATCAACCAAAATCATCATTTCTAACTGTTCATATCATTATTGTGGACCAAAATGAAAATATTATCACAAAATGAATAGAAAATGACAGATGGCATTTTAAAAGCTAGTATAAAATAAAATGGAAAATGATAGCAAAATGTTTTAGGTGATGAAAATCTCTCCCTTAAAGTAACCACTAACGGTAGAAAACTATCTTAATAATTAAATTAATAATCACAGATATAAAAATAACTGAATTATAAATTTCAAAAATATGCACAAAATTGGCAAAAATAAGAACAACATCTTCTAAGAGAATATGGGAAAAAGAATTTCCTAATTACAGTAAGGAAGCTGACAAAATCTCCACAAAAATCATCTTGAAATGAGGACTATATGACAAAGTACAAAAGGTGAACAGATTCAATCATAAATTTAGCATCTAATGTGAGGAAAGTCACAGCAATAATAAAGAGAACAAGTATAAAATAAAGTAGAAATGAAGAAGGAGCAAAGTGCTATAGAAGATTAGCAAAAAGGATCCAATATATATAATTACATATGTAGTTTTATTCATAATTACCCAAATCTAGACAATCTCCAGATGCCTTCCAACAGCAGAATGATTAAACAAAGTGGTACACCACTGCCACCATCACCACTAACACGATAAAAAAATAACGTACTTATAGCACCATGTGGCTCAAGAGTCCTGGGACTGTCTTTTATAAAGATGCTTATCCCAAATTTCACTCCACCTTTCCAACTGCTGTTAACTACTATCTACAATTCTGTCATTTCAAGATTGTTACAGAAATGAAATCACAATTTGTAGTATTTTGTCATTGTTCTTTTTTCACTTAGCATAATGCCTGAGATTCATCTAAATTTGTACATGTATCATTTATTCCCTTTCCTTGCTGATTGATACCACTTATGTGGTACTTTATACATTCTCCTCTTACAGGATGTCTTTTGCCCCTATGTTTTGGTTATTATGAATATACTGCCATAAATATTTTCATGCAGATTTTTGCATAGAAATAAACTTTCACTTCTTTGGGATAAATGCTTAAGACGGCTATTGCTGGGTCATATGCTAACTATGTCTTTGTCAGTTTCATAAGAAATGTCCGCAATTTTTTAGTTATTTAGTTCTATATCTTACCAGTGTTTTAGTTTGTCAATATATTTTATTTTAACTATTGTGATTGGTGTCCAGTAATATGTAATTGTGTATGGTTTTATTGTGAATTTTTCCAATGCATAATTAAGTTGAAATTCTTATATACTTAGTCCATCTGCATATTCTCTTCACTGAGATGTCTGCTTTCGCTCATTCTCTAATTGAATTCTTTTTGTTTTTGTTTTATTTTTTAACTTTGTGCATTATTTATATATTTGAGATATAAATTCTTTGCCAGACACGTGATTTCCAAATAATTCCTTCCTTTCCAGAGCTTATCATCAGCTGATCTTTTCCAGAGCCATGCTTTTTTAATCTCAATGAGGTTCAGTTTAACAGTTTTTACTTTATGGGTGTTTCAAGTCTAAGAACTCTGTGCCTAGCTCTGAATTCTAAAGATTTTGTCTTATGTTTTATTTCTATAAGTGTTTTATGGTTTTACATTATGCATTTAAGTCTATGACACACTTTGACTTGACCTTTCTTTGTAAGATGTGAGCTTTAGTTTTTTCTTCTTTCTGTTTCTTATGTTTTTTTTTTACCCAATTACTATACCATACTTTGTTAAAAAGGTATTCTTTATTCATGCAATTGCTTTTGCAGCTTTTGTCAAAAATTATATTTCTGAGTTTTATATTATGTTCTATTGGTCCATGTGTGTCTCTCTCTCCTCTAACACTGAATTGTCTTCATATCTATAGCAACATAGTAAGGCTTACTATTTGTTGGGATGATCTCTCCAAGTTTATTTCTCTTTTTCAAGATTCTTTTAACTATAGTAGGGTCCATATCTTTTGACATAAATTTTAGAATAAGACTGTGTCTAAAACAATCTTCCTGGGATTTTTATGAGTTTGATAAGGCCAGATATCAATTTGAGGATAACTGACATTTTTACTATGTGGAGTGAACATAGCAGTATGATTCTTCATTTAGCTGGGTCTTCTTAGATTTCTTTCTTCAGTATTTTGTAATTTTTCTGTGCACACATTCTGTATATGCTTTATTAATTATATATCTAAATATTTAGTTTTTTGTGGTAATTGTAAATGATACTGCCTTTATAATTTGGCTTCCACAAATTCATTGTCACTGTATGGAATATGATAAATTTCTCTGTGTTGATGTTTTATATCATGATCTTATAGAACCCACATAGAAGTTATTTTTAAATAGACTTCCCACACAACTTACCTTGTCATCCTTGAATAAGGACAATTTTTATTTTTTTCACTCCAATTAGAATGCCTTTTATTTCTTTTTCTTGCCTAATTCAATGGATACAGCTCCCAGTACTGTCTTAACGAAGAGTGGTGAGAGTGGGCAACTTTGTGCATTTCTTTATTTTTAAAAATTTCATTACTGCATGTTTGCAGTACATAATGATCACATTCATTGTGAGGACTTCATACATGTACATCATATGTCTTAATTACTGTTTAATACCCTTCTTTTCCTTCAACCTCTCTCCATCTCTTAGCCTCTTCCCTGATTCAGCTGCTGTGAATTATGCTGTCATAAAATATGGATATTCCTGTGTCACTTTAATATGTTTTTTACTCTTTGAAGGGAAGACGCTTAAAAGTGGAGTAGCTGGGTCAAATGGAATTTCTATTTTAAGCTTTGTGAGGAATCTCCATACTGATTTTCATAGTGGTTTTCTAGTTTACATTCTCACCAATATTGTACAAGGGTTCTTTTTTCCCTGCAGCCTTGCCAGCATTTGTTATTATTTAATTGCTTGATGGAATCCATTCTTTCTGGAGTAAGATGGACTCTCAGTATTGTTTTAATTTGCATTTCTGTAATGATCAGAGATGTTGAACACTTTATTTATTTATTTTTTAGCCATTTGTATTTCCTCTTCTGAGAAGTGACTATCCATTTCATTTGGCTGTTTTTTGTGGGTAGCTGGTGTTTTTGAGTTCTTTATAAATTCTAACTACAAGTCCCATGTCTGAGGAATTACTGGTAATTATTGTTATTTTTTTTTTTTTTGCCATTTTTTAAGTTGTCTATTTTACTTTGTTGGCTGTTTCCTTTGCTGTTCAGAAGCTTTTTAACTTGATAGAATTCCGTTCGCTGATTCTTGATGTTGTTTCTCATGCAATTGAGATTGTCTTCAGAAAGTCCTTGCCTCTCCCTGTGTCTTCAAGAGTTTTACCTATTTTTTATCTTTCAGCAGGTTGTTACTGTTTTAACGTTTAGCTCTTATTTTAACTTTATTTTTTTTAAATTTTATTTATTTATTTATTTATTTTGGTTCTTTTGTTTTTTTTTCTGGTACCAGGAACTGAACTCACAACCTTGCACTTACCAGGCAGGCACTGTGCCACTCAGCTAAATTCCCTGCCCTTTTCTTTTTTTTCTTTTTTTTTGGCCTTATTTTTAACTTTAAAGAGAAAGAAGATACACATAGCAGCGAAACCGAGTTTAGCTCTTAGACCCATTTTATTTTAGTTTAGTACATGTTGAAAGATACATGTCTAGATGCAATTTTCTGTGTGTAAATAGCCAGGTTTCCCAGCTCCTTTTGTTAAAGAGGCTACCTTTCCTGCGATGTATGTTCTTTAGCCCTTTGTCAAAGTGCTGGTGTCTGAGTGTGCCTGGTGTTGCTTCCACTGATGCACATACCTGTTTTGTGCCAGCACCATGCTGTTCTTTTCACTGTACCTTTGTAATATAACCTGAACTCCAGGGTTGCAATGCTTCCTACTTTGCTTTTGTTACCAGAATTGCTGTGGTTCCATATGAATTTGGGTTGGTTTCTCTAGTTCTATGAGGCATGTTGTTGGTATTTTGATTGGGATGGATTAAATCTATCTACTGGTTTTGGAAATATGACCATTTTGACAGTATTTGGTCTGCCTACCTAGGAATGCAGAATAGCTTTACATTTTCTGATGTCGTTTTCAATCTCCTTTTTCAGGCACTGTATTTTTTGTTGTAAAGGTCTTTCATTGTTTTCATTAGGTTAATTTCTAGTATTTAATTTTCCTTGAAGCTATTGTGAGTGGTATTTTTTCCTAATTTCTTTCTTGGTGAATGCATTTTTGGTCTACATGAATGCTACTGACTTTGTTGTGTCAAGTTTGTAGCCTGCTACACTACTAAATTTATTATTAATTCTAGGAGTCTTCTGATGGAATTCTTTTGGGATTTGCTATGTAAAGGATCATGTCATCTGCAAAATAAGGATAATATAACTTCTTCCCTTCCTAAATATATATCTTTTGTTTCTTTCTCTTGCCTAATGAGTGGCTAATGTTCAAGTATTTTATTGAACAGAAGTGGTTGTAGTGGACATCCTTGTCTTGTTTTTTAATCTTGGAAAGTTTTCAGCTTTTCCCCATTTAGTATGATGTTGGCTGGAGGTTTGTCATAAAGGGCTTTATTCAGACTTAGATAAGATTCTCCTATACCTATTTTTTATAGTTTTTATGAATCTTGTGCTTTGCTTACTCTAAGGTAAAGTATTCAGTTTTTCACTGGTGAGTATGGTGTCAGCTGTACATTTGTTGTTGATGTTTTTTTACCAAGTTGAGTAGTTTCTCTCTATTCTTAATTTGCTGGGAGTTTTTATAATGACTGAATGATGGATATTCTAAAATGTGCTTTCTGTATCTATTGGTATGATTATATGATTTTTCTCCCTTGGCTTATTAATGGGGTGGATTACAAGAATAGATTTCTAAATGTTGAGACAGTGTTTTACACCTGGAACAAATTTCACTAGATCATGCTATATAATTTGCTTTTACTTATTGTTAGATTCAAATTGCTAGTATCCAGTGGAGGATACTTTTGTGTAGTTTCATGAATAGCTGATGTGTAATTGCCTTTCTTTATATACTATCTCAGTCTAATTTTGGTATAAATACTAGAAATTCACTGATAACCTTATTAAAATTCCTTCTTATGTGATGAGGTCTTTTTCTCTTGCTGCTTTCAAGGTTATCCAAATCATTGAGTTGAACCTATTTGGAGACTTTTGACCTTCTAGGACATGGATATCTATATTTCCCTTCAAATTTAGAAGATTTTCATCTATTATTTTAAAAATAAGCATTCTGCAACTTTATATTTCTCTGAAATTTCCCAAACAAAAATGTCAGTACACTTACAGATTTTCTTTTTTTTCTTTTTTTCTTTCTTTCTTTCTTTCTTTCTTTCTTTCTTTCTTTCTTTCTTTCTTTCTT
>NW_004955471.1:446948-484917 GCF_000276665.1 Chinchilla lanigera
CTTTCTTTCTTTCTTTCTTTCTTTCTTTCTTTCTTTCTTTCTTTCCTCTTTCTGGTTATGGGAAGCCTATTGTGTTTCTATGACAGTGTCATATTTCTTTGAATCTTTATGATTCTTGACTCTTGTGTTGATGTCTCTGCATTTGAACAATTACCTTTTCCAGTGACTGTTTCATGAAATTATTTCTGTGTTTCATAGACTGTTTTGTCATATTTACAGGCTTTAAAACTGCAAGACTTCACAATTTAATTTCATTTTTTTCCAGAATGTATGAATAATGTAAATTTATCCGGAACATTGAAGGTCTACTAACAATAAATCAAAATAATATAAATTGCAATCATTATAATAAAAAAAGCTCATTGAAGTTTTATGCTTTTATTGTTTACTCACTTTTAAAAATTAAAACCTTTTTTATTTTAAAGAGAGTAGTACATGAGAAACAAACAAACAAAAAAATAGAACAGTAGTAGCATACCAGTATCACGAACATAAACAAATCAAAGCAAGAACATTCAAAGTGATACAGGGTCTCAAGGCAAATTAATACAAATCAGCACTGGTTGTTACATTGCATATCGCTATCCTGAACTACATTGCTCAGATTATCAGATGTAAGAATGAAAGATTGCTCAAACTATTAAAGAGAATAAGAAAATAATTTAATTTAATATTTTTGAAAATAATCCTTCAATAAAACATTAGAGATAATACAGAGTTTCACTAGACAAGGTGGTAGGAGTTCACCACTGTAATTCCATTGAATGTTGTTGCCTTCAAATCAGTTACTCAGACCACCAGACACAAGCATACAAAGTCAATCAGAACATAAAACATTGTGAGCATTAACTATTCATTTCAATACACCATCAGACAACAGCAATACAGTCATCACAGCTATTCATATTTATATTTATGTTTTGCCTGCCTTCTTTCTGTTTTCTTCTTTCCCTCATCCCAGTCATTCCCTCTTTTGAGCAATTTCTTTCACTTTTCTATCATCTATTGTACGTTTTGAGTTTTACCTAGTCTTTCAGGTTCCTACACCAAGGAGATAATATGATGTTTACAGATGTGGGTCCGATTTATTTCACTTATGAGTATGGTCTCTAGTTGCATCCATTTACCTACAAAAGCCTCGAGTTTATCTTTTTTAATAGCTGAGTAATACTCCATTTTATAAAAATACCACAACTTTTTTAGGTACTGGAAAAAAAAAAAAAAAAAGGAAAAAGGGAAGTAAGCTGGGGATATAACTCAGTGGCCTAAGTGCCTGCCTGGCAAGTGCAAGGTCATGAGTTCAATCCCTGTACTGAAAAAAAAAAATTAAGTAAAACCTTTTTTTAATTTGAGAAGAGTTTTTGATTAAGAGAAAAATTATGAAGCTAGCACAGGGAAGTCTAGTATATCTAAACCCAGTTCCCCTGTTAACTTCTTACATCAATATGCATACAGTAGTGACAGTTAATGAATGGACAGCAATACATTATTAACTAAAACTTTGCTGTGTTTGTATTTCTTTAGTCTTATCTAATGTCCTTTGTCTGTTCAAGGATCCCATCCAGCATACTCCATTATGTTTAGTCAGTTCTGCTTAAGATCCTATTGACTGTGACAGTTTCTTGAATTTTGCTTGTTTTTGATGGGCTTGACACTTTTGAGTAGTACAATTTTGTAGGTAGATATTTTGTACAATGACCCTTGATTGCAATTTACCAGGTATTGTGCCCCATAATTAGATTTGGGCTGTTTTTTACAAAAAAGGTAACATTCCATTTTTATCATATCATATGAAGGGTTTGTATTATCAGTGTAATTTAACATTGTTGATGTTGACCTTAATTACCCGGAGGAGGTAGTGTTTGTTTTCTGCAGTATAAGTCACATTTTTTCCCACTTTTTCCATTCTGTTCTCTTAAGAAAGTAGTCACTCTGTGTAACTCAACCTTAATGAGTAAGAATTATTCTCCACCTCCTTGAGAGCTGATTGTCTACCTAAATTATTTGGAATTTGTCTTCCTAGAAATTATGTATTGTATCTAATTTAGTTTTTCACATTAGTATGGGCCTATGGGCATATATTTTGTTTTTGGAGATATAATCTTGTAATACTTTATTTTACTGCTCAGATTGTTCCTTAGCCATTAGCAGCTCATCCAAATTGATTTTTGTGGTCTTTTGACATACCCTTCCCCCCAGTCACTGTCTGTGAAAGACTTTTTGGCTGGAGGTGAGAATTAATTAATTTCTTTCTTTCTTTCTTACTTTCTTTCTTTCTTTCTCTCTAAGATGTCATTGGTTCATTCTCTGTATTTCTTACATTTGGCTATTTTTTAAAAGAATCTCTGATTCATTTTATTGATGAATGATATGAAAAACTCCGATGTTTGTATTAGTACTGAGGCGATGTTGCTCCTTGGTTCTTTCAGCTGACAAAACATGGAAGTGTATGAATGTGTACCAGCCTGTGTTTACACACCTATCTATAAATAACTACATGTTTATATAGGAATTTATAGGTATATAAAAATTGAGGAATATTAACTGTTAATATGTAATCATTTTTTCCGTGCTAATTTAGGCATGAGCTCTTATGATATTTAGTCTTCTCCCCTTACTTACCTACAACCTCCTGCTCCTACTATAAGAAATTGGAAGGTGTGTTAAACACCTCCCATCCATGTAATTAATTATTCAGTATATACTTATATGTTGTTCTGCTTCTGTGCCAGGAAATGGCATTCTCAAATTTTTGGATGTTAGCCATTCTAGTAGCTGTGTAAGTCTTTTTGTTTCACTTTGAAATTCCACAATGATAAATGATTTTGTTCATTTCTATGTTTATTTGCCATTTGTATAGCTTCTTTAGTGAGGTGTATAGATTTTTATTCCATTAAGTTATTTTAATCATTGAGTTTTAAAAGTTTTTCGTATATTTTGGATATAAAACTTTTACTAGATATATACATTCCAAATAGTTTCTCAAAGTTGATAGACTGTGTTCTTATCCCCTTAACATTGTCTTTCACAGGGTACAAACAGTTTAAATACAGCCCAAATTATTAATTTTTTTCTCTCATGGAATGTGCTTTTGTTGTTGTCTCAGTCCATTTCCTGTTACTAATAAAACTATACCACAGACTGGGTAAGTTATAAAGTAAGAAGTTTATTTTGGCTTATGGTTCTGGTCCAAAGTCAAGGGAGACAGACTTACTGGCAGAATTCTGAGGCAGCACAGGTCATTAGTAAGAGATAGGAAATGAAGTTGTGTGTCTTGATTTTTTTTCTTTTCTTTTGGTACTGGGAATCGAACTCAGGACCTTGTGCTTGCTAGGTAGGATCTTGTGCCACTGAGCTATATTCTCCGGCCCTTCTTTTCTTTTTATAAAGCCACCAGTATTTGATCATGGGATCCTACATTGATGACTTTATCTCATGCTAATTATCTCCCAGAGGCATCAGGTTTGAATGCCATAGTCAGATTACATTTCTACTCTTACTACTTCACAATAGGGATTAAAATTTCAATGTGAATTTGGAGGGGATAGGCCATATACAGGGTCACAGAAATTCTTATTTTGCTTTTTGTAGTGATAAATTTCAGATTTTTTGGTGGGATGTACGGAGTGGAGTGCAGCAGGAGGAGTTCTAGGAATTGAAACCAGGGCATCACATATACACTCTCACTGAGTTACAAAGCCAGCCCAAATTTCTGTGTCTTTTTGTTTGAAGACTTTCTTGTTAACTCTTACCATTTAGGAAAAGCTGTAAAATCTCAAGATTTTTGACCTTTTAATCATTTAAACTTTCACTATAGATTTCTAAGTGAGGCTTAACAAGATGCAGTCAAAAAAAGATGCAGTCCTTTGACTTGGTAAGAAAAAAATTCAATATCCTTTAATGGACTTAAAACTTTGTTTTACAAAATTAGTCTTCAAAGACTGAAATATTTTGTGAGAAGTAACAAAGAGAAGATGCATATAACCATATAACCAGTGAGTTTTGCATTGTTGTTGTTTTATTTCACAGTTCTGTTGCAAAATTTTTCATTCATTTCAAATGTGTATATATATATATATATATATATATATATATATACATTGTAAATTTTAAAAATTTATTTTGTGCCTGATGGAGAATGACATATTTAAATGAAGCTATGAATTATGTGTGCATCACACTTAGGTTTTTAATTTAGTAGTAACATGCTTTTTAGCATGATGATGACCTCCATCAAAATTTGTAAATGTATTACAACTGGAAAAATGAGCATTTTTTCTCATTGACATTCACAATAATGTCAGACATTTTACTTTCAGTTGAATGAATTTCTAAAAGTCTCATGTTTATTCCATAAGTTTTATGAAAAGCAAACCATTATTAGTATTTCTTTCTTTTACATTTGAATTATCTAAAGGCATAGATTTGAAATTTGCATAATGAACTCTGATACTTTGCTCCTACAGATAAAACCTACATATTAAAAGGTATCACTTCACATTTCATATAAGAACACAATGATGTGGGACAGAAGAATAGTTAAACCAAGGCAGAAACACTGTCATCTGATTAAAAACATAAACCAAGACTGTCCTGGACAAACCAGAATATGTGGTCTCATCTCAGAGACTCCACACTTTGCCTGTGTTTCCCTTCCTCCCCAGTTCCCTATTCTTTGTCTATTTTTTTCAAATGTTTCCATTTTTAAAATTTTAGTTCTAGATTTTAAAATATGTATAAACTGTTATGATTCTTAACATTTTAGACATTATCTACTGACTTCTTTTTATACGAGGATTTTTTCTCTTTATCCTTTTCCTACCTTCCAATATAGTTACCACAATTTTTATGAAATCAGTTTGTTTTCACTATTACGTGTGTTTCTATATGGTATGAGTATATATTTTTTCATTACTGAGCTGAAGCACTGTGGCATGATTATAAGTTCTGGTCATATCATTTCCCTTTAGAGTTGATAATTACCATGTATATTTTTTTGTACTGGGAATCAAACTCAGTACCTTACACTTGCCAGTATATCCCTGGCCCCAAAAGTTACCATATTTTTTGTACTATTTTAATTTAATTTTTAAAAATCAAAAGCACTATATCCACTCACAGCTTTGTAAAATCTCTTTGGGTATAATTTTCTAATCAGTCAAACTTCTCAGATAATCTTCCAGTGACTATACCACCTGCTTTTATTTATTTTTTAATGAAAGCATCCTTTCTGGAACATTTCTTCTTTCTATTCCATGAGGGTTTTCAGTGTAGGCTGCCCAAGTAGCTGTCAACTTGGGCTTTCCTTTTGACAAGTCCATGCAAATTCTTTCCTCCACTTTCCTCTGTTGACTTCCTGTTTCCTGGAGTCTGCGCCTGTTTTTTCTTTATCACTCATTTTAGTGTGGCATATGTTTCAATACATCCCTCGGAAAAGGTGTCTGGGAAGGTACACTTTTGAAACACTTGATTTTGCCTATAAATTATGAAAACATTATACCATTTGTTGTAGCACCCAGTGTTGTTACTGGAAAATCCTATGGTGTATAAATGGCATATGAATTTCTGGGTTGATGGAAATTAGTAATTAGAAATATTCTAATAACTCCTGAACATACACATGTTGATGTGTGTACAGATTAGGTATTGCCTGGCAGGGTAAATGAAAAACAACAAAAGAAAAAGGAACTAATTCTTATATTCATATTATACCAAAGGGATTTTTTTTAAATCAAGAGTCTATAGTATATAAATGGTATATAAATGGCACATGTATGTTTTTCCTTAAAGTATCACATGTGTGTTTTGCTCAGAGTATCACATGTATGTTTTTACTCAAAGTATCCTGAAATATTTTTTCAGTATACTCAATTTATTGAGTAAGATTTAATTTCATGACAGTTCTTAACATTTTATAGAAAGACTGTAATGATTTTTATTGCTCATTTGTATTTTCTGCTCAATCAGAATCTTTTCCAAGTAGAACACATATTCTAGCAAAGATCCAGAAGAAATATATTGTTTGTGGCTATTTTGTGTTTGTAACATCTCTTATTCCAGAAACAGAAGTGAATCATTACAGGTGAAAAAGTAGTAATGAAATCTCACACATCTGAATATACTGCAATTGTGAGTAAACTGTATTTTAATCCATAATTAGAACAATTAGCAGTGCATTATGCTGATTAGGGGCTCATAGATGAATTATGATAGAACAAAATCAGCATTCTTCTGTCTGTATATCAGGATGTCAGACTCTATACGATTTCAAGTTATTAATATTAAAGTCAATATTGTTTCAAAGAGCTTCAAATAAAGAAAGCTTGCATCAAGAGAAAATATCTTTGGAAATACAGTTCTTTGAAACTTGAGTTGGAAAATAATATGTCTCCAACTATCTGTTTGTCACAATCTAAGTTCAATGACATTGTAATGTTACCTGAACACTGATTAATATTCTGGTTATCAATATATCTTCCCCTCCAACAATAAACATTGGTCTAAATATTATCACAGTAAAAATTCAGTGTTCTGCCCAAGCTTTTGAAATAGTGTAAGCTTATTGAGCTCAGAAATGGGATATGTAGAAAAAGTAGCATAGAGAATTTTGGGTTCTAGTAAATAACAGATAGTTGAATGAATATAAATATGGATAGAAAGCAATGGCTTAAGCAGATATATATTACAGTGAGCAGATTAGCATTTCTGCATACATATGAATTTTTCAGGAATTATGAGAAAATTTAAAATCAATAATAGCAAAATATTTGGAATCTTTGCGAGTAGCAAAGAACTTAGAATCTAAAGAAGCATAAGGAAAAGTTTGAATTTGATTGTTTTTAGCATAAGTAAGTAATGTGAAATTAAATCACTGAAAATAAGAGAATAAAGTAGTTTGATTCTATAATTGAATGTCATATGAGACTGTTCGTGTCTCACCACTGAATGCTACTTCTGGGAAGTAAAACTTCTCAGAGAAATTACATTGGTCCATCACAGCCTCTAGCTATTGTGCACAGCAATATGATATTTATTGTCAACCCATCCACTGTGATTTTACTTTACAGGGAGTAATATTGCTGGCTGCAGTACTTATTTTCTGATAGTAAATAAATTGTGGATGCTTTCTCTTTTTTTCTTTTTTTTGTGGTACTGGGACTTGAACTCAGGACACTGCACTTGCCAGGCAGGCGCTGTGCCACTGAGCTCTATCCCCAGCCCAGGGTTCTTTCTTGTTTATGAATGTAATGCCAGTGTAAAAATCTTATTTGTTTACTTGTTATTGATTTACTAGGTTACTAAGAAATACTAAATTCAAATTTAGAAAAAGTGTTTTCACTATTTTTGTGCTTGAGGTGGGAAATAGAGTCACTTTGCTAACAGCTTTTTGTATTTTTATGATCACTTCTGCTCTCAATTCTCCAAATGGGAAGGAAGAGATACTTTTATTTTTTTATTTTTTATTTTTATTTATTTTTTATTTTTTTGGTTTTTCTCCGGTACCGGGAACCGAACTCACGACCTTGCACTTGCCAGGCAAGTGCTTTGCCGCTGAGCTAAATCCCCAGCCCCAAGGAAGAGATACTGTATAGGACAATATTGTGCCCCATTTTGTTTTTGTATTCATGGTTTCTGCTAATTTCCCATATCTCATTTTTTTCTCCTTACTGCTGTTTTGCATGTGCTAATTATTTCAATTTCCCCCCCTATAATAAGTCACACATTTTTCCTGTTCATTGTGCTGGATGATTCTCCTAATTTATACATATTTACTAGCTTGATTTTTTAATCTCTCAACTAATTCTTTTAAAAGGCACACTAACAAATAGAAGAGACAAATAGAAGAAACATTATTTATGATAGGATCTATTATCTCTTCTTTTTCAAGAACAAACACATTTACTTAAACCACTACAATAAAATTTAACAGAAGTTGTCAAATCATAGTGTATATTTCCATAGTTGGAGCATTTCAAACTCTACATTAGCTACTTACTCCTTGTAGAGGAAACTGGGAATTGCATACCCTGTTCATTTATCTTTGGGTACTTGTAGCCTCCACTAACTTGATCCACCTCATTGTGACTAAAGCAACTATGTTAGAACAGAAGGACTGACCTCCTTAAAGCCTTTCTAGGAATTTGAAATTATTAAGTTTGGTTTTCTTCCATGTGGTCTTTTAAATTTTGAACTGTAGAGTTATTTATTGTTGACCATACTTTCTGACTTATGAATTAGAAAAACAGAAAGTCCTGAACTGAAGAGGTAGAAAGAAGACTGAAGCTTATTTATACAGTCGTGAAACATGGAGAAACAGTCATACAGGCATTGAAACTCCGGGTTTCTATTTGTCCTGAGGCCCAACCAGCTAACCCTCTCTTTGAGATGCCTTCATATTCTTTTATAAACACACTTTAGAAAAGTATGTAATCTGAGTTTGGTTTGTTGTTTTTGGTACATGACCTTTGAAATGAGCTACATCTTCAGGGTTTCTTGTTTCTGATTTTGAGACAGGGTCTCGAGAAGTTGTTGTGTTGTCCCAGCTGGATTTGAACCTGTAATACTCCTGCCTCAGCCTTCCATGGTGCTGGAATTACAGTTGTGTGCCACTATGCCTTGCTTGGGTTTTGCTACTTGTTAACAAAAGGTTCTAAAATATATTTCTCAAGACTGAAAATATTTTGCATTAATATTGTCTAAACTATTCTTTATCATTATAAAACAAAACATAAAAACATTGATAAATTCTCTCATATCATTCAATAAAGAAATGTTTTCTGTGCCCTGGTTCTTCTTTGATAATGTCAAACTATAGTTCCAATCCCTTAAATTTGATAATTGGATGCCATCTAGGTGATGGCATATCTGTGTTTTCCTGACCAGTTAAAGATAACCCTTTTTTCTTCCATAGAAAGACTTTATATATTTTATTCATGTAGGAAAGTATTCATATAGGATAATATTTTTCATCATATTTGGCTACCTTTTCTCAAAGGAAATATCTCAAAATTATATTTTGGCTACTTCATTGTTTAGCATGTGTGTACCTATGCAAACATATATATATATATATATATGTATACATATATGTACATGTGTAAAATATGCATGCATATAGTGCACACATAACAATGCATGTAATAAAGTTTGTGAATATAAAGCTTGACCTTTGTTATACTTATTTATTTTTTCCCATATATCCTCATAAAGATAATAGTCAAATTGTCTTAACCATAATAAATGTGCATATAAATTAAAATTCCACAAAATTTTCATTTGTTGTGATACCCATTTTCTTTATAAGTCATGTAAATTTAAGCAAGCTATTTTCCTTACTTAGTAGGCTTCTGATCGGAACAACCACATAAAAATTCTTTTCCAAAGGCTTTCAGTAAATGTAAGCCTTCATGGATTTGCAATGAAAAGTCAATTTTGGGTGGACATCACCAAGATGGTGGAATAGCAAGCCACTGACTCCTACCACTAAGGCGCTGACTCTACAACAATACACAGACTAATACGTGAGAAAGCCACAAACCAGTTCAGTAGCTTCGACACTCCAGGTCCGTACAAAACTGGCTGTGTCACATCCAGAAGGACAATTTGTGGCAGTCCATTGCTGTAGTCCCTGCTCCCGGCTGAGTACACCACACTGGGAGGGCCTTCCACTGTGTTCCACATTGCCACACTGGGGATCGGGCTTCCAAACGTGAACACATGCCCTTGGGACACAAGTCACATCCGAACAGTGCAAACCCCTCTAGCAATGTTTTCAGTACAATTATTACATATTTTTGCTCCAAGATTTGCATTAAAAATTCTTTTAATGTTTTCTGTCTCTCTGTTGAAATTCTCATGTGTCTATGCATTTTTTCTCCTGTGCTCATTGAACCTCATCACAGTTAATTTGATTTCTCTATCAGATAAATAAGATGTCCTTGTAAATCAGTATTGGTTTCTGGAGATTTGTGTTGTTCTTTTGTCTTGGGCATATTTTTCTCTTTCTTTGCATTGTTCTGTTGGTATGTACACATTAGTAAGTGGTCACCTCTGTGAGTCATCACAGCCTGCCACATTTGGGAGAGGACCCACATCAGTCAGCCCAGCCGTGATTTGGGAGCTTCTAAGACCTTCTTATTGTAGTCACATTCTCTGGGCTGGTATGCTGGTCCCCAGCTTAGTGTTATTGGGAGGTGGAGGAACATTAGAGGTAGAGCCAAGTAGAAGATGCTTTTGTAAAGCTAAAGGTAGTTAATGTACTAGGTTTTTAGGTTATTGAGGGTTATGGTCTCAAAGGGGACCAGGGCACTCTGTTTTCTTCCTTTCATCCCGTTTCCCAGCCACGAGGTGAACGGATTCCACTCCAGCATGAGCTGTTTCATGATGTGCTGCTTTGCCATAGGGCCCAAAACAACAGAGCCAGCCAACCATGGACTGAAATCTCCAAAACTGTGATCCAAAATAAGCATTTTTCCTTACAAAGTGCTTATTTCAGGTACTTTGTTACAGTAATGGAAAGTTGAGTGACATACCCTTTGTTATCCTTTTTCATTTTTAAAGCTCTTCCTCTTCCAACCACTCCCCACAGCCCAGTCCCAAGTAGGGCCTGCGGCTGGAGACTACAGCGAGAGAGAAGGCAAGGTCCGCTATTTCACTGTTTTTCCCCATTCTTCCTGTTTCCCTCTCTCTGCTGCTCTTGGCTCCTACAGGTTTGAGAAAGGATGCGAGGAGACTAAAGCAGTGTGGTAAAAGTCTTACACTGAGCTGCTGTTGCCTTTGATAGCTTTGTGAACCCCAGGCTGCAAGTATTCAACTCTTTGGAGTACTATGGGAACTTTGCTACCCTGGCAACATGGCTAAGTGCTCTAATAGTGGGCTCCTCTGCCTGAGTTTCACACCACATCACCTGCTTGAAATGATGTAAGTGAAGGCGCCCCTGCACTGCTCTCTTTTCTTGTCCTGCTTTCCAACTGCTCAAGTCTACTACAGGAGATTCGTGCCTGGGCCTCCCAAGAGCTCTCTTGCCACAGTCCGCTCTGCACTTGGCACAACCCAGGTCCATCTGTTGCGCACTAATTATCCAAATGGAAGAGGGACTGCCAGTCTCCTCTTTGTTCAGGTGCGGCTGGCTGATCTCTGACTGGTTTTGTTAAGAGACTCTCCTCAACTAAACTAAAGGGGGGAAATAGAGGAGAAATTCCACCACGCTCTGCCTTAGGCCGACAGCTCACATCTCAGGCAAATCCTGTGGTATATTCTTTTATCATTGCTTTTTCTTTAAGTAAGCTGGAGATGGGTGAGTGGGGGTGAAGGGAACAGTCCTAATTTTGATTTCACTTAATAAGCCCCAGAGTGGATCTTTGGCAGTTCCTTGGTTATTCTCTTTAAAGTAGAGTTTCTTTGAACATTGATCCAAGTTTCCCAGACCACAGGAAAGTGTAATTTAAAACCTCATATCCTAAGTTTTCTGTTTCTTGATTTAACTTTTGAAATATTTTTTTAAAATGATGTATTGTTTGTGTCTTTGATTCATAGTCACATTATATGATCCTTTAGTGGATTTAATGTATTTTGGTTTCAGGTCTTCCAATTGTCCCCTAATAACAAGGACTTAAGGGAGCTGAAATTTGGCTGAGATAAAGTTTGGGCAGAGTAATCGTGGGCATGCATCCAGCGCTCTTACCTCATTGAGGCTTTGTTGTTCTCTACTTGTCGACAACAGCGACTCTCCAAGTGATGAAATGGGTTTCTCTGAGCAAAGTGGCTACTAAGAGAAGAGTCTAGCGCAGGTTAGGAGGGCAGGTGAAGTGCAAGGCAAGGCTGTGCTGCGCGTCACATGACTTCTGACTGAAGTGTGACTTGGAGGAGAGTTGAGCTAATACTTTGGGATTTATCGTTTTGAATTTATCATTTTCATAAGCACTTCACACTTTAACCAGAATAAAGGCCAATACTTTGCTGTATCATCTAAATGTTTACTTTTTAAAAGGTTTCCCTTACGTTTGCTGTTACATCCTCTTGTATTTATGTGTGCATGTTTTCTTTTTTAATTTCTTGGTAATATTAAAAGTTGTGTTTACAACTTTTGCTAAGCTCTCAGATTTCTGATTTGCCAGTTTTTGCACATTTTTTTTCATCAAGCTCTTCTTCCAGACATTTTCTTGTCTTCCTGCTTTCTTTCTTTCAAGTCTCTTTTCAAACGTCACCTCTGCAAATAAAACTTCTATGATGATTTTTATGTAAAACTGCAAATCCCTTCTACCATATTTTAGTCTCTAACTCCTTATCCTACTATAGTTTTCTTTACAATAGTGATCTCTAAATAACACTGTTCTATAATTACTTGTCTCTGTGTTTACTTCTCTGCTTATTTATTTGCTTGCTCAAATATACATTTCCTGTATTTCCAGTGTTGGCAGTGTTTCTGGAACATAATACGTTTGTGGAAAAATATTTTTGAATAAATAACTGAATACAGTGAATAATTTTACACATCCTGTTTTCCTAAGACTTTTTTGCTAACTATTTTGATTTGAATTGTGAGTTCATGTACTGTCATTTTTATTTTATAACCAGAGTTTTTAATTTAAAAATGGTTAGAATTTGATTTTTTCTGTTCACTCCAGAGTTACTTAATAAGAACTTCTAAAAAACTTTCCAAGTTATATGGGTGTTTTGTGTTCAGTTTTTGCTACTTGCCTGTTTTAAGTTTTAGATAGAAATTGTGCATTTTATAATATGTTGATTTTGGGGAACTTATTGATATTATCTTCATGAACTAACTAATGTCCCATATTTGCCAGTATTTAATGTTTTACCTTGCTTGACATAATTCTTTTATACTTCTAGTTTCTCATTCTTATTTTTTAAATTTTTCTCTCAGTCCGCTGAGGAAAGTTTTTGGTTTAAGTTTTCAGGTGACCTACACACGGGCAGTGTATTCCTCAAGCCATTTGGTCATGTTATTTTGTTTGGGTACGCAGGATGCATCTCTTCTCTCCCCAGCCTCTGGTGTTCTGGGCTCAAGGAAACAGGCCTGACTTTTTTTGATTCTTCAAAAATAATCTACTGCCTGCCTGTGTTTTTATAAAATACTGTACTGGAATTTAAAGATGTATATAGCTCATATTTAATTTAGCATATTTTATAATAATTTTGCCTAGAATTTTGTAAATATCTTTGATCTATCAGCATCTCTTTTTATTTTTTTGCACTCTAGGGTATTACTTTTTTTTTCTTTCTAATAGATCTTTGTTGATTGCTACTCTAGTCCTTCTGGTTCTTTCTCAGTGGTGGTGATTATTCATATGTTGCATTTTTTCTTTCCCTACATCTATCATTTTCTAGAGATTTTCTCTAGATTATTACTGATTACATTTTTAAAAGTTTTTAATTCTGCCTTTTACATGTGCCAGTGAAAAATTTAATTGTGTTACTTTTAATTATGCTTCTTTGGAGGTTTCCATATTATTTTTCTCTGCTGGATCCATTTTGATATTGTTTTATCTCTTTCTTCATTGAGTCCATGATTAGTTATATTTCACTGAGATTGAAAAAACCAGAAGAAATATAAACTTTTACTTTATTTTTTGGGTAAATATTATTGGGTAGACGTCAATTTATTTTTAGGGCACATATCTAAGTTATTTCTTTTATATCGCAGAGGTTTTTTTATATTTCAAACATCCCATTTCTTTCTGGTTTCTTAAACTTGAATAAAGGATTATTTCTCTCAGCCTAATATTTGTCAAGCAATGTAATAGTTTCATTTTCTTTGAGTTTATGTATTATCTGCACCTTTACTGTTAGAGTTCTCCTATCAGCTTTTTTTTTTTTTTTTTTTTTTTTTTTTTTTTTTTCTCCGGTACTGGGAACCGAACTCACGACCTTGCGCTTGCCAGACAGGCGCTTTTGCCGCTGAGCTAAATCCCCAGCCCCTCCTATCAGCTTTAAACTGACAACCAACTTTATGAATACTACCTCCAGAAAATTTCTGGTATATGCAGTATCCATCTAGGATTCCTTTGTTATATAAAGCAAGAGATTTCTTTGGCTTTCAGTTTTTAATTCTTAAAGTATGAAGAAGTAAATTTAATTTGGGATATTTGGAAAATTGAACAATATGTTATAGATCAGTGATGGCAAGCCTTTTAAAGACCAAGTGCCCAAACTGCAGCCCCAAATCTGCTTATTTATCACAAAGTGTCAACACTGCAATTAAACCTGAATGCGTGGCTGCTGGTGTGATGCTGGGGGGATTTGGCTCACATGCCAGCAGAGTCGGCTCTGCATGCCTACTGCAGCACATGTGCCATGGGCTCGCTACCAAGGTTATGGATTGTCTATAACCAGTACAATCTGCAGGTGACACTTCACCCTGTTTCTAACCAGAACTTGAACTTACCAGCAAGAAACAAGGCACCATCAACCATTATCACTTAGTGTGTGACATTAAAAGTGGTTGCTTCTTGAATGAATGTAGAAAGAGAGATAAAAATAAATAGTATGGGACAATCTGCATTATTAAATTACTGTACTTAGCAAATATGTCATGTTTTTTCACTTCTTTCCCATAGAAATATTTCTGTTTGTAGGTCTTGTCAATGATTATTTTATAAACTATGGAAGCTGTAACTAGGGAGAAATCATTGATCGATAACTGATTTTTAAAAACTATTTCCATTACTCTTCCAATTCTCATCATTTTTCCATTTTTTTTCTTTCCATGAGGATGAAGACATATGCATGAATTTCAGTTAGTCAGCGTCATCGTCACCCAAATGTTCTAACATTTCACCTCAATTTTATTTTAAGCTTCCTTATGCATTCGAGGAGGTTTGTTCTTATTTAGTTTTTGAACTAAACAAAAAATGAGTACATGTGAACTGCACACTTAAACTGCACAGAACTGTCATTCCCAAAGGTGTTTAATTGCCTGTGGGAAAAATTTGTTTTGCTTGAAAGCCCTCTGAGTGTTGATGAAAATTCTTGGAATGTAATTTTGTATCTCACTCTGAAAGGTGGGACAGTAAGAAGTTATACTTGAAAGCTCTTTGAACGGTCACTTAGAGTGTCCTTCAACAAATATGCCACAAAAGCAAAACTGAATTGAAAGCTTTTGAAAACTGTACACACTTTAAGCAGCTCAATGCAAGTGCGTTATCTACTTCAAACGTTAGAACGCGTCTCTCAGAACTGTTCTCAGGCATAGTCTTGTACAGGATTTGCAGGACTCACAGGAACAGCGAGGGTACACTTACTCTGCCTTTGGGTGTCGTGTCTAATCAGATGAATCCAGTTAGTATTTTTTCAGATGTGAATCACCTTTGGTATTAAAAGTCCTGGGCATTGTGGCGCCGGTTTTTCATCTAGAAGAAGGAGCACTCATGGGCCTGGCTCTAGCTCCCTCCTCGTGTTGGCTTTTCATAGCTCCTGGCTCTGCGTGCACTGACTCACCAGAATCTCAGGCACCTGCATCCTCCAGCATCCCTGCCTACTGATGCAGCTTTTCAGCTCTAGTTCCAATTGGATTATCTATTTCCAGCCTTCTTCAGTACCTGACATCCAACTTTCATCTAATTATACGTTTGGCCAACTGATTTGCAGTGCTGAAAGTCTTGAAATAACAAAATCATTGGCAAATTCATTCAATGTACATGCATGTTTATGTATGTGAATGTGATTATACTATAATTTTAAAGAATGTAGATATTATAAAATTTATGAAATGATATAAAAGCCCACCAAAAAACTATTTAAATAAAAGAATGACAAATAAACAGGGGTATCATTCTATCATGCCTTCCTCTAAATACTCAGTATTTAGATTTTTAGGTACTCAGTAAATACTTTTAAAGACATGAGCACTGCAGAAATAGAAATTTCTTCCTTTCCAGTTGTTTGGGTTGACTCAGGGTCTAACTCCAGACCACACAATTATTCACTACATATTTTAAATTAGGAGTCTTTGAAGAATAAATTATCTTTGTTATATTATACCCTCACCTCCACATATACACTGCCAGAGAAGTTACAAAACTACCAATTTAAAAGTGTCACTGAGTAGAGAGATAAAGAATTGTACTTATAGATACAGGTGTTATATTTATTCTCAGGAATCTGATGTCTTAAATAAATTATATTTTTACCTTGATATGCCTATTTCAATCTTTAAAATAGAGAGATCATCCTAATTGAGATGGTCCCTGAGGACTAATGACGTTTCATGTTAGATAACTTAATACTTCCTATCCTTATAACATTTTTTACCACCATGAAAAATACATAAGATTATTATTATTATTATTGTTATTATTTTCGGTACCAGGAATTGAACTCAGGACCTCGTGTTTGCCAGGCAGGTGCTTGTGCTTCTGAGCTATATCCCTGGCCCACATAAAATTATTTTGTCTGTGTAATGTGTGTCCTTTTTGAAATGTTCATAATGTATTCTGAAGAGTGAATGGGTCAAGAGGGTGGTAGGTGTTTTTTTTCAATAACAGGTGAACTCCATTATGCATAGTCAGCAGTAATTACAAATCTCTCACAGGTAAAACAAGAAGAGAACCTTAACACAGGCAAGGGTGATAGAGGGTGGTGGAAATGATGAATCTGTTATATAGGGTAACTATCACTGAGATCTTAATTTAAACACATGTAACATATCGATTGGGTAGTTTTCAGATTGTTATATATTTTGCTTTCAAAAATTCAAAATTTCTTTTTTTCTTGTATATTAAAACACTTTCCATTTTTCAGAAATATTCTTCCTGGCCTATTTTTGGAACTTCTTGGTATTTTATGTTGATAAATTAGCTACTTTCTGTTGGATCAACTTCTATTTACATTATAAATTAACATTTTTGCTTTAGGAATTTTTAAATTTTGTTTTTATTAACTTGTTCTTTTATTTAATCAGTTATTGTTCCTTCCTTGTTATCCTTTACCTTTTCTCAGCTATTGTGATTTTACTCATTTGAATTAATTTATCATTGATCTCTCAACTTTATTACCATCATTCATTATGAATACAGTGCCAGAGATACATAGTGTGCAATGTACTGCTGATAAATACAGATAAGATGAGTCATTGCTTGGAGCAGAGCTTTCTCCCTCAGAATATGGCTTTTCCAAAGTACTTGTGATACCTGAAGAGCTTTGATAGCTATTAATTAAGGAAAGTAAAAGGCTTTCATGGTAGACAACATGTATAACTAGGTCACAACACATACCCCACAGGCCATTGTAATAAGAACACACTGAGTCTAATATTTACTTTTTATAGAGAAATAATGTAACATCTTTTCTTTTTTAAAGTGTTATGCTAGTGTGCAATGATAGACACAGGGAAATATGTTCATGAACTCATATATTTCCTTGCCAATTATTAGGGAGGTTAAATAAAAATCATTATAGCTCAAAACCCCAGGTACAGGTAGTAAGTGAAACATAATATTCAACTTGTGGAAAGTTTCCAATTTTGCTTTTGTGCACAGTAAAATGTTCTGCTGAGTAATGAAAATCAATAAAGATGATGAAACATGAGACAGAATACATATATTTAAATTTTCTTCTTTTGCCCACATGTTGTTTATTTGCTTATTGTTTTTCAACATGCAGCAGAATTAGACAAATCAGAAATCTAGATTTATATTACTCTATAATTTATTTGGAAAAAAATAATTCAAATTTTAGTTCAGAATTGAATTAAGGTCTCCACAAGGCTACAATCTCTGTTTTCTCCTGAGAGAGCAAATAAAGGCGTAAAATAATCCCCCTGAGTTATTGAACTGTAAGCTGTTGCCAAGCAGTTTGACTGAGACCTTTGACTCTCTTACGTAGCTGTAACTCTTTTAAATATTAAGTCCAAGATTTTTAAGAAAGATACTTTGGAACTCTTCTTATTGTGTGAACCTTCTTGACCCTAACCCCCATTATCTTTGCCCAGTAACCCTGTAGCATTTGCTCCTGTTGCTTTGGAGAATGATGAGAAGCCATTAAATCAAGGTCTCCTCCTTGTTTTTTAATGAAGGCTGATCCTCAATCAGCTCATGTCTGAAAGATCACCACATTAGCATAATAACTAATGATCATTTTGTTCCAGTCTCAATATAATTGTTTTAAATTTAATATATTCAACTCATAGTCTCATTAGGGGCTGTTAGTACAACAAAGGTGTTTGGGGAGTGTAATTAAATTCGAATTTAATCATAACACACTGTAATACATTCAGGAAAGGGTTAGGCCTGATGACTGGTTTCAGGAGGAAGAAGGGAGTTGCATAAAACCTTTAATTCTTATAAATTTAGGGGCATTTTCCTTTGGACAAAGTTTTGAACTAGTTCATTCATTTCCTAAATTCTAAACGAATAAGCTTCCAATTCTAACTTTAAGGGATCCAGCTCTATTTAGATTCTGCTCTGCTTGAGGGTCTTTTTGCTTTTTTTGAGCATCCCTGAAACTGGAGATGGAGATAAACTGCTTTTCTTTCCTAGACTACTGATATTGCCTGCTTGAAGTACAAAGTCCTGTCTGTCTGTCTATCTATCTATCTATCTTGGGTGTCAGGGATTGAATCTAGGGCCTCGTGTATGCTTGGCAGGCACTCTAACACAGAGCTATTTAATTTTTCATATTAACACTTTTGCCAGTCTCAAGGAATTCATGTCTCCAAATTGCTAGAAAGTCCAGTATCTTATTCAGAAATTTTATCCCCTTCCATCATTTTAAAGATTATTTATAAGCACTGGGTGCTTACTTAGATCAAAGAAATAGTCATACTCCTAAACTCTTGTGAAGAAAGATTTTGTTTCTGTCACTGCTACATCCTGCTGCTAATTATGAAAGGTCTTGCAATTTTCTGTCATTCCATTCAAAGTTGCAATGCCACATTAGTCTAGCAGTAGTTTTGCATTCTAGGGAGAGGATGTTAAGCCAAACTGTGGTCACATTATACTAAGCTCCTACTACTAAAAGTGGTCTTTAATCATGAGTATGGGGCAGATGTCCAGTCTGCAGAGACGCTTTTTGAGAAAAGGATTTCACTCTCTCATAGTGTGATACTTTGGGAATGTGCTCCAAACTCAGGCTGCCAAGTGCACTTCTGGCTCATACTCACATGTTTATACTCAAACCGTGAACACTGTGCAAGAAGTAGCCCAGCAGAGACATCAGTCCACAGCCACTGCTCTGCTTTAGCCCCTCCTCCAGGACCATTGGTCCTGGCTCTGAGCTACTTCACTAGCCTAACTGCTTTTCCCAATGGTAACATCCTCCCCAGAGGACTGCTGGCAGTCGTTTCTGCCACTGGCACTGTGTTGTTGAATAAGAAAATTTCTTATAACAACATTCTCAGAAAAGAGTGAAGACCTTAACATCTTTCTTCTTAGGGGACTCTTTATCATTTAGTTATGTAATTTTGCTCACTACTGCCATCAAGAACAGCTCTTCAGACTCGCCTATGTAAACATTGTATTGTCTCCTTAATGTAAGAAACTGAAAGAGTAAATAAGATCCAAAGGTACAATAGATATCCTGAATGGGAAGGAGACTGCTCAAAAGGAAAGAACAACTGGGATGGGGGAAAAGAGAACAGAAGGAAGGGAAAAAGAGATATGTATATATACACAAGATAGCTAAGATAATTGTACTACTATCTTCTATTAGTTCATTGAAAGAAACAGTGCTTATATTGTTTGATCAATTTTGCACACCTGGTAATCTGTTTCTGGTAATCTGAGCAATCGCTTTGAAGATAATAATGTGCAATATAATAACCATTGTTAATTTCCTATCATCTTGTTTTGAAATTCTGTATCATTTTTATTGATTTTTTCTCTTTTTTAAGAAAAGGAACAGCTCTCCATATTGCAGATTTTTAGTAGGATTGGTTTTCATCTGGCTACACAGATGTCATGCTACACCTTTCTTCTAGGGCAGTGGTGGTGAGCCGGTGGCATGGATGCTACAGCTGGCTGTTTGTTATCATTGAAAGCTCTAAAAGTTTGCTGTTCCTGTCCTAGGGTTTGGGGTGCCTAGTTCCTTCCACGTACTTTACTAAGAAGTTCACTCAGTAAAAAGATATGTTCCAAATCTGTTTATGTGTGCTTATTAAAATGGAAATTCATGCACTGTATTCAATACTCAAAGAGGCCAAAAGAATTTATTTTGAATCTGGGTGCAGTGGCACATGTCTGTAATCCCATCTACTCTGGAGATTGAAGCAAGAGGATTATGAATTCAAGGCCAGCAGGGGCTACACAATGAGACTCTGTCTCAAAAAAATATCTTTCTCATCCTGCCTCCTAATCTCTCCTTCTCAGAGGTCTGTATGTTCTTTCTGATATTACACACACACACACACACACACACACACACACACACACTCCTGTTTAGATACACTACAATCCTATGCTTATGATTATGCACTTCACGTTGTTCATTTTATAATATCAGACCTATAGCTCAATCTCTGTCTGTCTGTCTGTCTGTCTGTCTCATAAAAGTTACCTTGCTCTTTTTAAAGGTGTCATATTTTCTGTTGTATGCATGAAATATAATTAAGTCATATATTTAAGTTATTACCAATCTTTTGTTATTCTAAACAATGCTGGATACCTGTCTTACATACATCATTTGGCAGATGTGTAGCATGTTTACAGAAAACTAGACATATTACCTATGAGCCAATTAGACATAGAATAGTGGGGCTAGAAGGAAACCCAGTAATTGTGATTTGCCATTCTGTGAAATCCTTCTCGATGGTCAAGCAATTTACACTCTCATATACAATATAGAAGGGTATCTACTGCAATGCACTTTTACCAAAGTCATGGGTTAGCAGTTGTAGTTTGATTCTGGAAGGTCCCCCTAAATCTTCATATTCCTAGGGCCAGGACTTTTGGTGGTGGTTGGACCACAGAAGAGCAATACTCATCAGTGGATTAATCCACTTATGAACTCAGAGTTAAATGTGCTGTTGGGAGGTCGGGCCTGGTCAGAAGAGGTTAATCAATGAGGGCATGACCTGGAAGGATGCCCTCTCTCCCTGGCTCCTCCTTCTCTCTGCTTCCTGGCTGCCATGAAGTGAGCAGGTCTCTTCCGTCTAGACCCTTCCACCTTGCCCTTTCTGCCTCGGACCCAGCTGATCATGGGCTGAAACCTCTACAAACGGTGGACAAATTTTACCTTTCCTCCTTTAAGTTGCAGGTGTTGGGTATTTTGTCTCAGTGACCAAAAAGGTGTTTTTAATATTTTAACTAATTTTTATTTTGGTGAAAATATAATCTAATTTTAGTTTTTATTTGTGTCTTCTTACAAGTGTGAAATTGACCATTTTTGCCTATATTTCTTCTTCTGTGAATTGTTTATATTTGTCCCATTTTCCACTAAGTTGATGGTCTTTTTTTTCTACTGGATTTGGATTTTAGAATCTCTCTCTCTGAACATGCACACAAACTATTAAATAAATGAATTATCCTTTGATTTGTAATATATATATGAAATGTTTCCTTCACTGGCTTTGTTTTTTAAGATAATTGAATTTATAAATGTTTGTTTTTCATGGATTCTAAATTTTGTGCTATATTCAGAACTCTTTCCCCATTCTGGGACCAGCATAGTCACCCTGCACTTACTTTCTTAATCATCTTCATTGTAAGCCCCTGCTTATTATCTGAGGTAATCTGAATGAATTTCTGTTCCTTGTGACTTAAACAAAACACATTTCTTTTTTGAGGGAGGGTCTTGCTGTCTAGACCAGGTTGGTCTCAAACCTGCCATCTGCCTGCCTCAACATTCCAAGTGCTGGAATTACATTTGTGAGCCACTGCACCTGGCTGAATAACATGAACTTGTGAAACAAAGTCAGTCAGTAGAACAGAAAGAAACAATTAAAGATAAGTTGAACAATGACTTTCAGAGTGATAAAATCTTTAGGCAGACTAATCTGATATGCAGGATTCAGCTATGAGTGACCATTTTCTGAACAAATATGTGGTCTCAGACGTGATGGCCAGTACGGACTCCCAAATAGCAATAGATCTGACGCTGGGCAGTATTTTTGGGAAAAATTGATGAATATTCACTTTAGGAAATATTAGCCACACATAAAATACAATACTTTTCAAATAGTTTTTTTAAATCTACTTTTAATTTTAAGGCCCCTTTCGATCCCATATTTCTGATACTTAATGAGTATTACTTTGGTATAATTTCTGTGTTTATTATCTTACTGACCACCAGGAAGTTTTAAAAATTAGATGCAATTATTTTTGACCTTTTGGAACTTACAATTTCATTAAAAATTAATTAATGAGATAAAAACTGTGTGTGTATGTGTGTGTGTGTGTGTGTGTGTGTGTGTGTGTGTGTGTGAAATCAAGAACATATTTGCAAGGACATGCATCTGCTAAAGATTTGCAAATTGCATTTAGAAGTCATTGAATTTTTAAAAATGGGATGTGGATAAATAACTTGAATTAATCATTTTAAAATTGTTATTGTTGATAGTTTGAGAAACATAAATAGAAGGACAGAAAAATAACAAGATTCCAGAGAGATCCACTGTGAGCATAAGTTTTCTTTCCTACTTTTTATGCAGAATACATTGTGCATACTGTTTGCTGACCCTTTTTTCCTTCATTTAACAATAGATTGGGGCATCCTCCCATGCTACTGCATGTTAATCTAAAACATTTTTGTCTTTTGTTGTAAATATGTATCATGTCTACCTAACCAATTCCATACCATTGGAACTTTGCATGGTATTTAAGTTTTTAAGATAATAAACAACAGGACAGGAATTTTCTAGGACTAAATCTTGTTGTGCACTTGTATTCTGTTAGAATATAATAGTCCCTGGAACTGATGAGTCAAAATGCCTATTTAAGGCCTTTGATATTTATTGCAAAACCTCTGTTCAGAAAGTTTCTCAATTTATAATCCCCCCTTAGCCTCACCAACACTTGATGCTATAATTTATACAAATCTATGTCAATATGATGTCCAAAAATAGTAATTCTTTTTAATCTGACATTTTTAACTTGCTAGTGGGAGTAAACAGCTTGTCAGAAATATCTTTGCTTTATACTGTGTATAAGCTTGTGATCTAGCGGGACAGCTTTTTGAGAGAGGAATTCTTGAGTCCAGTATTAGAGAAAAAATTATAATTGTTTTGTAGGCAGTAAGTGAATTAAGAATTGTTTGTCAGGTTACTCTTTTGAAGTACATTTGGATTTTTTGATTTGTGATTTTTAGTCACATCTTCCTTAGACAACCTTACATCTTGCAATGTAACAAAAATAAAAGAATGACAAGAAGTGTCATTCTAAAAATTCTCAGTAAGAATTATATTTACAGGAAATTGATGAGAACAATAAAATAGCTTGGATTTCAGATATTAATCATTTTCATCATTCTCTCAAAAATATTTCATAGAGATTGATATCATGTAGTTCAATTCTGATAATTGACAGATACAATGTGTGCCAGATCTGTGCGTCCGCAGACTTATAGCAGTGAAAGAAGCTTCTTGCTTATATTTTTACAGAAGATTCTGAAGAAAGAAAAGAGGTTGTACTGGATCCCTGATGTTTTTAGGTTAAGTGTAAAAACACTTCTCTGCTGAGAGTTGTATTACTTCTTTTAGGTAGAAACTTTAGGATGTCCATTTTGGCTTGTGATTTTTGTGATAAACTGAACAAAAGTATTATTGGCCTCCCCAATCTATAGGATTTTAGAAACAACAACCTGAACCAGGTTAAATGGTAAGAAATGAGTTACCTAAGTCATCTATGTCTGAATGGAGAAGACCTGTAAGATAGATCTTATCTTATTGAAGTGCTTCATAATAAAGGTTGTGATGAACTGAGTTTTGAAATCTAGGGGGTTGGGGATATAGCTCAGCAGCACAGTGTCTGCCTGATAAGCATGAGGTCATGAGTTTGATTCCCCGTACCAAAAAAAAAAAAAGTCTTGAAATCTAAAATAATGGGCTCCCCATGATGAAATTAGTACCCTGATAAGAGGAGACACCTGAGAGTTTGCTCTCTCTTAACTATGTGAGGGCACAATGGGAAGGCACTATCTATAAGCCAGAAGAAGAAGAAGAAGTTTTTCTCACAAGAACCAAAGCAGGCTGACACACTGGTCTACAACTTTAAGCCTCCATGTTATCAGAAAGAAAATTTCTGCCATTGAAGCCATCTAGAATATGGTATTTGCTTATGGCAGCCTGAACACACCAATGCAAGAGTTGACTAGAAGTTAAACAGAACTCTTGGGTTCTGCTCTTGGATGAATCATAGTCCTCTAACACAACTTTACAATTCACTCATCAAAACTGAAGCCTAAACTGGCTTTGGAGTACAGAATGGATAGCTATTGTCTACTAAAATGTATAATAAGACAACAAATACATTTCCATTTTTTTTCTGAGAGTCAAGTTAATGCCTCAAATCCTGGGAACATTGACTATTATGGGAGTTCTGGTTAGAGTTTCATGGGTTAACATAAGTAAAGGTTCCATAGTGAGGACATGGTAGGGAAAGACTCATATTAGTCTTGGTTAATCAAACTCATATAGTTCACTCCCTCTAAATTTATAGGGTTATTTATAGGTTATAGAGGAGAAAAAATAGGGAAGCAACAGAATGTAAAATTTGCACATGAGCAAAATAAGGCCCTGTTGTTTCTTATATTTGAGAAGTACTGCATATTTTGTAAATGAAAAATACTTGTGGATCTCCAGTGTTGGCTTACATTACTCTTACTTTCATCTTACCTAGCTAAGTAAATGTTTTGTTTTTAGTAAAAATAAAATTTTAAAATTCTCGTAGGGAATCATTAGAGTTATAGACGTTGAGAGTAAATCAGTAAACAGGCAAATAGATAATGTACCAAGAAATGATAAACAATAAAAGTATATAAAATTGGGTAAAGGAACACAGGGAGTGCTGCAGATATTATTTATAATAATGTATTTATATATGATGATATCATATATAGAGATGGTATCTTGGATAAGGTAACAGATCAGAGATACAACTAAATAGAATGAACATAATAGATATATGATAGAAAGATAGTCTATGAGTAACTCAAAGAAGGAGCATACCTTGCCTTTTAAGGAAGAGTAAGTATGCTGCCTGGTATGGTGGAGTTAGCGGGTGAGAGGGAGCATATATGGGATAAGGTCTAACAGGGAGCAGAAAGTAATACTACCTTGACCCTTGTAGACATTTTTAGAGAATCAGCTTTTACCATAATAAAATGGGACACCAGGGTTTTAAGCAGAGAAGTGATTGTTGGGACAAAATTCCTTCTAGATAGTTCATATTTCTACACATCTTCAAAGGCATTAACAAATAATTTACTCTGAACTTTCTTTTTAATAATATTTGCATAGCAAGTAGCCTTGGACAGCAGAGTTGCTTTCTTTTTCTAAAACAGCTTTTTTTTTTTTAAATTTTAGGGGAATAAAATAGAGATATCTCCATCTGGAGAGGAGGAAAGGCAGCTATGTTATGGCTGCTTATATAAGGTCAGGTTTTCCCTTCAGGCCTCTTCTATGACACACCTCACACCTATGGTGGCAATTCCTGGCCCTCCACATCCTCTGGCAGGAGATAGGGTCTAGGGAACTGCTACAATAATGTTATACTGACTATTGCTATTACTGTGAGTAATAAATTTTTATCTCTGACACAGTAGTCTTGTGCCTTTTGCCAGTATCTCTGAAGTGGAAGCAGGTAGCTCATTACCTTGCTAGTAGGCTAAGTTCTCACAAACTTCACAGTTCCTGCAGTCTGATCTGACTTACATCTAAAAGCATCTAAAAGCATCCTGCCCAGTGAGTGGGAAATAATAGTGTAGGAAGCAGGGGCTTGGGTTAGTAATAATAATCTTGCTATAATTGTAAAGAGAAAACATGGTGGTTTGGATCAGAGGATATGGGATGTACATTTTTTTAAAATAGAAAATGTTTTGGTAATGAGTTAGATTAAAGAGACACACTGAAAATGATTTCAAGGTTCTGTGGTATGCCTTTTTGTAGTGTCTTTTCACCACCTCTCCAGAGTGATTGCAACACAGTCCTGGACCTTGATCTCTAAATTTTGATTTATTTCCTCCTGCGATATCTTATAGGCTCAAAGCATAGACAGTCAGGCTGTTTTTATCCAAATATGTAGTAAGATTTAGAAACAACATCTTCAAACACAGAATGAGTCTTTGTCCTCTCCACTCCCTCTGGCAGTGATTTTCTTTGATGTGTTATCAAGGAGTTCTGGGTAGAACCCTAGCACTTTGTGTGGCTTTCGTGAGTGTACCTTGCTCCAGGCTCAATGTTCTAATTGGCAGCTTTCTTTTTAAAGGATTATGAATTAGGACTTTAGACTATTTTTTTTTCTGCTGATAGATTATTCTAAGTGATTAATTCTCATTTTTATTCAACTGACCTCTTCTGTGGAACCTTGGGATTAATTAATGATGCTTGGCCAATATTTTATTTATTTATTTATTTTGGTCTTTTTGAGAGACAGGGTCTTGCTATGCAGTTCAGGCTGGCCTTGAGCTCAGTTTGTAGGCCAAGCTCGTCTTGAACTTGCAACGGTCCTCCTGCCTCAGTCTCCTGAGTGCTGGCATTACAGGTGTGCACCACCACTCCCGGCCTAATATATTCCATAAAGGATCTTGAAGATGCTCTTTCTCACATCCACTCTCCATTAATTTTTCAGGGCTGTAAGATAAGCCGTTACTTTGCCTACAGTGATGGTGTAAGATACTTATTTCATCCTGTCTTTAGATAGGGATGCAAGCCCAACAATGCTAAGTTGTTTCAGAAAAGGCCTCTTCCAACTTTTTTGGGTGCTCCTCAGGAGCCCTAAAATTGGAAGCATCCATTAGTTGGAAGAGCTTGGAAGCTCTTGGAAGCTCCTTGGAAGACTGCAGGGAAGTCTTTTTTCCTCTTGCAGCTTCTGAAATCCCCGTGTGTTGGTTGGCTTCTGCCAGCATAACTCTGATCTCTGCCTCTGTCTTCACATGGCCATCTTCCTTCTGTGTCTGTCTGTATCCAATTTTCATTCTTCTTCATCAGACCTATTGGATTAGGCCTATCTAATCCAGTACAACTTCATCTTAACTAAACTCTCTGTTTCTAAACAAAATCACACTCTGAGGCTCTGGGTAAACATACGTTTTTCTGGGGGGGCGCATCATTTAACAAGTACAGTGGGTAGAGAATAGAGATCTGTAAATATTGCATTATAATCATTCTGTAGGAAAGAAATGCTCAGAATGTTCTATGCAATTTGGCATCTCATCTACCACCATCACTACCACTTACTCCTTTGGCACTTAAGAGTTAACATTAGTGCGTGGACTCATGTCAGCCACTCAAGATGCTTTTCTCTGAAAATATTCTCCAAATGCTGGGAAGAATGAATGCTTTGAGGGGAAAAATGGCCATGATAAAATGCTACTGAAGTAGAAATAGGAAGGCGTAATGTCCTTTGCTGGGTAAGTGCCCTTTACCTGCTAAGGGAGGAAAAAAGCTGTGAGCATTTCTTCATGTCTTTAAGTTTATCCTTTTCAGATGCTCTCTGTAGATGCTCATCTGTTACTTTTATAGGGTGAAAGTAGGCTTTCTCACCATGCAGAGTTGCTGTTTGTGTCTCCATTTCTTTAAACTTCAACTGCTTTCTGTCATTTTCCTCCAGGAGGAAAGCACCTCTTTCCTCTGGGAAAGGAAAATGCCTCTTTCCACCTGTGCTGTTGATCTAATGCCTTTTTCTTCCTCTCAGATTTGTATTCCTTTGACTTTCTTTTTCCTTTGTAAATGTAATCTTTCTCTCAACCAACTTTCTCCCATCTGTTAGTAAACACATTTAGGTCTCCATGTCCCGACAAATAGTACTTTGACTGCAGTTAAAATCAATACTGTTTTCCTTAAATCCAATCCTCTCTTCAGTCTGTAAGCAGCATTTGACATCTTGACCATCTCTGCTTTTAATTTTGCTTTGCCTTATTTTTCATTTCTTCCTACTTCACTTGTATTTTCTCCTCTTTCTCCTTTACTGATTCCCTTCTCTCATAAAGGAGGAATTTCCTATAGTTCTTTCCTAAAAATTTTTGTCTTTTCTTTGATAATTTTATCAGTGTTAACATCTTCAATATCTTTCTAACCTGTCTTTTTCTATAGTTCAAATCTGGAATGTCCCCCAAAGCCCCTTGGTCACCACCTTGAGGTGCTATTGGGAAGTGGTGGAACTTTTAGGAGGTAGGGCTTAATGGGAGGAAGTCAGTCATTGAGGGTGTGCCCTCAGAATGAACAAACGATCCCTGTCCCCTCCCTCTCCCTCTTTGCTTCCTGAGTGCTGTGAAGTGAGCTGCTTCTCCCATCACATGCTCTTGTTATTATCTACTGCTTCACTGCAGGGTCAAAGGCAATGGGGCCAAGGGACCATGGACTGAAACCTCCCAAACTTTGAAACAAAATAAACATTTCCTCATTAAAAGTTACTTATCTGAGATATTTTGTGATAGTAATGGAAAGCTGACATATATTTTCACCCCAATTTTTCATAATTTATAGTAGAAACATGGCAGGAGCAATGTCAACAGTGCTAGCTCTTATTTAGAAAATATTATATGGAAACTGCAGTACCAGGTAGATGTTTTTCTTTTTCTTTTAATATTATCATATAATATTCATATAAAGTCTGAGTTGAATCTTATGATTTCCTATTTTTAGAGACATAAAGCTATTTTTCCTAATTTACATTGTAAGTCATGGTGTGATAGTTAACTCATTATATCAACTTGAGTAAGAAACACCCAGCTAAACCAGACCAGCATAATTCTGGGTGTAGCTGAAGGGATTTACTGAAGCCAGAAGACCCTCCCTAGGTGTGAGTGACACCAACCAATAGGCTTATTGCCTAAATGAAATAAAAGGCAAATTAAAAAGGAAGGTTAGCTTCTGTTCCTTTGGAGGAGCTCCAGTTTTCACCTTCACTTTGGGCATTGTTTCCTGGCTTCCAGCACAGACGCTTCAGCCTTCTATTGCAGATCCTTTGACCTCCTGATATGGATTTACAGGACACTACAGTGAGCTCCAGGTCTTTGACTGGATCCTTTGTGTCTCCGGTGCCCTTTGTACCCTTCCACACCTGACTCTGCAGGCAGCTATCATAAGCCTATCTTGTAAATCCATATATATATCTTGCCTTAAATCTATTTCTCTCATAAGCACTGACTGATACACATGGGTATTGGGAAAGTATAGGTTCTGTGTGCAGACTCCAGAAACCTTTCAACAAGTCTAGCGCACTTTTCTTACCTCCAAATTTTAGTTAAATGTAACACCTGGTTCCTTATTCTGTTAATTTTAGGGCTCAGGTTGGAAACTGTAGGGCTTTCGTTCATCACCTCTTTCACAGAACTCCATGAAATCACACAGTTACTTGCCAAGTTCTTCATAATGTTTTGAGTCCAGCCCTCTTTTCCCAGTTTTAGTGTTGCCACGCTAGGTCAAACCCCATCTCACTTTTTATCTATGACAGAAATGCCCTTATTATTCCTCTTTGCATAGTGCACTGCATACTGCTACAGCCTAGGCGTCCTCAAGCCCAGGGAGAGTGCAGCATTGCTTTCTCAGAGTCCTTCACGTTTTCATTGCTTGCTGAATTAGAGGTAAACACCCCAGGCTAGAGGTAGTAGGTACATAAAACATTAGACTATTTTGAGGATAATGTTTGCATATAGAAGAAACCTAATAAATATTTTATACTATAATAATTTTCTGCTCTTTACAACTTGGTGCAATTTACTGTTTGAGCTTATATATTCCAAGGTCCTTCAACCTTCTGTTCTGACAAAACAAACTAACTTATATCCACCTTTCTGCAACAATATTTTTATTCCTATTTTTTCTTTCTTGGAGTGCTCCCTTTCCTTTCAGTGTTTATTTCTGTCATTAAAATATTAACTATAAACCCTTCTACAGATTTTCCTGGTAGAACATTTCCTAGCCCAAGTTGATAGACTTGTTTCTTTTCTCTAAGTCCATAATGCCTTGTTTAGAACTCTCAGAAGACAAATAATGTAGACAATAAGATAATGTAATTATTTGAGTACTTGACTCATCTTTTCTGGATTGTAAAGTTTCTGAGGACAGAATTTGGAACTAGTTAATTCTGAGCCTTTGTAGGGCATAACACAGTAAATTGCCCAATACTTGCATACAATATTTAATTTGTATTATCTTCTCTAAGTTTATTGAGATAATAATAGGCTGCTACAACAAAAATCTCAATTTCTCTGGCTCAAATGAAGTAGAATATAATTGCCTTGAGGGGGCTGTGGGCCCCAGGGGAGGTAGGGCATCCTGATCCCTCCACAGGTGTACCCAGGAAACGCAGTTTTGTTGCCCTGTGTGCATGCTGGAAACTAGATAGCTTACCCCATCGTATTCTGAATACTGATTCTGGGCAGAGGAAGAAGTGGAAGAAAAGCAATTTTCTTGAATAAGAATCTCAACGAAGTTATAGAACAGGTTTCTATGAATGTGCAGTGATGAGAATTTGTCCCTCTGGCCACACTGAACTGCAGGGAGACGTGGACATGTGTCTTTATATGCATACAGTCACATCCTCTATGTACTCAGGACATTTTTTCCAGTAATAAGGTGTGCACCCAGGTCTCCTCACTTGTTATGCAGTCACTGTACTACTAAGGTACAGTCCCAGGTCTTTAAATTTTTTTAAAAAAATTTTTAGACAGGGTCTTGCTAAGTTGCACAGGCTGGCTTCAAAATTTTAATATTCTTGCCTCAGTTTCCTGATTATAGGCTGTGATTACAGGCATGCACCCCCAAATAGGGCTACTCAGGGCACTTCAGTTTCTGAAAAGAAGAGTCAGAAAATGAAAAGTAGGGAATAACTGGCAGTCTTTGCCACCACCTCTCAGAGAGAATATTGCTATAGTCTGTTTTTACCTCCACTAATGTCTTATATAAGATCAAGATAGAATCATTCTGAATAACTGAGGGTTTTTTCATAACTGAGTAAGTACCTATCAAGACATAACAACTTTTAATTTGGCTTTTGTGTTACTTAACTTTCATCTACTGTGACAAAATAGATGAGTTCGTTGAGAAAAGAACTTAGAGGGATGAAAGATTTATTTTGGTGCATTGTGTTTTGTTTGTTTGTTTTTGGCTCATGGTCTTTCCAGAGGCTTCCTGGTGGGCCTGGTCCAGTGGTGAGTGGTTCTATTGTTGTAGGACTGAGGTGAGCCAGAGGATCATCGCAGAAAGGCATTGTGCAGCAAAACCGCAAACGTCAAGAAGCTGCGAAGTAGAGAGGGAAGAAAAAGAATCCACAAGTAAGAACCAGGGACAAAACACTCCCTTCGGAGTCATGCCCACGGTGACCTGCTTCATCTAATTAGGCCTCCTTCTGAGTTATGAACCCGCCCATGGATGAATCTACTGATGAACTCTATTAAAGTCCTTAGGATCCAGTTGCTTCCCCAAAGTCCCTCTGAACACTGCTGCCTTGGGCACCAAGCCCCGCCCCCCCACATAACCCCTGGGCAGCATATCATACCCAAACCATAACAGCTCTTTAAATAGATACCTTTTTGCATAGCTTTTTCAGTTGAATTATTGAGCATTTAAAATCTTTTCTTAAATACTCAGGCTCATCTTTGTAAACATCAAAGCTGAAAAAGACTAACATCATGGGATGTGATGGCTCAGGTTGTGCTTTGTGAATTTTCACTGCTCTGTTGTGATGTGGTAGAGTGATGCCCTTGAATCTCACCAAGCTTTTGTTCCTTTACTCAGTGTCCCCAGTTTTCATATCTATTTTTAAGTATCACCGCCCCTCTTCCATGAGACTTTAGTTGAGACTCCTGGTTGATGTTAATGCAATTGCCTGTGGGAACTCTGTCTTCTTTCTTGCTGTTTATAATATTTTGTGGGCTTAGAAATTAAAAACTATGTGCCAGGCACAGTTTTTAGTATTTTACATATTTTAACTCATTTCGTCCTTATAACAGCACTGTGAAATATGTTAGTATTTCCTGCATCTTATGAGCAGTCCAACAGAAGGCTGAGTTTAAGCAACTTGCTCAAGGTCACAGAGCTAGTAAATGGCAGAACCAAGACTCAACTCAAGATTCCAACTCTGGAGCCTGTGCTCTTAATAATTACTCTGCACTGCTTTAGGCTTTTTCCAATTCTGTGCACACTAAGAATAAATAGATTCTGAAGAAGAGTGAGAGGCACCCTTATATAAATAGCATCTTTGGTCTTTAGCATATTCTCCCTTTGTTCAATTGCATACCGACTGAGTTGTAAGATAGGCAAGTTTCACACAGGTGGGGTCTTCGGCAATTTTAGTTGTTTGGACAGTTATGTCAGAAAGCAGTGAGAAAGCTTATTCTAGGCTGTGAAAAGTAGGTCAATTGCAAAGCAGGGGCTCAGAGGTGACATAAAGAGTTTCTTTGATTCTGCATTTGATGACAACTGTCATTGGTAGTCGGTTGATTCTCATTTTCACAGTGACCAAACAGCAGCTTGCTCAGTGGCTCCTGCATTGTAGTATAAACTGCTGAGTTCATGTCGCTGGGGTGACAAGGAAATGTCTCAAAAGGGAAAAAAGCAAAGTCTAGGGAATGTTACCAGTGTTCTTCTTTACTGCTGTACTGTATGAGGTAGCTCCCAAATGTGACTTTTTTTTTTGTACTGGGAATTGAACTCAGGACCTTGCACTTGCCAGGCAGATGCTGTGCTGCTGGGCTATGTTCCTGCCCCCAAATGTGATTAATTTAAAGGAGAAAAAAATAAAAATCTGTCTCTTGGTCAAGCATGGTGGCTTAGGCCTATTAATCCAGCACTTTGGGAGACTGAGGCAGGACTACAAATTCAAGCCCAGCATGGGAAATTTAGTGACTTTGCTAGATTCTATCTCAAACAATAAGAGGATTGGCTACTTAGATCAGTGTGAAGGCCTGAGGCACAATCCCTGGTACTGTAAGCCAAAATGGAAAACTGAGGCTCTGGTAGGCAATTATAAAGTTGAACAATTCAGTATCTGAACAATATTTCTAGCTTAAAGTACTAGTGTGGCATAGGGCAACTCGGAGTGAGAAGGTACGAGCTGAGAATAGTGCCAAAACGCAAGGAAATTAGTGAGGTGAAAAAGGTTGTGTAAATGCTGACAGCAGAATAGGTATTATCTCAGGCTGTTAGAGCCTCCACAAGATGGAGATTATTCATACGGAGCTGGGGTCTTGGTACTTTATTCTGATGACTAACATCAGCTTTCGGTGTGTTTCTGAGGTATCAACTCATTTTTCTGCTGCAAAACCAACCCAGAGCACTTTCTTTATAGCAGAGGTGACTGACGATGTCGCAAAGTAAGAATTCTCCTCCTTATCTGTTGCTGTGAATGGTTTTATTACAAGGCAACAGCATACTTTTGGAGGTCCACAATTTGGTTTAGTATAAAAACAAATACGATAGTAGAATTTTCTATACAATCCTGTAGTACATCTAGCGTTTTCTACTCCTGCACCTCATTAGCCTGCCAAAATGAGTAGTTACACTAATTTTTTACATAACAATACATATCATTACTAGTGATAAAATTTGGACTGAAGTTTATAAAGGAAATAAAGCAGGCTATATAACACCAAAATGAATATGAAAGATATTAGACATGCCTATGTTCCTCTACTGCTTCTCTACTCACCTTTGAGAGTTCAAGTGCATGTTGATGAATGCAGGTCCCTGGGGTACAGTAAAAATAATTGTTGCTCTACTGCCAGAGCATCCCTTAACTGGTACTGCTTTTCTTAAATTCAAGTGATATAGGCTGGTGCCTATTTTCAAGGCTGCGCAGGCTTCTCTTTAGAGATTACATCACTATTTTAAATGAGGGTAGGAAGAGATTAGCCAAGATCAAATCTGAAATCATTGGGTTTTTGTTAGAATTTTAAAGTGGTTTAGCCTTGTCTGTTTGAATTTTGGATAAAGCAATGTCTTGTACAGTCTTGAGCACTTGAATTTGTAACTTCAGTTTGATCTTTCAGACATAACGCTTGATCATCTGACCTCATCACCTGTATTACCTGGCAAAGGAAGACCTCGGGGTTCAGCTGCCACATCCTTGATGATCCTGCTGCTGTCAGGTGAGATCCTGAAAATTAACCTGGACAGCAGCTGTAGCTCTGGCTTTTGTGCTTATGAGTTTTGTCTCATTTTTCCACCCATGTAAACTTAGATCTTAAATTTCATCATTTCAGTGTCTTACAAGAAAAAGAAATCCAGCCATGCTAAGCTTTCATAAGCTGGAAGACTCAAAAGTCATGACAGTGAGTATATTACCTTGGTCTTATTTATTTATTTAAAAATAGGGTCTTGCTATGTAGTTCAGGCTGGCCTTGAATTCACTATATAGCCCAGGCTGGCCTTGAAACTGCAGCACTCCTCCTGCCTTAGCCACCTGCAATCTCTTTGTTTCATGTTCAAAAATTATGTTATATTTGATAAGACACATTGATTGTACATATTAATAGGGTTCAGTGTGGTATTTCCACATAGGCATACAATATGCACCGATAACACCTAGTCTTCCTTTGTCCCCCCTCACCCATCTGCACCTTTCCCTACCTCTAGCCATCACTGTTTCACATTCAGGTCACTTTTGTGTTTGCTTCCGTGCATGACAAAACATGTGGTTATGCTCTTTTTTGTTTGTGTCTCTTCATTTCTTTCTGTGCCTCACCCTTGTTCTCATATTTGCCTTGGACTTTGTATTGTATAGAATATCCCACTGTCTCCAAGCTTTCAGTGATTGGTGTTGAGGCCCTTGGGGACTTAAATTTTATGCTAAGGACCTCTCACAATGTCTTTCCAGCAAAGACAGCTCTTTTCTCAGAATTACACCCAGGAGTTAATGACCTTCCCACATCCTATTGTGGTTGATAGCTCAATACCTTTGTTAATTGCTTTCTTCCTCACAGCGCTCTTTCCATCTCTTCTCCCTTACTTTTCCTTTTGTTGTGCTCCTCTCCTCATCCACCCTCCTGTTCTCTCTTTCCCTGCTTGCTACCTTTTATATCTGATGGATACTAAATACCTTCGAGGCACAGAGATAAAGAGGATGAATGACACAGGTTCTTACTTTCAAGAAGCATCAGCTGAGAAGAGGAGACCAAAATATATACGATGTGGCAGGCAGAGAGGGAGGGTGTGGGTCTAAAATTCATTTGTCATGGTTGCTGACTTGGAGGATTGCTTGGATAGCAATGCCACTAATCAGATATATTAGACAATGGAAAGGTCTTAGGTAGAAATGATAATTTCAGTGGCACAGGTGCCTGCCTGGCAAACGCAAAGTCCTGAGTTTGATTCCTGGTACCAAAAAAAAAAAAAAGAAGGAAATGGTAATAGGTTGGTTTTCAACACACAATTTTATGCACCTGTAAGATGACTAGAAGAGAGAAATTTAGTCTATAGTTCATTGAAGAGATTAAAACTGGGCCAGGATTTCAGGAGTTGCCAGTGTAGAAAGGAAAAGAGAATAAAAAGAAAAAGAGCCAAAACCAAAATCACCTTAAATAATACCCACCTTTTACACGTAGAAGAGAAAGAGCCATGAAAAGATAAAAGTGTAAAAACTTAAATTTTTTAAAAAATGAAATGGAGACTAACCCAGACTGTTTCCAAGCTCTTCTCTTCCTCTTTTGACAATAAGACTATGGACATCATGGTTACATAGCATGGTCAGCAACTAGGATGAGGATCCAGACAAATCTGAGGAGAAAGACAGACCATTCCTTTCATTTTTTTTTTTTTTTTCAGCACTGGAGATTGAACACAGGGCCTTGCACATACCAGGCAAGTGCTGTACCACTGAGCCACATCTCCAGCACAGACTATCCCTTCTTGATCCATTTCCGGTAAAGATGGAGGGCTGATTGTCACTGTCTTTCTCACTTTTCTTTCCTAAAATTTCTTCATTGTTCCAAGTTGGTTTCATTCTTCAATGACTATTTTTGAACCATCTCAAAAAATGTATTTTTTTTCTTTTACTGCTCTGAAGTCCCTCTTAAACTTTTTTCTTCACAGAGTCTCACTAGTTGAAGTGGGCTAGTGTTCTATTTAACCTTTCAATGCTTTTTAAAATTCATTCCTAAGTAGCATTTGCAAATTTAGAAGCATATTGAATCAAAGTTATGGTGCCCTGTGATCTCTGAATTTCTTTTATTTTCTACATAGGCCAAAGTTAGATCTTAACTTACATGTACTGGGAACATGAGTTTTTCCTTCTGTTTCTGGCTGAGTGTAGGGGATAGAATCTGAGTAAATATGATTGGAAAGACAAGACAAAGACTGTCGGTGCATAGTCAGTTTCTGTCTGGAGTGACAGGTCCCTAGAATGAGGAGTCCACGGATGAAAAGAAAAACAAGAGAGAGACAGTTACAGGGGGCTTGCAGCCTCTCTGACTGAAGCCTCGATGACCATTTTCGTAACCTTTTATTGAGAAAGAACAAAGGCAGCAACAGGGCAGATGGGAGGAATCACCAGGATTAGCAAGGACACTACAACTTAATTATCACAGGAAGGAGACTTGACTTAGGTAGCCATCATGTTATCATTCCTTCTGACATATCTCAGCAAAGCAACTAGTGTGGTCCGAGGCTTTCCACAGGGACACGGGTCCTGCTATCACTTCCCTTTACACCAATGTTTTTGCTAGACTTCCTCCAGAATCAAACAATCATATGGCTTGGTCAGGCCCAAGTCCCAAATAGGTAATACATTAAAAGATAAACTGAAGAATGTCTTTCTCCACAAAACACAATTATTATTAAAAGATTTTTCAGTTAAGAGAATTCACAGTGAAGGTTTCTATAAGCATCATTACTGGTCTTTTTAAATTGGCAGTAGTAAAATGGCTTTCTAGTCCTGCAAGGGCACAAGAAGTTAAAGAAATTAAATGCTTATAGGTGGCAGAAAGTTGTTTTTAAGTGATAAATTTGTTTTCATCTGACATCTCACAAAAAGTGATTTTATTCTTCTATTTTCTATAAAATATGTGATTGGTTTTATGATCATTTTACTTTATTTTATGACTTTTATAAGGATCCTTGCAATAAATTTCAGTGTGTTTTTTATAAGGAGAACAAAAAGATAAAATTATAACGAGGCTGAGATAATTCTCTCTTCCTATACCTAAACCTTCATGTATGAGTTTATGTCAAACTTTGTGAGCACAAGGCCTAATCTGTGAGTCTAAAGATTTGTCTGTAATTCTGTCCTTTTGGGCAGAATGTATGTTGCTACTCTTTCAAAATTGGACACCAGAGCTCTTATGACCTAGACCCTTCCATAGCCAGGGGGTAGGGAAAAAGGAGCTGGTGATCCTGGCTTTAGGCCTCCAGGGCCTTGAAGTTTTCCTGCACACTCATCTTCTAGAGCACATCCAAGTGCAGTAGGAGTCTGCAATTCAGAGGGGACTGTCAGAAGGGTGGGCTGGGGAGCTGGGTTTTAAAAAAACATTTTATCAGGATGTTTTTCAAATATTCAAGAATTGGAAAGCATTTTAGAGATGAAAGTATATCAGCCACCCTTATTTTATCCTCTTGGTGCTTTATTATGTGTCTATATTTCCCTTTATCCATTTTATCTTTTTGATGCATTTGATATACATGCCATATATCAGTGGACTCCTCCCTAAATATTTTAGCATGTATATTGTTTTTTTTTTTAATTTTAAAGATAAAAGGAGGGAAACATTAACAGACATACAACATTTTACAACATATCACAAGCACAATACAGACAACACAGAGTTACAAACAAAGTGGTAGGGAATTAACAATGGTGGTTGTATTACATATTGATATCTTCAAAGTGGCTTCTCGTGAAAACAGATACAAACATGCAATACTGGT
>NW_004955471.1:490702-532093 GCF_000276665.1 Chinchilla lanigera
GAGCCCAGGTGTCTAGCCGCTCCTGGAACACTGGCTCTCGCTGCGCAGGGCGCGTGTGGCTGAGGGTTTGTTCACCCCGCCTGGCTCTCTCCGCACGTTTCAGCTGGGAACCGTGGCAGTGTGGGCGAGCACAGACTGGAGCCCAGGTGTCTAGCCGCTCCTGGAACACTGGCTAGCATGTATATTGTTAACTGGAATTCAGCATCCGGTTGCTGTTTTTCTTCTGTTATAGAGTTTATATACATTAATATATATAAATATTCCCAGTATAATAATGGAGTATTTGGCCAAAACACTTATATACTTCTGTCAGGCAAACCTATACCAAGATATTGAATGTTGCCACACCCAAGAAAATTTTTTCCAGAGCTTTTCTAATCCCTGTCTTTGAGGCATGCACTTGTACAGCTGAACTATATTCCCATTCCCAAATCCCTATGTTTAGAGGAAAATCTCATTCTGATTTTTCCCATCATTGATTAATTTTTTCTATTCTAGAATGTCATATAAATAGAAGAGTAAAATATGTAATGTTTGTGTCAGGATTTTCTTTACTTACTAGAGTGCACTTGAGATTCATCTAAGCAGTTTTATATATCACTACTTTATTCCTTTTAACTACTGAGTAATATTCCATTATTTGGAATTGTCACACATTGCTTATTTATTCTCTTATTGATAGATCCCTGTATTTTTCCAGTTTGCAGCTACCATGAATGCAATTTCTATGAAAGTTGTTGTACAAGTCTTTTTACATATAAATATGCATAGATGTCTACAGAGATGGTATTCACACAGTTGACTAGGGTACAAGCCATAACTTAAAACCAGGTCCCCAGGAATATCCAGTGGTGGGTGGGATGCTTTAGAAATGATGAAAGTAGAAATTGAGGGTATTGGACATGGGATAAGGAGATTTTCTGTGCTACTATTGTACCAGGAGCTCTGAATGTTGTTAATTAAAAATAAAACATGAAAAGAAGGCAGTAAAACCTATATCTACCATTTTATTTGAAGTACTAACTATAAACTAGGCCATTGTTTATGCACTTGACAAATATTTATTGATGGCTTACTATGTTTCAAGCAGTTTTATATATGTGACTTGTATCTTTGATACAGACATAAAATGAAGAAAATAACTAGGTAATTATTTAACATATTTTATAAGATAATGAGTGTTATGAAGATAAGAATTTTAAGGAGACCATCTCATTAAGGAAGGGACATCTGAGAAAATACTTGAAAGAATGAGGGAATAAATGTGGAAACTTGAAGTAAAAGTGTGTGTCAGGGACAAAAAGGCACAGCTGGGTGGGTGCTTTGCAGGACTTTGAACAAGGAACAAACAAGGCTGAGATGCAGAGAACAAAGATTAGCTGATGAGAGCAGGAAGGTCATGGGTTGCAGGTCCTGCAAAGTCTTCTCTGGTGTTGTAGGAACTTTGGAATTTGCTCTTAGTCAGCTACTTGTTCTGTCGGAGGAGACACATTGTTGAACATTTCTGAAAGGGATTCCAGCCTTTATAGGGAATATACCAAAGGGGAGCAGGAGTGTGAGTAAGAAGAATTTTTCTCCAGTCAAGATTATAGATGGTTGCAGGTCAGGAAATTTATTCAAACTCTCTTAGACTCAGTTTCTCCTCCTATAAAATTGCTCTAACATTGGTACCGACCTCATAGGATTATGCACAGGCTATTTTGTTGTGAGCATTAGATGCAAGTAAGCATACACACTGCCTGTCACAGTGCCTTTCTTGTGCTAACTACTCAATAAAGTTTCAACATTTTCATATTGTTAGTGACTGAGGCTTCAATTGGGGCTGAGGTTGCTGCAAAATAATGGAGTGAAATACACTATAACAAGGCTCTTTTATATTGGCTGAGTTAGGAGTAAGATAAATTATTTAGAATAAAATCTTTACATGTTGAGTTAATGTGCGTGCATGTGTGTGTGTGTGTGTGTGTGTGTGTGATGCTGAGATCCTGGTATTCCATGTTGAATGATCTTTGAATAATTATATGGCAAACCTGATTACACCTTATGTCTACATAATTTTGTTTGGAAATTTTGATCTTTTGAAATTTTTAAAATATAAATAAGAAGAATGATTTTTATATTTTCTTTATTATTAGTCTACTTGTATTACATTAAAACAAAAAATAAAAAAGAGGTAATAGCAATAGTCATTCTATAATAAAAAATTGGAGGATGAATAGAATCTTCCCTATGGCTTGAAAGTACAAGAATTTTGGATGTAATATACACAGAATGGACCAAAAAAGAAGCCACAGTGGAAATAAGACAACTCAGAATTCCTCTGTGGAAAAACTACAATATGTTTATGGCTGCCTGTGTTATTGGTGAGTGTTTACTAAATCTGTAAGCTTTTCATGCATGTTTATGGCAAATAAATCTGCAATTGTGAATTTATCTTTGGCCCTTGAAATTCTACTCTTTGAATTTTTGTCTGTACTTCAAATGTAACTTTTCTTGCTTCAGCTTTATCTGGTGGTTCATCTCAATATTTGCATACCTGTCTTCAAAGAAATATTATAGTTTTGCTGAAGGACAAAAACCTCCAAGAAAACAATGGACTGGGGAAGTTATTACACCAGGCCCTCCTCTGGGAGTAATGGACCAGACAATCTTAGGGATATAATAAAATAGTATGAGTCAATAGAAGTTAACTAAGTGTTTCAAATAGTAAATATTTTATGTCTAGGACAAATTAAATTTAAAAAGTCATCAAAACTATGAAATTGAAGCATATAATAAGGCATTTCATTATTTGCTATGACAGTATAGGAAGAATGTGAATATTTTACTAAAAAATGAAATGAGTAGATAGGAAAAAATTGCTCATTAGAGTTAGTTATCCTTCAATTGTAGTATATAAATTATTAAGAAGATCAAACTAAGAGGATCAAAATCTTAATTTTACAGGTATAAATTTCATTTCCCATAGAGTTAGCTGCTGAAAGATATGATTTTATTTCCCTAGAACTGAAATTAATTTCTGCCCCAGCTCATCCTGCCTAGTGGACACATTTAACAATTGTCACTTTAAGATAAACTGAGTCAATTCAAGAGTTTGTCAAGCTTTTGAGGATTTCCATATATATATATATACAATTCCTCTAGTATTAGAGAGGCAAGGCATCTCCTTAGCTGTCAACTGCCCTTGCTGGCATCTGTCAGCACCTTCTAATGTTAATACCCGGTTGTTGGTATTTCTTATGCAAAACCTATAATCTGACTCTTTCTGTTCTTTGTATAGTTCTAATGAAGTGTATTCCACTGACTTAGCATGAAGAATGTCTTGGTACAGCGTGGAGATGAGGGGGTGTAATAACACGTTTCTAAGATGGGTGGCCTCTCTCTCTCTTCCCTGCAAATGATCACTGTCTTCTCTGTAAGGGTTAGTCTATTTTGCCCTTCTACTTTTGAATCTAGGCTGGCCAAATTGACTTGCTTAACTCACATGACCAAGAGACCCAAAAGAGTCTGATTCTGATAATCAACTTCAGCTGAGCTCAATCAGGCTTTCATATTTTTATTCAGAGCCCAGTCAGTACGGTCAAGTTGATCATTCAGTATTGATCTCATGCTCTTTTCAGCACTGTGAGCCGTTGTCATGATGTCTTTCCTGTAGAGTACAGGATCTGATCCAGGATTCTGCTTCATCACTGTCATCTCCTTTCAAGTGTTGCCATTTGAAGACTTTCCAGAAAGACTTTCCCGAGAAACTTTCAATAATGTTTTTGTTTGTTTGCTTTTTGGAATGAATATCCATCTTCTCCACTTTGTATCTTCCCCCTCAGTTTCTCTGCTTTTTTTTTTTTTTTTTTTTAACTGTTAACATTTCTGCATCACAATTTCACAGTCTCTTTCCTCTGCTTCTTTGGACCCTGAAAACTTCCAAGTCATAATCTATTATTATAAATCAAGTAGAGTGGCCCTTTATGTGTGATAATTAATTTTCCAATACATTCATTGACCTGTTTGTCCATCCTACTGCCCAAATTACAATAAATTAACTATGTCTTCAATCCTCTTTTGATTTGTAAGTTCCTGATTGGTGTGTTTATTCTCATAGTCATTTGTTAATTTCTATGGAAGTATAACATGTATTCAGAAAAATGCACAAATCTTAATGTTATTGCTATGAAATTGCAATAGTGTTTATTTCAAAATAAACACTCCTGTGCAAATGCCACCAAGATCAAGAAATAAAACATTTAGTAGTGCCCGGAAATCATCCTTTTTTCACACTTCCACTCATTACCCCAAGTTAACCAGCGTTTTTACTTTTTAACAATGAATTAGCTTTATCTATTTTGAACTTTATATAAGTGGATTCATACACTATGTATCATTTTGTGTTTGTATTCATTCATTCAACTCTGTGATATTCATCTGTGTTGTACATATAATAATTACTTGTTCGTTTAAGTTGTATAGTATCCTGCTATGTGAATATATCACAATTTGTCTATCCAAGAATGAATATTTGATAAGTACCAGATATGGAGTGGAAGAACTATAGAATATGCATATGCTCATTTTGGCGGACTGTCTCCAGCCATTTTCAGGAGTTGTGCCAATTTTAACTTATTTCTTTTTAATTGTGAGCTACCGGGTGGATGTGCATTGATTTTTTGTTATGGTTAACATTTATTTTCCTGAAAGAATAATGATGTCAAACACCTGTGCATGTGTTTATAACCATTTGATCTCCTTCCTGCAAAGTGCCTGCTTATATATTTTCCCCACCACAACACTGAATTGTTTATATATTTCTTATTAATTTTTAGGAACTCCAAGTACAGTAGACCCATTTACTCATAGAGTGCTCAGTACAATAGTAGAGCTACTGTAGTATTAACAGGCAATGACAAAAACTGTGGATGGTACCAAACCCTATAGTACTGACTTTTTACTATGCCTACATACTCATGATAAACTTTAATTCATAAATTATTCACAATCAAAGGTTAACAATAACATAATAAGTTAGAAAAATTGTAACAGTATACTATAATAAATTTTAGTATTATTTTGAATTTTCTATTTAATATTTTTTGGACCAAGACTGACTTTAGCAACCTGCAACCCAGGAAGGCAAAAGTAAGGTAAGGGAGCTATTATGTAATATGGAGTTGAGTCCTTTCTTTGAATATGTACTTGCAAATATCACATTTTATGACTTTTACTCTTGTAATAGTGATTTTGGTGGGTAAAAAGTCTTAATTTTGATGAAATCTCATTTATCAATCTTTTCCTTTCTAGTGTTTTCTGAATTCTATTAAAGATATATTTGCCTGCCCTGATGTCAATGTATTAGTTTTCTATTGCTTCTAAACAAATTACTATAAGCTTAGCTGCTCATACGACACCATCTCACAGAGTCCATGGGTCAGAGACTAAAGTGTGGTTTAGCTCGATGTTGGCACGGTTGTGTTCTTATCTGGAGACTTGTCTGGGAAGAATCTACTTTTTTAGAAAATTTTATTTTAAAGAGAGTAGTAGCCGGGGATATAGCTCAGTGGCACAGCGCCTGCCTTGCAAGTGTGAGGTTGTGGGTTCGATTCCTGGTACCAAAATAAATAAATAAAAATATAAAGAGAGTAGTAAGTGAGAAACAAATAAACAAACAGAATAACTGCAGCATACCAGTATCACAAACATAAACAAGCCAAAGTGAGAACATTTAAAATGATACACGGTTTCAAAACAAAATAATACGAATTAACAGTGGTTGGTAATCTGAAGAATCTACTTCTAAGCTCACTTAGGTTATTGGCAGAACTAACGTCTGTGCCTGTACTGCGAGCTGTGGATTTCTGCAAGGCTTTGGCTGCTGGCTGCCCTCAGGTCCTTGAGGCCACCTATGGTTCCTTCAGGCTGCCTGCAGGTCCTTATTATGTGATTGCTCCAACTTGCTGGTGACTTCATGGAGAATAAGGTGACTGTAAGGAGAGTCCCTCTTTCACGGAGGTCCCAGTCCTTCTCCTAAAGACCTTTACTTTACTCAGATCCACAGAGGAAAGTCTTTCCAGAATAATTCTAAATCAACTTTTTCAGACTTATTTACATTAGAAATTCTTTTACTTTGCCATATTCTCCTGACAGAGCCCAGTCGCGGGTCAAACCTGCTCCCAGAGGGAATGGGATTACGTATTATGTGAGCACTTGGGGACAGGAATCATGGAGGCCCATCTGTCTCCACAGTCTGCATGATTTTTAAAAAACATTTATGTTTTATTATTTCATATTTAATCTCATAATATATTTGAGATTGAGTTTTATGTGAGGTAGAGAGTCAGATTCATTTTTAAGTGGATATGCAGCTGTCATAGATTGAGTGGATTTATGTGTACGTTGGCCTTATTTTTTAGATTTTGGTTTCTGTTAATTGGCCAGTTTATCTGTTCCGTTCTAAAGCCATCTTTTCTCATTACTTACAATTCTAATGTCTTTATATTTGGGGAGTGTGAAAGCTCCAAATTTGTTCTTTAAGTTCACTTTAAATATTCTTTGTTTTTTATATTCCCACAGAAATTATACAATTAACTTGTTGATTTCCACCAAAATCTCTTGTAGGATTTTCAGGGGCATTCCATTATACTTATGGGTCCATCTGGAAGGAACTGATAAAGTAAGAATTGAATCTTTCAGTTTACTGTAGCATTCTCTCCCATTCATTCATTCTCCCCTCCCCTCTTCTCGCTTCTCATCTTTTAAAACTTATCTCAGTAATGTTTTGAAGCTTTCTGTGTAGAAGTCTTGCATGTTTTTCATTAGATTTGTTTCTCTAGAAAGTGAACCATTAATTCTCTATGAAGTTGAAGCATTTTATCAATCTCAGAATATTAAGCACTTTGAAGCTTAGAAAAGATGTACATTTGCTAAATTTCTGAGTCAGGTCCTTAAAATATAATTTCACTAATAAAAATTGTGAATGATTAGGAAGTTAGAGACACCAGTATTCAAATACATAGTGTTTAGACATTATTGTAACATATTTGTACTCAATTCAATCGTTGGTACAGAATGATTAAATAGTAAATTTTCAAACCACTGCAACTAGAGAGAGTGTTTAATGTTGTTCAGAAAATATAAATGCAATCATGTCTGTGCTCAAAGGAGCAGTCTTATTCTTGACCTCATAGTGTTTTCAATCTAATCTCAAAGAGAGTGGATCCAGGACAGAAGAGAGATATTTCTTGGCTGTATCTCTATGGAGTGTTCACTGCTTTTTAATAAGGAGGGTATCTCTAATATATATGTATATTTATATATATGTATATATATTTATGCTTATGTTAATATGAAATGAAAATTTTCCTACATATTACACAGTTCCATTATTTCATTTGTGTAAACTCTTTTAAAGCTAATTCTTTGAGTAACTTTAATGCATTTATTATATTTAATTTGACTTATTTGTGAATATAGACAACATTAATCAGTATAAACAACTTGAATTATGAGAATTTTGCTAAACATTTTTTGGTGTACAGTGTTTTAGTACAATTGAATCCAGAAGATACAAAGTTCTGAACTCAAAGCTATTGACCTGAAACTCTTAAACAATTGGAGGACAACTTCATTAATAATTTAAAACATACTATATATTTTAATTGTAGATTATAAAAGGATTTACAGGAATAGGGAAAATATTCCTTGAAGCCCAGTTATACTTTTCCTAAATAGGATGTGAATTTGAATATGTGGAGTACATGTTAGGAAACAGATAGGCCAAGATTTCCTATGAATTTCTATAAGTTTCTGCTGTAATTCTGGACCAAAGGAACACATGGTAAAACATATATGTGTGTGTGTGAGTATATATATATATATTGCTTATTTGATTAGCTGAGGAATCAGGGATGCAATTTGTTATTTCTATATTTGGCAGTAATTATTTTAACTTAAGCACCTTCCTTGACATATTGCTAAGCATTTTGCATAATATGAGCTATTAATAGCTGCCACAGAAAAGGGATTTGAGCGCAAATCAATGTGGGATTCTTTGAATACCATCTCCCCTTTAGAGATACACCTGTGTGTGAACATGGGGAGCTTCATGAAGTTTGGAGGTTAAGAAATGTACTAACGCTAGCACAGATTTCTTCCAAACTTTCTGGATGAAGAAGCAATTCTATTCCTCTGTGGAGCACTTATGCTCTGAAGTGCTAGTGTTCAAAGGAAAAAAATTGGGGAACAGCTGTTTTAATCCATTATTTATTACTATATTGTTTCCCACAACTGCTCTTCTTGTTTCTGACATTTCTAATGTAATCAAAATAGATATATCTGTTTCTGACATTTCTTGTAGACTTCTAGAGCTGGGTTTCTACTTGAAGAACTTGGAGAGAGAAATTTATTCTTCTCTGTAAGTTTCTTCATGCTTAGTTGAAGATATTATAGACAAGTTATATTTTGTATTTTTATGAGCACTTTAAATATGTGCTCACAGGGAAGTATATATTATTCCAGTAAATATATTAAATATATTGATTATTCATAGCTTAGTTAAGGACTGAATAGTACTTTTCATGTTTACTATTTTTAAAGTATAAATAATCTGCAAATATTCTCATTATTAAAAATAAATCAATTCAAATTTTAGAATAAATAATATTTCCCACTCACTAGTTACTATTTTCAGTGTGCATCCTTTGGGGTGCTTTGAAACTGAATTTTAAATGTTTATTGCCTTTGCATTTCTCAGCATATTTACAAATGTCTCCTTTATCCCATAACTTTAAATAAAATTATCATTTACTCTCTCCTTACATAGGAGGACTAGAAAATCTGGAGGCACAAGTAGATATTCATGATAAAAGGCTTATTGTTTTTGTGTGACAATAAATATGTTCACTGACATTCACGATATATTCTGAGTATTATTAGTGCCACATAGCTAAATGTGCATCAAATGTGCTCGCTGACTTGGTCATGCATTGACTTGGTGTACCCACTGGCCCCTGTTTGTGCATCTATAATACACTGACGTGGCCTTTGATTTTCACTGACTAAACCTTTGCCTGTTGCATAAACTCAGATGTTACCCATGAGGTTCAATTTGCTTGTCTACCCATCTCTCAACTAATGACCACTCCATGCTTTTGTAGAAAAACTTTAAAAAAAATATCTCTTTACTCCACCTGGAATTGAATGCTGCGTACAATGTGAAGATAGAATCTATAATTTAATTCAAATGAATGAATGTTTGTTCTAGTGGCAATTAATGGCAATTCTGATGGGACTGTGTGTATGCCAATCTTGAGATAGAAGTTAAAGTTTACTGAGTCCTTCACAAAGAGATGAAAATTGAAGATGTGAAGAAAGTGGAGGACACTTTGAGGAAGAGAAGATCTGGCACATGGAACTTTAGGACATGCCCACCTGTAAAGGAAGGGAACAAGACAGAGAGCTCTCCAGGAGGTGGGTAGAAGAATTCAGAGTGGTGTCATGGCAGTTAGGGATGATGGAAGCCTTATGATAAAGGAAGCATGGTTACAGCCAGTGGTAAAAGCAAGAGATGTACTGTGAAATTTGATATTTGATAAATGAATTGTAAAGCTTATGAATTTTGTGATACAGTTGTGGTAATACTGGCTTTTTACCATTTTGGATTATTTATAATTTATTCTATTGTTTCCATTCATAGGCATGAATTATTATGACTTAACTGTAGACACGGTGTGTATCTGGGTAGTAAAATGAAATTTCCTAAACAATACATTTTAAAATGTCATCATATCCCATTTTTATTTGTATAGTGCATGCAAAGAAATTTTTTTTAAAAGAAAATCTAGTGAACATAAATTAGTAATGGATATAAGGGAGCTTTGCACAGAAACAAACTATAAACATAAAAGATGTGATTTGTGTGTAGAACATGTGGCTGTTTCTCATCAGCTGGGTTGAAATACGGGACAAGAGGCTCAGCATTACCGTCACTGTCAGCACCACGGAGATGCTATTTGAGACATCTGAAGCTTGCTAGTTCTATAGGTTTGTAACCTACTCATTTCTAATGCCTGTTCTTGGCTCACTCTTTCCTGTTTCCCTCTTCAGAAAGAGGTTGAAAGAGAGAGAATTTGTGAATTTGTCTCGGTTTCATTTGGATGCACTGATTGATCAGCACTTAGCCATGCCACAGTGGTGATTATCACTGTATAAATACATAGCAACCCAGCACCATTCTAGCCTTTACCAGCTGCCCTGGAAGGCAGCCAGTGCGCAAACGGTGAAGCTGTGAGGGCACAGCACACTGACGAGGAGTAGTTGGCAGCAGGACCCTGCAGCGGCTGCTCCATGACAGGATGTGCAAGAATCCTCCACAGAGGCGTCCGTGAGGAGTCCATCCGGAAATGTGGATGCGACACCCGCTGAGGGGGCTGCTGTCAGTTGGTGATGAATGGGGGCATTCTCAGTGGGCAAACGTAGCACACAGCAGTATGACAGGGGTGGCTCATTTTGATTCAAGGTATTGAGCAGTGTGTGAGGCTGGTACAATCAGCCGCGGTGACAGGTCCGGTATTGGTACCTGCAGTCAGAAGCCTGGGCTTGACCAGCCAACTTTTGTCTGTAGCAACCTGCAAGATTTTCTTTTAAAGCTGTGTCCATAAATATGGAAAGTAACATTGCCAGCATCATTAAAATCATATATGAAGAAGCTGATGCACATCCATAAGTCATACTAATGAATGCCAGCTAATAGCAATGTGCTGGGTGCTATGTTCCATAAAAGTCTTCCAGTCATTCTCTATCTGCTTAGCCTGATTTATTTTCTTCATAGCTTCATCTTTGCCACATATTTTATAACATACATTCCTTTCATTCTAAGTTGTTTCCTTCCAATCCCCTCTCAAATGGAGGTTGTGGGAGTATGGTCTTGCTTCTTGCTTATCCCCCTTGGCAGTAATAATGCCTGAACACAATAAACCCTCAACATGTATTTGTTGAAAACAATGTGAAAATTCAGTGTAGTGTTTTTCTCGTGATTTGCCAAAGCATTAGAGAGACTCAAGACATCAATTTAGAATAAGGAATTTGCTCATTTAATGAACAGTCATTTTTTTCAAAGACATTCCTAAATAGCTGAATTTTATGGTATTCAAAATGTATAATATAAACTGCCATATTTCTGATGTATTTATCAGTTAGCTAATTAAAAATTTGACTAGTCAACTTATTGTTTTGTGTGTTTGCTATCTATCTGGGCCTAACAGGTTTTAACTAGATTTCCTTCCTCTCCTTCCCACTCCTTCTCTTTCCCTGGAGAAGACATCACAACACAAAAACTTACCTCCAGCTCACATAATATATTGACAGCAGGAATCACAGTACCTACTTCTTTTCATAAATTGTATGTCTATGTCCAGAAGGAGAGTGATAAAATAGTTTTCCTAGGTAGAGAAATATTTCCTTGGTAGAGAAAACAGAATATTTATAATCAAGTTAGATGGGAGGGATTAGTGTTCTGAGCTTAGAATTGTTTCAGCAGAGAGAGGCTAAACGGACAGGGAAAACAAGACTGTAGTTGTCCCTAAATCAGCTTGGGCATTAGCATTGTCTGGGGACATTAATAAACACAAACAAAATGAAAACAGGTTTTAAACCCCTGGATTAGTCAGGTTTCTCTAGTGGAATAGAAGAATGGAATATGCAGAGATACACAGAAAGACACTTGTTAAGATAGATTAACTCACTAGATTATGGAGGCCAAAGAGTCCCATGATATATTATCTACAAGTTAGACAACCAGGAAGTCCAGTGGTGCAGCCCACCCAATCCAAGGATGAAGCCTCTAAAACCAAAAGTGCCCTTTCCAAGGGAAGGAGAAGGAGGATGTACCAGTTAAAACAGGAAATTCACCATTCCTCCCCTTTTTGTTTTACTCAGGTCCTCAATTGATTAAATGGTGCCCAGTTATATTGCTGATGGTGGATCTTCTTTGTTCAGTTCACTAGTGCAAATTCCTTCTAGAAATACTCTCACAGAAACACCCAGAAATAATGTTTTGCCAGCTACGTGGACATCCATTAACCCATTCACGCTGACCTGTAAAATTAACCACCACAACCCCAGTTCTGTGTCTGACTCAGTAAATCTGTAGAGGAAACAATGGACTCTCTTCTGTAAACAAAACCAAACAACACTCTCACTGATTGGAAGACAACAGTATTCAGTAGAATAACCATTGGTGAGTTCCTACCATTTTCTCTAGTGAAACTCTGTATTAATTCTAATGTTTTATTTAATAATTATTCTTTTATTCTCTTTAATGGTTTGGACAATCTTCCATTCTTACATCTGGTAATCTGAGCAACATAGTTGAAGATAACACTATGTAATATAACAACCACTGTTAATTCCTATCAATTTGTTTTGAAACCCCATATCACTTTTACTGTTGTTCGTTTGGTTTGATTATCTCTGTGATGTTGGTGTGCTGCTATTGTTCTTTTTTTTTTTTTTTTTACTACTCTCTTTAAAATAAAAAAAAAGAATCACAAAGGCTGAGTGAGATTCCAATTTCAAATTAAAGTTGGATCTGGACTAACCATGGTCAGCTATCACCCCAGAGCACTTGAAATTGTTTGCTCAAGGCTTTTCACACTAGGGATTCTCATTCAGTTAAGCAGAGATGGGACCCAATTATCCTCTGTTATAAATTTTTAATTTTTTAGATAGTTTTAGGAATGTTTCAGTTTATTCCAGACAGATGTAAAAAGCTTTAATTTAGAAGAAACTGGGGTCTGATCCAGTCCTCAGACTTTATGATTATTTCAATAAATCTCTACCACCTTATCTGTGTGTAAACTAGTCTTTAAATTCCTTTTCTCTCTCTCTCTCTCTCTTTCTTTCTTTTTCTTTCTTTCTTTCTTTCTTTCTTTCTTTCTTTCTTTCTTTCTTTCTTTCTTTCTTTCTTTCTTTCTCTCTCTCTCTCTTTCTTTCTCCTTCCTTCCTTCCTTCCTTCTTTCCTTCCTTCCTTCCTTCCTTCCTTCCTTCCTTCCTTCGGTCTGTTGTTCTGTCTTTTTGTATTTCTCTTTCCCTTTCTTTTTTCTCTTGTTTTCTTTCTCAATTTACTCAGTGGTGGGACTCACACAACTAAGTTAATAGACAGTAGTGTATGAATTGGACAGTTCATGCCTTGCTTAAAAACACACAGACCAACAAAGAGGCCTCATTTCATTCAAACTTCACTGAGGAATGCCATCATAGGGCCTGGTAATGTTTTTTATTTGTTTTTGAGAATGCTGCATGGTCCTGCAGTCTGGGTGTTCAAAGGTTAAACTCAACAGCTAGAAAAATGATGACAGTAACAAAGTTTAAATAACAAAAAAGCCTGGTGCATGAAAACCAATCTTCCAGCCCTATAAAACCACAAGTGCCAGTTCCTCATTATATTTTTTAACTACATCATGATCACATCACTTGAACTACCCTGCAAGATGAAAAGCAAATAGCCAGTACTTACAGCAGCGTTTTCCAATGTTTGTTTTGCATTTTCTTTTTTACTTATTTCTTTTTTAAACTATATATTTCAAGTGAATTAAATAGGGAATTTTAATTAAGAAAGCAGTGTTGAGAGCCCTATTTGCTTCTCAGATGCTGTATTCTATGGTCCAGTGAATACTTTAATGAGTTGTAACAGTGCAAGATGTTTCTAGTTTCTTTACATCCTTACCTCCATCAGCATATATTTCTGCCAGACTTTTAAAATGGATTCTATTTTCCAAAAATGGATTTTTTTAAAAAAAGAGCTTAGCAAATTAACTTTTATTCTTTTTTGTAAAAGTGCCTAATTTAAGGTATAAGCTATTCTTAACCAAAAATAGGATTGAACAATTTTCCCTGTATCTGTTTTACATAGATATTCACACTGAAAAAAAATTCTTGGAAGATTTTTATCTTAATTTTAGATCTCTAGATACTGCAGATAGTAATTACAGAAATACGGACTTTTGGAATTTCGAAGATGTCCTCTGCTGGGATTTTCATTAGTCAGGTGTTCCACAATGCAATAACCTGATGGAATATGAAAGTCATATTCCTGATGTCCCAGAAAAAAGAGAAGGAGGGAGGAGACTGTGCTTGATTATAAGAGTGAGAAGCTGCACAGCACTCCTAACAGTAACTTAGCCAGTGGTTTCAGCTCAACATTGTTTAAGGCAGATCTTCAACATTTATCTTACTCTAGACAGCCATTGCCCAGCACCTAAAATGACAAAATACCTGACATCCAAAATGAAGGAAGGAAAGGTTTATTTAGCTCACAGTTTGTGGAGGTTTCAATCTGTACTCGGCTGGCTCCAAGGCAAAGTGGCATATGGCAGAGGGCAGCAGTTCATGGCAGTGGGAAACAGCAAAAGCAACAAGAGCAAAAGGGAGGAATGGCAGAGAAGAGCAAGCCTTTTTCCCTCCCTTATATTGTAAGCAGGTTCCCCCTACCCAGGGGGCATGTAGCACTCACATAACCTCCACGCCCTCCTCCTGCACAGGCTCAGGATCAATACAAAGTAAGCACCCTGGCTCCCTGCTGAATCATATAGTTCACCTTCTAAACTTCTCAAATGGACACAATGAACAACATCCCGGAAAGGTAAAGGCATGCCCTTTTTACCCCAGGATGCAGAACGACTGAGTCATTTAGCCAAACCTCTAGACTCCCCAAGTTGATACAATGTATCAACCGTAACACACACTCATGAAATAAATATTTCTACCATCTTGTTTCGGCGATGGAGTAATGGTGTCATAGAGGGCGCGAGGCACTCCAAGGGATTAGCCACCTTAACCTCTTAGAGTGAGGAAGATGAGTCCCTAGAAAGGGGATGAAGAATTCACTGTGATAATTGGGAGATTGAGAAAAGCTTGGAGGAAAGGCTAGCTGTACCCATGCACCTACTTGACAGTGGGAAGAGGATGCCATTCTTCAGATCCTGGTCCTCAACGAAGTGCCAGGTGAAGATGAGTGAAGAGCATCCTCAAAGAAAGTAGATGTCTGCGCTTACTTGGGACTGAGAGACATCTGCCTGCTCTTAACCATGTGCACATTTCTTGAAGTGCCAGGAAAAAACTCCATACTCTTCAGCCTGCATTCCCTATGAGTTATCATCTTTTAAAGTACATGCAAATACAGGAGGTTCCAACACTCCAGAAAAAGAGGAATGGAGAAGGGCAGGTGTATATGCCAGGAATTGCAAAAATCTCAGAAGATGAACCATAGGCTTGATGGAAAATATGCCCCCTCCTTGTCCTGAAAATTGGGCATGTATTGCACAGCTTGGGCCCAGAAGGTGCTCCTGTCACATGGAGACAGTGAGGAGGAGATTCTTGGGGAAGTTCATGGACAGCAGTGTTGGCATCATGAGGCTCGATCAGGAAGTTGGACGACCCCTCCTAAATGTACACTATTGGGAGATAACAGAAGACACAAGAAGTGCCAGAAACCAGTCATTGTATGCTTATTAAATAGGAATGTGGCATCACTGGTGCCTACCAGCTGGTGAAGAATACACAGGAGCTCACACAATATCCATTAATTTGTCAGACACATGGAATCACAAGTAGTGTGCCACACCTCACTCCTAACAGTCGTGAGCATAAACTGAGCACCTGTTATGGGCCCAGAACTGTTCTAATGGCTTCATGTGCAATTGTCTCATTTAATTTTAGTAACAATCTTACCAAAGTTGTTTTTATTATCATCCCGCTACAGATGATACTCTCTTGCCCAAGTAAGCGAGTAAATGAGTAGGTGAATTGGAACATGAGCCCAAGGAGGCTGACTCCAGCGCAGGGCCCTCAGTCATTATCTCTATTTTCTCTCTCATGTGACAGGATAACCTCTCTTCAAAGACATAGGTGACCAACTCAATTTGGGCTTCAGTATTTTAAATTAAAGTATCCCACTCAACAACAGACCCCCTCCGTGACATGGTGACACCATTTCCTACATTTAGACAAGTCTCCATCCTACACCAATCACCTGCACAATCACTGTAGGCACAACCTGCCATCTCCCACATGTGTATGGCATGCAGTCACACACCACTCCCATTCTTTATTTTGAAGCACCATGAAAATGCTCCTCCCTCGTCCTGCATCCTTGCCCACAGGATGCACTCTCAGCCCTGTTTTCTCAACTACTTTCATTTCCTAATGACACTATTTTCTTCTGGGAGCTCTTTATGTACCTTTCCCACCCTTCACCAGTCTTTTCATGGACTCTCTGCCCTCCTCCTTTTCCTGCTCTGAACACATTGGTGCAGCAGATTTTCTTCTCCCAACCATCTTCACTGCCTGTGCTATCTCTTGGTGGTCTTCCATGCTTCAGCTACCACCAAGAGGCTCACAAGTCCTGTTTTTTTCACTTCCCAGACTTTCTCTTAGTCCAGGGTTTATTGAAACTTTATGCCAGGCATGGCTACGCATGCCTGTAATCCCAGCACTCCAGAGGCTGAGGCAGGAGAATCATCACGAGTTCGAGACCAGTCTGAGCTACAAGTGAGCTCAAGGCCATCCTGAAGTGCATAGTGAGATCCTGCTTCAAAAAGACAAAGAAAAAAAAAAGAAATTTTATTTAAAAAATGCATGAGATGGGCTCTTCTCCTTCAAAGTATTTTGACTTAGTTGCTGTAAATTACTCATATAAATAGGAAACAAATACTGTCCTGAGGTTCCTTTCAACTGTTCAAAGTATTCTGATTTCAGTTGAGTTTAGAATATGATAATAAACACTGTGTAGTATGCTTAAATCATAATTATATTTTAGATATTTAATATGCAATTTCATTTTTATTGATAATAAAAATCTTAATACTGAAGTAAGAATTAAAAGTCACTTAAGGGAATATAGGAATATTAATAATATTTTAGTTACTTACATTTAATAGAATTATTCTTTGGAATTACCTTGTCCCCAAAATTAAAGCATAAAATGAATTTATGGATGTTCAGCTTTTAAAGCACTTTTATGCATAGAAAAAACTTAATCATTTACATAGCCATAAACTTTGTTTATGAGGAAAACAAATACTTCCTTAGCAGCTATCTGAAGTGTAGTTATCAATGGGAAATGGAAGGTGGCTCTTTCCTTAGTGTCTATATACAGCCAGAGGATTTACTGTCCCTTTTATATATAGGAATGAATTAATGTCTACCTTAGTCCATTTTATGTTGCTATAACAGAATACCTGATGCAGGCTAGTATATAAAGAAAAGAGGTTTATTTAGCTTACAGTTCTGATGCTGAAAAGTCCACACAGTGTAGCATTGCCATCTGGCTGTGTGGCAGCTTGGCAGAGAAGCAGAAACGGAATGGCCGTGTGCAGAAGAGGTATGCATATGAGCAAGGAAGAAGATACTGGGAAGGTATCGGGCTTGCTCTTCTACAAACATCTGCTCTAGGGGAACTGATCCAGTTGCACAAGACCTGATCTACCCCTGAGAGATAGCATTGATCCCTTGGGGAGAGTGGATCCCCATGACCTAGTTACCTCCCACTAAGCCCCACCTCTTAAATGTACCCCGAGCCCCCCATTCTGTGACATTTTCAACATATGGACCTTTAGGAGGATAGTCACATCATATTCAAACCACAGCAACGCTCCCCAGGATTTTCTTCCAGTAGTTAATGCCTTTGAAGCTGGGTTATCAGATGAACGGTAACTGTAATAATCCAAATAATTCAGGAAAAAGCTTTCAATTCCATACAAAGTACTTAGTCTAATTCTCCCAAATCTGGTCTTCCCTTTTCCTCAATGATTTAACCTTACATTTATTTTAAATAGCTATCTACAGATAATCTAGAAACAAAAGGCAATTAAAAAATAAGGCCCTGTTGTAGTTTGGGGTTTTGCATGGGGAACAATATAGTACAGGACACATATTTTATAAGATTGTTTGTAATAGTCACCCAAAAAATCATATACAAAAAGAGTGCAGGAAATCTGTCCATACACTAAAGACCAAAGAATCCAGCTGAGGGCCTGGATTCCATGGTAATGTCCTGCGTGAGTCCAGCTGAAGACTTAGAGCCCATAACAGTGCCCCTTACAAGTCCAACTGGAGGCCAAGAGCCCACAACAATGTCATGCAGGCCTGTTTCATGGATCTGTACTGGGAAGACCCAAAGGTCAGTGGTGGAAGCTAGAAAATCTATGCCAGCAGGATGAAGGATCTGTGCTAGCAGGCTGAAGGATCTGAACTGGAGCCAGGAAGCAACACTCAAAGTAAGAACCAGAGCTCTCCCAAAAAGTACCATAGTCATCCTCAGCAACAGTGAGGTTCTGAGCTCCTCTGACCATGAGGAAAGCCTAGATCCCATCAGGAAAGCCAACGTGACAAGCTACTGGTGTTTCATTCACAAAAGTGTCATTTCCATGGATTGGCTGGGGTACACCAAGCCTTGGAAAGAAAGAAAGAAAGAGAAAGAAAGAAAGAAAGAAAGAAAGAAAGAAAGAAAGAAAGAAAGAAAGAAAGAAAGAGGGAAAGAGGGCAAGAAGGAAAGAAAGAACAACAGGAAAATTTCAGTGAGAAGATGTCTGGAAGAGTCTGAAGATACTCATTAGGAATTCCATGATGCTGGAAGGATGAGAGAAGAGACATTTCACAAGTAGAGGAGTGATGGGCTTGGTGTATTAAGCTAGACGGCATGGTTGCAAGTTTCACCTCTACCATTTACTGACTAATGACCTTGGGGAGGTTATCTACTCTCTCTTTCCCTTATTTTTTCCTCTATAAAATGGTGGTTAGTCTTTACCTACCAGGGTTGTTGTGGGATTAGATGAATGGATCCATGCACAGCATATTGTGCATCACACAGTAAAACTGCCCAGTAAGTTTCAGCCATGATTAGTCATTGTTGTGACTAATGCTCCTACATAGTCCCTGAATACATCAGTGCATCACACTGAATTCCAGGGACACAGCACACAAGCCACAAGGTGCAGAGAGTGTGGGGACATTTAATAGTCCTTGAATGCATCGCTACATTTGAGGACTTACAACATTAAAGTCAGATCACCTTCCAGAGAACATGAAGCTAATGGGGACTTTAGTTTAAGGCTATACATATCCTGTACACTTTGGTACCATTTTAGGGCATTTCTATGGGAAGTGTATACACACACATAAGCCACAGCAAGCTCTTACTGTATAGCACACATTCTAGTAAGTGTTTTATATACAAATTTCACTTGCTTCTCACAACATTTCTATGAGGTGGGTCAAATTAATATCTTTATTTTAAATAGGGAGATTGTGAGGTCAGCTGCATTTAGATACCTGGATCAAACTGAGACAGGGTATCGGGGTTTGCACTCAGGGCTGCCTGACTCCCAAACCTGTGCTCCTGACCTAACCATTTGCTATGTTCAGGAATACCAGAGAGTGGGACAGCGTTCAAAGGACGATCCAGGGAATTCAAGGACTATTACATTCTGAGGAAATCACTACATTTTCTGTAGCATGTAAGCTACACATTAAAAAGCCGCATTCTTTGTGTGAGGGAGCTGAATTTTACTGTTACAAGTAAGGGTGTATAAACAACAGAGATTTGTTTCCTGTGTCTGAGCAGTGTTTCTTCACCACTCATCCCTGTGAGTTGCAGGAAATGGTAAACACCTTGCATTTGGTAACTATGACCCTTTGGCATTTTCTATTATATAACAGCCTTTTGGGGGTGAAGTCCCTTGATGCAGAGTTCATACTACTTGTAGGAGTTGCTTCCAGGCTCACGTTTTTTTCTCCTTCTGCTTTTGGGATAGGAAGCTGGGGCATTCTGAGGTGGTGGGGCTGCAGTGTGTTTTCCCTGCTGAATGCCTCTGGTTAGGGAGAGTAGGAGGCTTCCTCTCACGTGACCAAGGTCAATGATCCCTGCTTGCTGACGGAGCCTCCTCATTTGTTCTCTTGATGATGTTCGCCCTGTGAAGCACAGTGGGGATGCTGCTTATCCTCTGGGCATTTTGCCCAGGGCATCTGCTCCAGAGTTACTTTATTCTTGGAAATGAGCCCCCACCCCCACCACATAGCAAGTGTGCTACTTAGCATCCTCAAAGATGTTTCAGCCTCCTTACAGGCATGGAAGCTTCTGTGTCTTCTCCCCACCACTAGGAGTAAGAGGGCTCTACAGATTCCTCCCTCACCTATTTCTACACTTGTGCTATGGAGCCCTGTTAGAAGCAGCACCATGGGGAAACCAGGGTTTCTCTGAGGGGCTTGTCCTGCGGAGGAAGGAAAGATGCCTCCTACTTTAAGAGGGGCCCTGACTTGTGTGAGAATTTCAGCCACCTTCTCTCCACCCAAGGACTTTTAGGAGTGGGTTTGCCTACAGTGATAGAGGAGGGAGCAGGAAGTCCCTTCCAACCAAGTTTTCATTCTTTTCCTCAAAGAGAGATTTAGCCATTGGATGGGGATTTTTTCTTAGTATATATCTTGATTTCTCTGCTTAATAATTTGCTAGGTACAAAAATCCTGTCTGCTGGGCATGCTGATGGCATGCTTCTAGTCTCACCATTCTGGGATGCTGAGGCAAAAAGGCTGGGGATGTAGCTCTTAGTTTATTAGTACATATTGTATATACATTTTAGTAGGTTTCATTTTGGTAGATTTTCATCACCCATTTGCCCCACCTCTCCCTGATTTCACATGCTTTGCGGGGGTCAATGTGTATAGTATTTAAGAGAAGATTTTGGAAATTAAGAGGTGGGCATGTGTGTGTCTGTGCATGTGGCTTGGGGAAGAAAGTGCTCTTCCTCAGGGAAGCCTGGCTTTTGAGACTATTTTCTTGCTCTGAATTTAATAAATCTGATTTAACACTCTAACCTAGACGATTATTTTTTTCTCGGTGTTACAGGTTCTTTCACTAAAGCAATGAAAGCCTCTCGGTTTAATGCCTGAGAGAACCATAGGGAATTAAAAACACATGGTTATATTATTTTCAAAATATCACGGCCATTACACATATCTAGTGTAATGTTACTTTCTGGGTAGATTTCCCTTCTGTGATCTTCACTGTTTCAATGTGATTTGATCACTTGGTTGGGATTAGAACGTTAAATAGGAAACAACAATAATTTCTACCCTAGCCCAGGCCCTGGAATTCAGACAAAGAGGAGCTGATTCCAGGGAGAACAGAGATGTAGTATCACCTGTCAGCCTTATACAACTGCGCCTTCTTTTAATCCCAGCTGTGAATGCTCCAGAACTGATTTTATTAATAGAGGAGGTTATTATGTCCAGAAAAGTTTAGTGGTTGGCAATATTTTTACTATTTTTTGACACCACTGTTCTGCTTAAGAGTTACACATCTACTATGGAATGCAAAATATGCACTGTTACAGAGAATATAGAATGTTGTTATAAAGGAGATTTTAGACAAAGGTTGATCCATCATGCAGGCACTCTACAGGATGTTAAATCTTACTATATTGTTAAAGATGACATTCCACTGTGTCTTGTATTTGGAGTTCTCTTAAAAGTCAAATATTAACAAGGACTTGGAGAAAACTGTAGCCTGTTAATGTTTGCAGAAGTATATTTTCTGATAATGAAAAGAAGTTTAGAGACCTTTGTTGTGTAAGCTGTCTCTAAAATGCTGTAGCTAGTATTTTGTAATGTGTAGTGATATTGTTCCTCACACATACCTTCTTTTGCCTCATTCCTCCTTGCCACCACTCCTGACATAGAAGGGTAGGAGAAGGACATTTTTTTCCTCTCTTTACTTTGACCCAAAATAGACATACATGATTTTCCTCAATTTACCATAATGAGATGAGAAATGACATTTAAATGAGAACTCTCTGTGTGATAAGAAACTAACTTGTTTTATAAACTGTGGCTTTTGCATACTTAGCTTCTGAGCTTGTGAGTTTCTTTACCTCATTTTGACATCCATGATTAACTTAAGACATTAGACTGTTCTCTGGTCTAAATAGCAAAGGGGAGAGAATTTACTGAAGTGGGTGGCAGCCAACCAGGAAAGCTTCTGACATACATAAATAAATGCTAGAACACACACATTATTTTGTCTTAGTTGTATCTTTAAAGCTAGTAGATAGGAACTGGGGCAAGGAATGACATCGGTGAGAAAGAGATCCACATGGCAAAGAGTAAGAGTGCTGAAGAGAGAGGCAGAAATGATCAGACAGTGAGCCAGCGATTAGAGTTGCAGTGACTGCATAAGTCTGCATGCCTTTGTGAAACCTTCATTATGTGCCCATGTTCATAGGTTTTCTTATTTCTTATTGGTCAACATAAGCCAATAACTTTAGATCCACAAGACCTAAGATGTAGCTAGAGCCAATAAATGTAAATTATGGGGCTTCTTATATCGTTTATATTTAATATCTCAGATTCTCTTCTGTAGAAGATTTTCCTATTTCTTTTCTTCATTCATACCCTGTACCTACATGTATCTGAGGATCTACACTTAAATGAGGATACTTCCTCCTTTTCTGTCTTATTTCTATGCTCTTCTGTTGAGCCTGTCAAGTGATACAGCTTCCTTGCTGCTTAAAGGTGGTATGTCTTCTCTGGTTTACCTTTGTTCTTTGGTTGTAGTAACTTCTGTCTGTAATAGTACCCAAGACAAGATGCTGCGTACTGGCACGGGTGCTATAGCTACATTGCCTGGCTTATTTCTCATCTTTGATTTTACAGTAGGTAAACTCACATAGCTTCTTAACCTATCTAAATAAATTAGGAAAAGATGTCACACTCAAATCCAGTGAGTCGATGGATGGACTGGTTTACAATCATAACCTCCCCCTCTTCTTATTTCCTTTAAAGTGTACCTTTGCAGAGGTATCCCAGTGTCCCACACCTCCCCAACCTACCTTTTGGTGCTTGGACAAGCCTTGTGATTTACTTTGGCCAATGTGATGCTAGCAGAAGAGTTACAAACAGAAGCCTGAGTTGTATTTTTGCCTTGGGACTTCCTTTCCTATGTTTCTACCAGCACTATAGGAGCATGCCCAGGATAACCAGAAGCTTAAAAAGCATGAAGAGCAGACCTGAGGCTGTCCCAAATCATCCATCAGCCAGCTGTCAGAATCATGAGTGGCCTGCCTAGAGACTGACTAGCTGACTGTCCAGCTGATACTGGGCATTCAAGTAGTACTAGCACCCTTAGTGTTGAGTGATACTGGAGTTTTGTGGATTTTGTTGTATGATACTGTGACAATGACAAAAGAGTTTAGTATGGGAAATTTTTATAAAAGCGTATAGATAGAGTTTATGTAAACCAGAGTTTAGGAGTAGCGATAGCAAGGTCTGCTTACCTTGCCTATACCAGAAGCAGCCATGGGAGAAAGTGATCACTAAGAGAAAGAAAGAAATATGAAGGCAGGAGCTGAGAACCTGAGTTAGGGAAGAGGCGAGCCTGTGGTTGCATCACAGGGAAGGGGTTGGAAAATAAGTACCTTACAAATTTCACTCTCTCCACTGGACCCACTAGACCATCTGGTACGGCAACTTGAGCCAAGGCTTCATATATACCTTCTCTGGACCATGAGACCGTGAGTTACATTTCTGATGCCCAAATCTAGAATATTTCTGCTAGTACATGCATAGAAATACCTTAATATGCAGCCCATCTGCTTTACTTGTAAGAATCCGATGATCAATTTCCTCAATCCCACAAATCCTTCTGGGCCAAAGTAGTTTGGCTCCGTTTTTCCCAGAGGCTTACTGTTTAATTGCACATACCTTATCGCTGATGGTTAAGTGCCAACATCTGGTTTCTCTCCCTCTGGGACTCCTTTATTTCCTTTGAGATCAGAAAACCAAATTTTAGTACAACACCCTCCACTGTTATCTCTGGTTTACAGAATCCAGCCGGCACAGAGCTCTTCGACGTCCTAGTGCCCTTTCCACCAATGTCTTGGTGCCCTTGCCATCAATTCTATAGGCTGCTCAGGGCACAAGATCAGTGGTGCTAAGCAAATTACATACAGTGGATCCATTCCAACCTTCCATGCTTTATTAGGCTTCCTTCTCCTGTATTTCAGTATTTTGACGTCAATGATTTAGACCAGGAATCAGCAAACTCTTTTCAATAAAGGACTGGACAGTAAATATTGTAGTCTATAAGGACCACATAGACTATCTACTCCTTAGGCCTGCCATTGCAGCTCAAAAATAACCTCAGACAATATTGAAATTAATGAATTTAGCTATGCTTCTCTAAAACTTTATTTACTAAAACAGACAGTGGACTGGATTTGGCCTGTAGGCCATGGTTTGCTGACCTCTGATACGGATAACTTTTGGATCCTGCCTCTACTAGCCAACTTGGTAGGCTCTTAACACCACTGCCAGATTTATTATCTAAATCTTGGGCAAAGAGAGTCTCATTAATTATTGATGACAAGGGTCTCAATTAATTCAGCTGGGTCAAACCTAACACTTTGTTCTTCTTAATCTAATTGTGCTTCCAGTCCACCTCCATACATGCTTCCAGCCTTGCCAGCTGACCTTGTATCTCTTCTAGTGTCGGGGCTGTACCCTTTGGAGCTGGTTTTGTATTGTGGAATATGCAGGGCTCTTACTGTTTGTTAGGGTCCAGGGTTACAGTTGGTTTGCCTTCTCTGATTTGCCCTGTTCTTTGGCTACAGTTAAAGAACTTTGTAGGGAGGTAGCTCTCCCTAGTCAGTTACTGAAAGGCTTTTAGTCAGGGTAAGCTGGTTCACTTGAAGGAGAGTGGAAAAGTGACCTTAAGGAAGAGAGTTCCTTCAATTCTGCAAGGGATGTTTAGAACTTCTCTTAGAGCTATATATATATTTTATAAATATTTTAATACCAAATTATTTTCTGAGATTTTTGTTTCAACTTACACTTTTACTAATATATATGTACATATATACATATCTATGAATCTTTTTTGTGTGTGTGTCTTTTTGAGATAGGGTCTCACTATGCACTTCAGGCTGCCCTTGAGCTCACTTTGTAGCTCAGGCTGACCTTGAACTCGCAACGATCCTCCTGCCTCAGCCTCCTAGGTGCGGGTATTATAGCCATGTGCCACCATGCCCAGTATGCTTATGAATCTTCATTACTAGTTTCCTAACATTTACTAAGTCAGACTTTTAATTAATCAGGTAATTAATTAATTAATTAGTTATTATTTGCCAGTCTGGTAGTTGGAAATGTCACATCTTAGTGGCTGTAATTTATGTTTCTCCCAGAGAGGTTCTTACTTGTTTTGCCTGGAGTCTTTGGGATGTTCTTGATGTGAAGCCAGCTCAGCTTCTTGGAGCCGCCAGCTGGAGTCTGGTTCAGCTCCCTGTGGGGAAGAGGCAAGCCACTACATTTCTTACCCATGGTCGTTACAGATCTCCCTCCAGAATAGCACTGGCTTTGAGTTTGCCTGTCGCTAACCTTTCTAACTTTGTTTCACTGTATTCCAATGGATTTCGCTTCCTTTGCTGCATCCAGCAATGAATCACAGTGTTTTATCAGATGCCTCATTGTGCATAGTACAAAAATCTCAGCTCATCTAATCTATTTTATTTCTAAACCTGAAGTTAATGATGTACAGTTTTTTTAGTGAAACATGCAAAAAAGGTCACGAAACATTCGTTTCTCCCAGACTTTCACGATCTGTGTTGGATTTCAGCACCTTTGCTCAGAGCTCCATTTCTTCAAGCTAAATGCTACAAGAGTAGGGTAAATGTTGTCTAGATGGACAGAGGAAATCTGCTTGTTATTTCAGCCTTGGCTATTTGCATGGAAGATGTCTTGTGGCTCCAACCTCCAGGATGAAATGTCTTAGCATTTATGAGTCATCCTGGATGACTTCCTCCTTACAGTCAGCAGCAAAATGCCCTGAATCGAATAGATCAGAGTAACAGGTGGCAGAGATAGTTGAAGCAGAAGAGGATGGCTTTGTTTAATGTGTAAGGCAATTCAGCCCGAGGTATTCCCTGGGGCACAGCATGGGACTCTAGAGTGCTTCTCTATTTCTGCCCTGGCCATCTTCATAAATGAAGCTTTAAGTCTCACCTCTGCCCCTTTGCACTCAGTACTTGAAAGATTAAATAGCACTGGATTCTTTAGGCTGCATCTAATGTACATGGCACACAAATATGCTCCTACCGTGCCCTTTGCTCAGACTAGACTGCAGTTATTCTCCTCTTGACAAATGTCAGATCTTCCTTAAACTTTACTTTTTTGGTCATCTTCCAGCTAACATGAAACTTTTCATACACTGAGTTAAGTCTCCCCAAACCACAAGTGCAGTTCAAGGCCCGGGAATGTGGCTTCTCAGTGCCTGTCACATGGCATGAATACAAGATAAGTACTTGATCATGTGAAATGAATGAGTGAAAAAGCAAATGAACAAATAAATGGCCACATTCTATAATCCGTTCAACAAAGCTGCCTCTGGTTGTGGGTGTGCTTTTACATTTGTTACACCTTGAATCTAGACTGTTCCCCAAAGGCTCCCATGTTGAAGGCTTTGTCCCAAGCTTGGCCCTATTGGGAAGTAGTGGAAGTTTTAATAGGTTTAGCGTAGGTCTTAGATCATTGAGGGCCTCCCCTCAAGGAAGGGGACAGTAGCAACCTAGCTCCTTCCTATCTATAGCTTTCACTTCTCATCCAAGAGGTGAATGGCTTTGCTCTCCCACATGCTCACTACCATGATGAGCTACCTTGCCACAGGCCCAAAAGCAATGGAATTACTCAGCTTTAGGCCCTACTACAAGAATTTCTGAGTCAGTAGGTACTATAGTGGATTTAGTCCAAGAATTTTCATTCCTAACTCATTCTGAAGTAATTGCAATGTTGCTGCTCTGAAGCACTTTTGGAAAACACTGCTTTACAATCTTTAACACTCATTTATTCCATCCTCTGCGGCTGACGATATGGTGGGCTGTGAATTAGAACACAGCACAATGCGCTGCAACTAAGGGACCCCAAATACACTCTCTCAACCAAAAGAGAAGTTTATTCCTTTCTAATATAGCTACCCTATGCTTAAGAGTCTAGTGGTAATAGGAAAGCTCCTTCTTAATCTGTGACTTGCAACATTGTCCTAGTTATCTCAGTTGCCAAGGAAATAAGAAGATTAAAGAGAAGGCACAGGGTAGTGCTGACTCAGAGAGATGACCTAGGTGTTACACACAGCACTTCTGTTCCTCATTCTTTAGCCACTATGGTCTCTAGTCACACCTCATTTCAAGGAGGCTGGGCAGGAAGCTAATATCTGAGTGGTCCCATGACAAGTAGAAATGCTGTGGGTTTCAGTACTAAAAGAAAGAAAAAAACAACGAGTACTAGGTTGTTGCCTCAAGTGAGCTATTTTACGTAAATGTCACCCAGCACCTATAATGACAAATGGAGGGGCTGGGGATTTAGCTCTGTGGCACAGCACCTGCCCGGCAAGCGCAAGGTGGTGAGTTCAATTCCCAGTACTGGGGGAAAAACAAAAAACAAAAAACAAACAAACAGAAAATGACAAATGGAAAGCATGAAACTATAACCTGGAACCCACAAGTCTTGTAGGCTGGGAAAGTTGCATTTGTGCTTGAACTTGTAAATTGGCTCATAAATCCATTTGGTTTAGAACTTTAATATAAATTTTAGATAACCTCAGGTCCACTTATTGACCAGAAACATTCTGCAGTAAGTATTGTTCTTTTATTATCGAAGGTCATTGTGACACTCATAATTAATTTGTCTTATTAGTATATGCTCTTGTCCAGTTGTCAATTTGTGTAGTTTTCTTACATTTATATAATCCTTTTTAATTAAGGGCTGAACTGATGAAAGGACAAAAAGTCTAGAAGGGTTATTAATATTTTATGTGTATTTTACTTCATTTGACAAAGGTAATATTTTCAAGCTCTGTACAGAACTTTATAATGTACTTATAAAGATCCCAAGAGATCTCCTTTAATCAGATACATAGGAAATGTGTTTACTCCCACATTCCTACAAATCTAAGTGCTATTGGTGGTAATTCCTACTAATGTGACCATTTGAAATGAAGGCTGTACTAAAATTATGGTGTGCATAGTAATAAAAAGTGCAGTGGTGGTTTTGACATTACCAGTTCCTGCTGATGTTAGGGTTGGTGCCAAAAAGAGATGATTTTTTTACACTTAAAATATTATAAGAAAGATGAATTACAGCTACTTGACATTATCATTTCTGAGGGTGCCTATCTCCCTTAATTTTAACTCCAGAGAGTAAGATAAAAGGTTAATCTTTTTTAGAAGATTAAACCACATTTTTAATCTTATTTCTTTAGGCTAAGTAGAGCAAAGACTTGAGAAATTATGTGGAAAGGTCAGCAATATTTTTAGATTGCCATGTGCTTAAGTGCTACCCTATTTAGTTTTTGCATGGTATCGCATATCATTATTTTTTTAAAAAATTTTATTTTAAAGAGAATAAAAAAAATTAGAAAAACATTGAAGACAGTACAGAATTTCAAAACAAGATGATAGGAAATCAACAATGGTTGTTATGTGGCATATTGTTATCTTCCAAATAGTTGCTTAGATTATCACATATAGGCATGCAAAATTGATCAAAACAAATTAAGCATTAACTGTTCCTTTCATTAAACCAATAGAAATTAGTAGTACAATTATCTTAGCTATCTTGTGTATAATTATGTATCTTTTCCCTTTCTTCTTTCTTTCTTTTCTTCTTTCCTTCATCCCAGTTGTTCTTTCCTTTTGAGCAGTTTCTTTCCCTTTCACAAATCTATTGTACCTTTTGGATTTTAGTTACTCTTTCAGTTTCTTACACTAGGGAGATGACCTGATGTTTACACATGCAGGTGGAGGCTTTTATACCTAAACAGATGCACCTAGAAACCATAGGCATAAGTGAAATATATCTTGTGTCATTATTGTTTCCTTCTTACAGAGCAATGAAGTGAGGCATGAGTTACATATGGCAACTCAATAGCAAACATTCACTTGGTAGAAAAACTAGGTATATGACAGCTTCTGTCTCCAAATTTTGGTACTTTCTTCTGTAACAAACTACCTCTCATTACAACAGGAAAACAATCACGATAATTTATATATGAAATGATATTATTGTCTGGAAAATGCTCAACTTTTCATTTTATTTTCTAGTGTATATTTCTAAAAAGAGAGCTTGGGATGCTCAGGTTCTCAGACTGAACTTCCTGTAACTGCTGTTCAACACATTCATGCACATGATCCATGTTGCTACTTGCATTGCACTTCTTGATTTGAAGTTTGGACAAAGATTCTTTGGAAGCTGGGGATCCCATAGAGGTCCCTGCTAGAGGGATGCTTTTCAAGCTGTGGCATCTTTATTGACTTAGGGAGTATTCAGCATGGAAAACCTGAGCTCACATAGTTTTATAAGTTAAAAAAAGTCATTGCAATTAAGAATCAAATTTAAACATTAAGAATAATAGAATTTCTAAATTTATTATGATTTTATGTCAGTGTGAAGATCAGATTATTTTAACATTCCCCAAGATAACAATATCTGGTACACTGGTAGATAATTCGAGCTACTGGTCAAGATTTACGTTCTCTTCTGCTTTTTCTTTTTCTTGTGAAAAATCTTGACCTATAGGGATTTGGTGAGATATTAAGCTCAATGGATCTAGATATTCATACTGAATATTTATATAGTGATTTTGTCAACATTCACTTCCTGGTGCAGACACCATTCAGGACTCCACCAGCTGTGAAGTTATAAGCATATCACACTTAGGGGCTGGAAGATCCAGTGAAGGTTTTATTTTGGGAGACAGAGATCAGTAGATCTCTAAATTGATGGTGGGTGTTTATTTAACTCTGTCCTGGCTCAGAATTTATGCATGATAATTAAATGTTTGATCACATATAAAATATTCTGTCAATTTATTTCTCTCCATGTGAAGAAAATCAAGTATTATTCCAGTTACGCATGGAGATAAATCATTTGTATCACAACTTACTTTCTTAAGGAAGTTTAACTGATATTTTATTTTTAACACTGTATAGAAGAGTAGCCTCTTGTATTTGGTGACTATTTCTTTTTATAATATGCTGAGAAAAAAAACCCTCACAGTTTCTGTGTTTTGTACATTGGTATGTTTTATTTACTTAACCTTTCTCCTTGGTGTTTCAGCTTGCTGAGTAGATTATAATCTGCTGGGCTCTCAACAGATCCTTTTCCCTGTACTACTCAAGGAAGAGTGTTTGGATGTTGTGCAGAATGTTAGGCCCTCACTAATTGCAATACTTTAGCGATATGTCTGAATACACTGAAAGTAGGGATGGAGAAACCAGGGAAAATCTCTCTACCCTTATTTCAGTAGGACAGATAATTTAGAATCAGTGTCAAGCCACAAGAAAACTATCAGCAAAGCTTAGTTTCTTTCTTTTCTCTTTTTATATTAAATAAATAAGAATGATTCTGTTTTCTATCTTACTTTTATTCCTTTTTTTTTTTTTTTTTTTTTTTTACACCTCCTGGATCATTCACATACTCATTTTTGGTGGCTACTTATTTTGCTATATATACTACTGTGTTGTGGGGGCCATTTAGACCTAGGAATTAGCTTTCTTTAGTATCCAATGTATAAGTAGTAGTAGAAAAAAAGGTTATTTTTGATTAAATTCTTCTTCCTTTTACAATAACACCTAGCATAATTTTTGGCTGGGCATTGGTCTACTCACCTAGAAAACACATTTGTCCCTCTGCCTTGCAACAATGTGAGTTGTTCTGGCCAATGCGGAGTGAATAGAAGTGATCTGTGCAACTTTAAGATTTATTTAAGGGGGAAAAAAACTCTTTGTGCTCTACTTATATCCCCTTACCACTGAATTGCAAATATCGATAACAAAGCATCCCAGTGCAAGCAGATGTTAGAAATGACTTGTTAAATGCAGAGCCATCTTGTCAAGGACTGTTATGGTGGAAGAGAAATGCACTTTTCACTGAAGCCATTGTATTTTGGGTTTTCTTATCGTATCAGTTTGGCCTGTTTATCCTAATATGGCCCAACTTTTATCTGAATTGCAGAAGCATCCCCAAGGGATATCTGCTGGTAGCTTACTCAATAGCACCTAGAAGCAAATGCAGGTGAATTTTCACTCACTTGTAACTTAAACATAGCTAATAGAGGCAAAACAGAAGGGAAGTATGTATTAGATGATTTCAAAGAAATGTAGTAATAGCTACTACCAGTTATCAAGTACTTACTATCATTAGGCACTTTCAGTAGTCTGTCCCCCACTCTCTCTTTTGCAATACTTAAGATGAACCCAGAGCTTCATGTATTTTCCTACAAAGGTATAGGGCTGGCCCTAGTTTCGTCTCTTCCTTCTTTCCTTTCTTTCTTTCTTTCTTTTTGTTTGCAAACATGATTTTGGAATTATTATTCCTGTTTTCCAGATAAAATGTGTTTGTTCAGATAGTTTGAGGCTACATAATCAGTAAGAGATAAAATCTAAGAATCCAAGCATGGTGGTTAATGTTGTGTGTCAGTATGACTGGGGTAAGGGACATCTACATAGCTGGAGAAACATTATTTCTCACTGTGTCTGTGTGAGTGTTTCCAGAAGAGATTAGTACTTCTATCAGTAGACTGAATGGAAAAGCCTCATCTACACCAGAGTGTGTTGGGTATCATACAGTTCTTTGAAGGCTTGGATAGAAGAAGAAAATGCAAAGGAAAGGTGAAATCACTTTCTTTTCTGGAACGGGGACATTCATTCATTTGATCCTCAGGCCTTCAGAATCAGACTGTTGTACTATGGGCTTTCCTGGTTCTTCAGTTTGCATATTGCAGACTGTGGGACTTTTCAGCCCTCTTAATCTTGTGAGTAATTTGCATAATTAATTCCCTCTTATATATCAATAAATAGTCTATTGGTTTTGTTTCTCTGGAGAGCTCTAGTACACCAAAATCTCTGGCTCTTCTCATTCTGATTCTGTCTTTCTAAGATGTATTTTAAAAATAAATAAAGCTATAGCTTGATGGATACAGGTACATGAAGGTCTTCCCAATTTTTCTTCACAGAGAAGGTTTCAGGTTTTTTTTAAATACTGAAGCCATGGTTGTGAATATCCCATAAATATATGGCAAGCTAGAATTGTGTGGCATAAAACCATTTATTTCATTAAGATGTACCATGACTTGGTCAACATGGTCTGCTGTTGAGATCATTGTGATAAATAAATGTGTCTGGAGAAGTAATACAAAAATAAACCTTGGTTTATGTCCACTGCATCAGCTTTCACAGGATTGGATGATTAAGAAGATTCACAAGACTCTCCAGCAGAGAATGTCTAGTTTAGCACAGCAAATCCTAATGTATGAAAATCTTACTATATGAAGGGTACACAGTTGTGTGGACTCTGAAAGACACAATGGAAAGAAAATTGAGATTTTCTTGGCATAAGTGAAATGAGGAAGCAGGTTGGGGGGGGGTGCTCCACCATGGAATCATAGCTCAAGGGGCAGTGTTCTTATTCATAGAATCACTGTAGGACAAGCAAAACTCAGGAAATCAGAGCATGAAAATTCCTTAATTTTATTCTGTTATAAGAAGGGCTTTGTGCCTACAACTCAACTAGAACACCAGAGACTCCTTTAGTGTTTTCATTTCCTCATTAGTTCATTTTGACTCATTCAGTATGTATTTTCCCAGTATCCCCTGTGGGTTGTGAATTAGATGCAGAATAGCTGGGATGAAGAAGACAGACAAAATTCATACACTTGCAGTTCATATTCTGGTGAACAACTAGAGAAAAGGTTTTCTTGATTTAAGCTGGTGAGCTCCTGTGTAGAATTTCTTTAATTTTTATCAAATAGTAAGACTCTAGGAGGAGTGCTGAAGGAGAGGGCTTGGCCAATACATTTGGGCTGTAGAGAGATGTATGAGTAAAATTCAAGATCATTTCACTACCTACTTCTCCAGAGTGATGGCTCAGAAATCACATACTGTAGCTTGTGTTGTGATGAAAACCTAAATTCCTATAGAAAGCCCAGCCTCTCAAATCTTCTTTTATTGTCCTGATAAAATTGTACCTTGATGTAACTGGCTGTTTCAACATTCCACTTGTCTTTGTTATAGATCTGGACTGGAGCGAACCACAGACTAAAAAATATGTAGAAGACTTTGCTCCATTGATGACTGCTTAACAAAGGCCGCACTCAGCCCATATTCAGCCCCATCATTCAATATGGTAAGTGTTTACTATATTTAACCTCTGTGGGTTAAGATATTCTGACTTAAAGATAAATACTGTATCTTCTAGCAACTACAGAAATGCAGCTTTCCTATTGTCTCACTTCCTGGAGATTCCAGAAGCTGACTTACTTATTTCACCTTACCTTATTTTTAATACTAAAATAGTAAGTATCAATATATGCGGTTGTACATGATAACAATAAAATCAGAAACTTCACTAGCCAATCAAACTCCCTGTGTTTAATGGTGAGGAAAGAGGCCTTTATTTCCATTTTATTAAAAGATTGACTGCTATTTTACTCTCTTAAATAGAATAAATTTTCATAGAATTAGCTGGCAGTTTTTAAGACTCATTCATATTGGTAGCAGAGCTTAAGCAGTTATAAAGGAAGTTGATAAGTGTGGAAAATATGAAAAATGGAAATGCTTTTACTTATATACACATATGTGACTGCATTTAAAGGTCGAACACAAGCCAATAGATTTGTTAGAAGAAAATGAGGTTTCTGAAAGATATGTAGTGAGCAGAATGAAATCAGAATATTTGGGGAAAAATTTAAGTGAAGAAAAGGGTGAGGAAATATACTGGAGCCTTAGAAAAAATGGAGCAACAATAGATTGTCATATAATAATCAGAATATGGAGGATAAAAAAAGCAGGCAGCAAGTGAGAAAGAGTGTACCCATGACAACTTGGGTTGCTCCTATTTTCCTCTGTTAGAGACATTCTAACCACCTTGCTTAAATCTATAATAATAGCTCCTTGTCACAAGAAAGTCGTCTGAATTTGTGTTTTCATCTATGCATTTGTATGCCATTTGTCTGTCATCTGATGAATGACCTATAAATACTTCAGAAATATAGATATTATTTGCAAAAGCAAAACAAAATCCTCTCAAAAGCTGTACTTTAGCATTTTGAAAAATGGTGATACATTTTAAGTAAAAAAGCACAAACAAATCATAGCTTTGCTGACTTTGAAACATCTGGCTCATTTTTCATTTGTTTCAATTATAGAATTTAATTAAACAATAATTCCTGCACATTGCATTCAAAGAATAGCTGTGTAACAGACATCAAGGTTAATTATTGACAATTGGGTCTACCAGCGAATGGGGAATGTTCTAATTAGGTTTATATACAGAAAAAAAGTGTGAATTTGTACTTTTTGTGACATGTGAAGCCATACCACAAATGCACATGGCTAGAAATCAACACTGGGAAATGGAAAGTACTGCGTTCAATGTTTTTAGCTGGGCTGGGCATACACCACTTGTTTCATTGGGAGGAAGCTTAGCTAGCATGTCTCAGTGTTGGTTTGAGGTCTGCATTTCAGTGTTAACTTTTATTTTTAGTATCCAATGTGAACAAGAATCCATCATATAAAGCATAACATTACTATATGGAATAGGAGACAATCTAGATTTGGAATCATATAAATGTGGGTTAATTTCATAACCTTAAGTGTACTATACAAGTTTTTCCAGACCACAGTTTCTCTAAAATAAGAAAGTCAGTTTCAACAATTTTTAATTTTTTTGTAATTGTAAATTCTGCAACTTGTTTCTAAATTCTACAGTTACTATCCTTTCTGGCTGATTATTTTTATTATGATAACAGAATTAGGTTTAACTTTTGGCTATTGGCACTTCATGAGTCGGATAGATTTCTGCACAATGGTACAACTACATTCAGATCACTTAACTGTACTTAACTTTTGGTTTCACTACTGCTGATATTAAATTATCACATCCATTCAATATTTCAGAACTAGGAATATAGTTTATCAATGTATAAATCATCTCCTTCAAGCTGAGAGCCCCTGAACAAGACATTATAAGCCTCAGCATTATTTCAGGAATACTTCTGAAGAGATAACCATTCAATCATTACTTAGAGTTATTTGTGTAACCACAGAATATTATTTTGAAAGGTAGATGAGAACCTCCCTTTAAAAAACAGAACAAAACAACCCAGAACAGAACAGCATATGTAACACCACAAAAATTGCCAGCTGATTTAAACTAGGTATTTGGTGTTCTAAGATATCTAACTTGAATAATTTTTATCAATACTCAGTTTCAACTAAGAAATGGATATGAAATAGGCAAATGACTCAGAAATCATTTTCTCAACAACTGAAAACTATATACCTTTCCAAAAAATTTTATAAATATACATTTCACTGAAACTCCACAGACAACTGTGGAAGGATTTGTCCAGATAAAAAGGGGTGGAAATATTATATATTTCTTCAGTTACTTTTGTGTTGTTATAGTTTTATTTGACTAAAAAAGTCCAAAGTAACCATTGTTTAAGAAAATTCTTTTAGGTAAAATTCTGTAGTAGACATTTTGTATAGTTACTTAACCTTTTTGGTAAGCTCCATTTAGCTTTTCTACCACCATATTTGACTTATATTCCAAGATCTTTTCCTCTTCAAGATCTCTGGCCATTTTGTTTCCATTTACATAAACAAGAAGTAATAAAAAAGTATATTTGCTTTTAAGGCTATTTCTTGTAAAAAGCAAACAGCATATTCATTTATATTACATTGCCAGAATTTAGTCACTTCACCATATAGAATTGCAATTTATGTTCCAGAATGTTGTTATGTTGAGTAGTCATGTGCTCTGCTAAAACTTAGGGGTTCTAAGGTAGAATAGCAGGATAGACATTAAGGGACAGTGACTATTAACTGCATAAAAAGCAGAAAATACAACAGAGGGAAAGTGGCCTTTATATCCCCCATTAAGTTATCCAATAGAATGAAAAAACCAGAAAGGCAGATAAATCATTTATTGGTGAGCTGCAAATCATTCTATTTGCAGTTGCTGGGACAACACACCCAATATATGCAAGTTAAAGGAGGAGAGGTTTATTCATTCATGGTTTTAGAGGGTTCAGTCCAAGATCTCTTGCTCCAAGGCAGAAACATCATACCATATTTTTTTAATCAAAAAAGTGAGAGCATAAAAATTTTGAGAAATAGTACCAAAAGAGTAACAATCGCAAATATGCAAAATAAAAAATAATATGATCAGAGCCAAGTATGATGGCACACTCCTATAATCTCAGCACCTGGCACCCTGAGGCCAGAGGATCACATAACAAGTTCAAGATGAACCTGAATTATATATCAAGGCCAGAAAAGTAAGTAAATAAAACCAAACCACCTAGGAAATCTCAAAAAAAATGATGTGATGGGATAACTTTTGTGAGAGTAGTAAATAAAAGATGAAAGAGATTATTTTGCCTATCTTCTTTATGCAAATATGTTTTAAAATATAAATGATCATTTTTAAATGAAAATAGTTTTACTAATTGTGCTGCCATAGGGATAAAGCTTAAAACAGACCATTTTGTATAGGACAATTAGAGAAAGTTGTACTGGAATTACCACACAAGTCAATGCCAGGCTCATCTGGCATTACAGGAAAAAAATTTATCGAAACATGTTTGTGATACTGGTATGCTGCTACTGTTCTATTTTTTTGTTTGTTTGTTTCTCATGTACTACTCTCTTTAAAATTAAAAACAAAAAAAAACAAAAAAACATTTTAATGTTGCATGAATTATTTACAAGTATAGAAATGAATGGGAAACTTCATGTCTCTATTGAACAGAATACCATAGACTGGGTGGTTTATTAACAGCAGAAATTTATTTCTCACAGTTCTGGAGACTGGGAAATCCAGTACTGATACACCAGCAGATTTGGTGTCCAGTGAAAGCCATGTTCTGATTCATCTTCTTGCTATAACCTCACACGACAAAAAAGACAAAGAATTTTTCTCCAAGCTCTTTTAAAAGGGCACTAATTCCATTCATGATGGCTCTGGTTTCATGACCTACTCATGACCTAATCGTGACCTAATCATCCACTAAAGATCTCACCATTGCATTATAGATCAGTATTGTGACACATGAATTTGGGGAGCAGCATAAACATTCAGTCTCTTGCAGAATAAGCAAATGAAAAGTAAATTAGTTGTCATAAGTTAGGAGGGGGGGACTATGTGAAATAACTGGTAATATACAGGATTTTTTTGGGGGTGACAAAATTTTGGAATTACATATTATCTGGAAACAGTGGTAATGGTTGCAGAACTTTGTGATTAAATTAAATATTTGGACACTTTATAAAGGTGAATTCTATGTATATGAATTATATTTCAGCAAAAAATTTCATGAGAAGGAAAAGTCCAAAAACTAGATTACAAAACTTTCAAATGACATGGAGAAATAATTCATCTTAAAAGATATAGTTTAAATGAGTATTAACCATATTTTTCTCCCTGGTAATGATTAATTAAATGGATCTCTCTTTTGGAATATATTTAGGAACTTTATATATTTTATGGAAAAAGCAAGAAATTTCAGATTTATTTGAATAGGATTGAGTTTCTACTTCTTTTGTGATATTCTGAAATAGTGGTTTTATCATTTTCCTGAATCAAGGTTGTTTGAGACTAACTATGTTGCTCAATATTGGACCTTAAAACTAAGAGTCGATCTGGTACCTGGTAAGTAATGCAGAATTTCAGACCTTACCCACCTCTAGTCAAAACCTCACTTTAACACATGATTTGTAGTCATATTTTCTCTGTAGTTCAGCATATGTGTAGTTTTTGAACTTCCCTGGACATTTGGGAAGGGAACATTGATGTCTCAAATATTGGTAAATATTTATCTTATTACTTAAAGTCTACATATCATTATTATTTTTTGTCTCTCCTTGAGCTCTTATGGGAAGGAATAGTTAATTTTTCTTCTATTTTGTTTCTATAGTTTTTATTAGTATCATATATATGCTATATATATTTTTTGGATGCACAAATTCATGACAGTTCTTGTGTACTGCATTGTTTATCAGTATAGACTGCCTACCATGCCTTGTTTAAGACTATGTACTTCTGCACACTCAGTTTTCACATCAGGTCTTTTTTTCATGGGATCCTCAATCCATCACCCAATTGGATTTTATCACCAAGTAATATTTTCAGGCCTGACTCAGTTTCTTTACATTGGAAATTGTTTGCCTTTATAAAATTCTTTTTTTAAACTTTTATGGAAAAACGTAAAACAAAGTTTCATAGCAAAACAATAGAAGAATAATATAACTTACTTATTTTTCTGGAAGCTCCAGTGAATGCTTCCCTATATTCTGTTATTAATGTTGATATGAGTAATTTTAAAAAGAACCTAATTTTCCCCTTTAAAAGTAAGTTGAGATTTTGCTTGCAAGCCTAGAAATTTGCCATATGTAGTTCAACTTGCTGCTGTGGGATGCTATCTGATTTTGCATTTGCCTCAGAGTTTTCTATTTTTAATAATCAAATATTTTATAAATAGTCGCATTATGATAAAACTGGATGAAGTTGATAGACACTTGGTACTTCTGGCCTTCACAGTAAGATCTGCTAGATATGTTCATACATAGTGACAGGACTTAACATGCAGTTACTTAAAGTTGACTGGCAATAACCCATTTCATTTGTCTTGACTTCCTATACATAGCCTAGTAACATCTTCCTGTCAAGCTCAGTATGCAGAATGAGTAGTGTCAGAGTACACACACACACACACACACACACACACACACAGCAAGGAGACCTCACTTTGGTGGTGAGGGAAATGCTCTCTCTCTCTGCTGCTTCTGCCTGGCTACTTGGAATACTAGTTGGTTATACTGATCCCTGTCATGGCTTTTGGGAGACACAAGATACCCTAAGAAGACAAATTCTTTATGCTAATAGTAAGACCCAATCAGGCTTTCTGGATAGGGATCACTGGCTCCATCAGGTAGGAATTCCTAGAACTTAAAGAAGCCAGAACATCTCAGGTCTTTTATGTCATGATTTGACATTTGCTTTCGTTCAGCAGCTACATCACTGCTTGTCATTTTCTTTCTCCCTTCCACCCTTCCACTCTTGTTTTCTGTAAGTAATCACTTGCTTAGGTGTGCCTCTTCTACCACATTGGACGGTTGAATGGGGCTCAGAGATGTTCATCTAATCCTGTCACATTTCTGATCTCAAGCAGGGCTTGTTGGCTTACTTATAGTTTGGCACTTACTTTCAGAGAGCTCCTTATTTGCTTGTGATTTGCATAGAAATATGTTCCCTTTACCCATCCTCTTTTTTTATTTATTTATTTAATTATTTTTTTGAAACAGGGTCTTTATGCAGTTCGGGCTGACCTTGGGCTCACTTTGTAGCCCAGGCTGGTCTTGAACTTGCAATGATCCTCCTACCTCAGTCTCCTGAGTACTCGGATCACCTGCGTGCATCACCATGCCTGGATCATTTTCTCTGGAGTTAGTCTCAAATTCGGTAGGTGTCTTAAATAGCTTTTGGTTTAGGGCTGTGATGCTTTCTAGTAAACCAAAAGTCAGTTACTTTTCTTTATTTTTAATTTTTTTTCTATAGGTTTCAATGAATGGAATGGAAAAACACTCAAGCACTTCTATTTTAGATCTATTTTAGTGCCCAAGTGGACTTTTTGGTGGCTGACTACTCCTTCTTTATTCTAGCCAACCATCTCCTTCTCTCTCTCTCTCTCTCTTTCTCTCTCTCACATATACTCACTCCAGTCTAATGAAATAGAAATTAAGTTTCTTTTTTAGTGTGAGGTAAGTAATAAATACTTGTAGGTTAGCAGTGAAAACCTCTGTAATTTGGCAGTGAAATAGAATTAGAAGGAATAAATAGCACAAAAATTGCTGAGATTGTCTTAAGTAATGCTTTTTGAACTCTATCAGCTGAAGTGGGCTTTTGCCCCTCTCTAAATCTCTGCTCCAGCTGATTACCTTGCAACTCTGATGTTACTTAAATAAGGAACAGATCCTGGGAATCCATATAAATAAACTCACAATATCCTGTAGAAAACTAACTAGGATTTCTCAAGCAATTTCTAAGAATTAATAGATCCTTTTCCATTAAACTGTTCTGCTACTGTTATTTAGAAAATATACACAAAGGAAGAAATCCTGGATAATTGCTGAATAGTTCTATGTTTACTGGCTTCTTGTTTTAAAATGTGAGATGAATATTGGAAAAATAAGTGCAGAAATCACAGAATAAATTTTAGGGTAGAGCTTATTTCACATAGTGGGGCCTTGATATTTAGCACAGGTGAAATAGAGAATAATTATAAGGCTTTAAGAATGATATAATCTATCTAACATGATCGCTCTGGCTGCTCTGTGGAGAAAAGACAGGGAATAAAATTAGGGAGCTACTGAGATAGTTCAGATAAAAAATGAGGGACGAGGGGTGGTGGCAATGAGAAGGCAAGAAGTAATAGAGTTAGTAATAATTTGGTTGCTTTTGCTTTTCTCCCCAAGGTTTAGTTTTTATTGATTTACTAGTACATGTTTGAAGTATATAACAATTATATTCATTGTGGACAACTGGGACACGTACATCACACACCTTAATTCTTTTTACTTCTCCTTCCCTTCTGCTTTTGGATCCTGACCCATTTGCAAAAGCTCTACCTTGCTATTGGCTATTATCTTTTATTTTGCTCTTTGGCTTTGGGCTTTCCATATAAGAGAAACCAAGTGATAATGAACCTTGTGTATCTGATTTATTTCACTTGATATTGTCTCAAGTTGCATCTGTAAATGACCCAAATTTTATCTTTCTTTATGGCAGAGTAGTACTTCATTGTATATAAACCCTACATGTTCTCTATCCACACATCTGTTGGTACGTATACATATAGGCTGCTTCCAACATTTAGCAAATATGAGCTGTGCTGCTACAAACATAGATATCCATGTAATCCTGTCATACAATGTCTTTAACTCTTTCACGAAGATACTTGGAAGGGGAGTAGTTGGTTGAATGGAATTTCTATTTTTGAGGAATCTCCATATTAATTTCCATAGTGGATGTACTAGTTTATATTTCCACCAGCATCACAGAAGAGTTCCAATTCCCCCCAGCCTTACTAGCATTTGTTATCTCTTTATTTCTTTTTTTTTTGTTTGTTTGTTTTTTCCTGTACTGGGAATTGAACTCACAACCTCAGGCTTGCCAGGCAGGTGCTGTGCTGCTGAGCTAAATCCCCAGCCCCTATTTTTTGATTTCTTGATGTCAGCCATTCTTTCTGGAGTGAGATGAAACCTCAACATTTTTGCATTTCTCTACTGTATTGGGGTCTTGGCCTAGCCC